>NW_028121417.1:0-310627 GCF_965183815.1 Platalea leucorodia
CTTTTAAACATTTGTGAATAGTAAAGCTAATACTGACCGGGCAGTTCCTTGATCAAGCTGCTTTTCAAGCTTTGTATAGATTTCAGTAGCAAGAAAGCAATCAGTCAGTGTTTCCTGCCTTTCCTGGAGAGTAAGAACTACTTTCAGCAGGCTTTTCCCAGCTAACCACATCCTAGGCTGCTTTCTATGACCTGAGGCTCGTAATTTCCCATCCTTTCTGTCCCACTTTTGTTTTATTACATCCTAGTGAATTTTGTTGGAGAAAACAGTATACTGCACTTGTTATGTGCAGGTTTCAGTTTGAACAATAGGGTAAAAAGTATTATCTATAAAAAGATAATTTCCACGGTGACATTCTGATGGGTTCCACCACCGCAGGGTCATTCTAAGGCATGGGGACACCGCCACGGGGACGTTCTGATGGGTTCCACCGCCACACGGAGGTTCCAAGGCATGGGGCTACGATCGTGGAAATGTTCTGATGGGTTCCACCTCCACGGGGAGGTTCGAAAGCAGGGGTCCACCAGCATGGCGATGTTCTGATGGTTTCCACCACCACGGGGAAGTTCTCAGGGCGCAGGGGAACCGCGACGGTGATGTTCTGATGGGTTCCACCACCACGGGGGGGTTCTAAGGCACGGGGCCACCACGACGGGGACGTTCTGATGGGTTTCACTACCACCAGGAGGTTGTAAGACGCAGGGGAACCACCACGGGGACGTTCTGATGGGTTCCACCACCAAGGGGAGGTTCTAAGGCGTGAGGCCACTGACCTGGAGACGTTCTGATGTATTTCTCTGCCACGGGGAGGTTCGAAGGGAAGGGGCCACCACGACAAAGACGTTTTGCTTGTTTCCACCACGACGGGGATGTTCTAAAGCCGTGGGGCATGCGCCACGGGGACGTTCTGATGGGTTCCACCACCACGGGGAGGTTCGAAGGTGTGGGGCCACTAGCACGGGGACGTTCTGATGGGTTCCACCACAACGGAGAGGTTATAAGCCACGGGGCCACCACATGGGGACGTTCTGCTTGGTTCCACCACCACGGGGAGGTTCGATGCAATGGCACCACCACCACGGTGACATTCTGATGGGTTCCACCACCGCAGGGTCATTCTAAGGCATGGGGACACCGCCACGGGGACGTTCTGATGGGTTCCACCGCCACACGGAGGTTCCAAGGCATGGGGCTACGATCATGGAAATGTTCTGATGGGTTCCACCTCCACGGGGAGGTTCGAAAGCAGGGGTCCACCAGCATGGCGATGTTCTGATGGTTTCCACAACCACGGGGAAGTTCTCAGGGCGCAGGGGAACCGCGACGGTGATGTTCTGAGGGGTTCCACCATTACGGGGACGTTCTGATGGCTTCCACCGCCACACGCAGCTTCCTAGGCATGGGGCTCTGATCGTGAAAATGTTCTGATGGGTTCCACTGCTACGGGGATGTTCGAAGGCTTGGGGCCACCACCATGGGGACGTTCTCATAGGTTCCACCTTCTCGGACAGTTTCTAAGGCGCAGGGGAACCGCGACAGTGACCTTCTGATGTGTTCCACCAGCATAGGGAGGTTCTAAGGCAACGGGACACCCCCACGGTGACGTTCTGATGGGTTCCACCGCAACAGGGAGGATCGAAGGCATGGGACCACCACCATGGTCACGTTCTGATGGGTTCCACCGCCACGGGGAAGTTCTAAGGCGTGGGGACGCCACCCTGGGGACGTTCTGATGGGTTCCACATTCTTCGGCAGGTTCTAAGGTGCAGAGGATCCGCGACAGTGACCTTCTGATGTGTTCCACCACCACGGGGAGGTTCTAAGGCAACGGGCCACCACCACAGGGACGTTCTGATGGGTTCCACCACCACGGGGAGATTCTAAAGGCGCAGGGGAACCACCACGGTGATGTTCTGATGGGTTCCACCACCACGGGGAGGTTCTAAGGCATGGGACCACCACGACGGGGACGTTCTGATGGGTTTCACTACCACCAGGAGGTTGTAAGACGCAGGGGAACCACCACGGGGACGTTCTGATGGATTCCACCACCAAGGGGGGGTTCTAAGGCGTTGGGCACCGCCACGGAGACGTTCTGATGTATTTCTCTGCCACGGGGAGGTTTGACGGGAAGGGGCCACCACGACAAAGACATTTTGCTGTTTTCCACCACGACGGGGATGTTCTAAAGACGGGAGGCATGCGCCACGGGGATGTTCTGATGGGTTCCACCACCACGGGGAGGTTCGAAGGCGTGGGGCCACTAGCACGGGGACGTTCTGATGGGTTCCACCACAACGGAGAGGTTATAAGTTACGGGGCCCCCACATGGGGACCTTCTGCTTGGTTCCACCACCACAGGGAGGTTCGAAGGAATGGGACCACCACCACGGTGACATTCTGATGGGTTCCACCACCGCAGGGTCATTCTAAGGCATGGGGACACCGCCACGGGGACGTTCTGATGGGTTCCACCGCCACACGGAGGTTCCAAGGCATGGGGCTACGATCGTGGAAATGTTCTGATGGGTTCCACCTCCACGGGGAGGTTCGAAAGCAGGGGTCCACCAGCATGGCGATGTTCTGATGGTTTCCACCACCACGGGGAAGTTCTCAGGGCGCAGGGGAACTGCGACGGTGATGTTCTGAGGGGTTCCACCACCACAGGGAGTTTCGAAAGCAGGGGTCCACCAGCATGGCGAGGTTCTGATGGGTTCCACCACCACGGGGAAGTTCTCAGGGCGCAGGGGAACCGCGACGGTGATGTTCTGATGGGTTCCACCACCACGGGGACGTTCTGATGGCTTCCACCGCCACACGCAGCTTCCTAGGCATGGGGCTCTGATCGTGAAAATGTTCTGATGGGTTCCACCACCACGGGGATGTTCGAAGGCGTGGGGCCACCACCATGGGGACGTTCTCATCGGTTCCACCTTCTCGGGCAATTTCTAAGGCGCAGGGGAACCGCGACAGTGACCTTCTGATGGGTTCCACCACCACAGGGAGGATCGAAGGCATGGGACACCACCATGGTCACGTTCTGATGAGTTCCACCACCACGCGGAGGTTGTAAGGCATGGGACCACCACGACGGTGACGTTCTGATGGGTTCCACCGCAACCGGGAGGTTCTAAGTCACGCGGCCACCACCATGGTCACGTTCTGATGGGTTCCACCGCCACGGGGAAGTTCTAAGGCGTGGGGCCGCCACCCTGGAGACGTTCTGATGGGTTCCACGTTCTTCGGCAGGTTCTAAGGTGCAGGGGATCCGCGACAGTGACCTTCTGATGTGTTCCACCATCATAGGGAGGTTGTAAGGCAACGGGCCACCACCACAGGGACGTTCTGATGGGTTCCACCACCACGGGGAGATTCTAAAGGCGCAGGGGAACCACCACGGTGATGTTCTGATGGGTTCCACCACCACGGGGAGGTTCTAAGGCACGGGGCCACCACGACGGGGACGTTCTGATGGGTTCCACTGCAACCGGGAGGTTCTAAGTCATGCGGCCACCACCATGGTCACGTTCTGATGGGTTCCACCACCACGGGGAAGTTCTAAGGCGTGGGGCCACCACCCTGGAGACGTTCTGATGGGTTCCACGTTCTTCGGCAGGTTATAAGGTGCAGGGGATCCGCGACAGTGATGTTCTGATGGGTTCCACCACCACGGGGAGGTTCTAAGGCATGGGGCCACCACGACGGAGACGTTCTGATGGGTTGCACTACCACCAGGAGGTTGTAAGACGCAGGGGAACCACCACGGGGACGTTCTGATGGGTTCCACCACCAAGGGGAGGTTCTAAGGCGTTGGGCACCGCCACGGAGACGTTCTGATGTATTTCTCTGCCACGGGGAGGTTCGAAGGGAAGGGGCCACCACGACAAAGACGTTTTGCTTGTTTCCACCACGACGGGGATGTTCTAAAGACCGGAGGCATGCGCCACGGGGACGTTCTGATGGGTTCCACCACCACGGGGAGGTGCGAAGGCGTGGGGCCACTAGCACGGGGACATTCTGATGGCTTCCACCACAACGGAGAGGTTATAAGTTACGGGGCCACCACATGGGGACGTTCTGCTTGGTTCCACCACCACAGGGAGGTTCGAAGGAATGAGACCACCACCACGGTGACATTCTGATGGGTTCCACCACCGCAGGGTCATTCTAAGGCATGGGGACACCGCCACGGGGACGTTCTGATGGGTTCCACTGCCACACGGAGGTTCCAAGGCATGGGGCTACGATCGTGGAAATGTTCTGATGGGTTCCACCTCCACGGGGAGGTTCGAAAGCAGGGGTCCACCAGCATGGCGATGTTCTGATGGTTTCCACCACCACGGGGAAGTTCTCAGGGCGCAGGGGAACCGCGACGGTGATGTTCTGAGGGGTTCCACCACCACAGGGAGTTTCGAAAGCAGGGGTCCACCAGCATGGCGATGTTCTGATGGGTTCCACCACCACGGGGAGATTCTGAAGGCGCAGGGGAAGCACCACGGTGATGTTCTGATGGGTTCCACCACCACGGGGGGGTTCTAAGGCACGGGGCCACCACGACGGGGACGTTCTGATGGGTTTCACTACCACCAGGAGGTTGTAAGACGCAGGGGAACCACCACGGGGACGTTCTGATGGGTTCCACCACCAAGGGGAGGTTCTAAGGCGTGAGGCCACTGACCTGGAGACGTTCTGATGTATTTCTCTGCCACGGGAAGGTTCGAAGGGAAGGGGCCACCACGACAAAGACGTTTTGCTTGTTTCCACCACGACGGGGATGTTCTAAACATGGGGGGCATGCGCCACGGGGACGTTCTGATGGGTTCCACCACCACGGGGAGGTTCGAAGGTGTGGGGCCACTAGCACGGGGACGTTCTGATGGGTTCCACCACAACGGAGAGGTTATAAGCCACGGGGCCACCACATGGGGACGTTCTGCTTGGTTCCACCACCACGGGGAGGTTCGATGCAATGGCACCACCACCACGGTGACATTCTGATGGGTTCCACCACCGCAGGGTCATTCTAAGGCATGGGGACACCGCCACGGGGACGTTCTGATGGGTTCCACCGCCACACGGAGGTTCCAAGGCATGGGGCTACGATCATGGAAATGTTCTGATGGGTTCCACCTCCACGGGGAGGTTCGAAAGCAGGGGTCCACCAGCATGGCGATGTTCTGATGGTTTCCACAACCACGGGGAAGTTCTCAGGGCGCAGGGGAACCGCGACGGTGATGTTCTGAGGGGTTCCACCATTACGGGGACGTTCTGATGGCTTCCACCGCCACACGCAGCTTCCGAGGCATGGGGCTCTGATCGTGAAAATGTTCTGATGGGTTCCACTGCTACGGGGATGTTCGAAGTCTTGGGGCCACCACCATGGGGACGTTCTCATAGGTTCCACCTTCTCGGACAGTTTCTAAGGCGCAGGGGAACCGCGACAGTGACCTTCTGATGTGTTCCACCAGCATAGGGAGGTTCTAAGGCAACGGGACACCCCCACGGTGACGTTCTCATGGGTTCCACCGCAACAGGGAGGATCGAAGGCATGGGACCACCACCATGGTCACGTTCTGATGGGTTCCACCGCCACGGGGAAGTTCTAAGGCGTGGGGACGCCACCCTGGGGACGTTCTGATGGGTTCCACATTCTTCGGCAGGTTCTAAGGTGCAGAGGATCCGCGACAGTGACCTTCTGATGTGTTCCACCACCACGGGGAGGTTCTAAGGCAACGGGCCACCACCACAGGGACGTTCTGATGGGTTCCACCACCACGGGGAGATTCTAAAGGCGCAGGGGAACCACCACGGTGATGTTCTGATGGGTTCCACCACCACGGGGAGGTTCTAAGGCATGGGACCACCACGACGGGGACGTTCTGATGGGTTTCACTACCACCAGGAGGTTGTAAGACGCAGGGGAACCACCACGGGGACGTTCTGATGGATTCCACCACCAAGGGGGGGTTCTAAGGCGTTGGGCACCGCCACGGAGACGTTCTGATGTATTTCTCTGCCACGGGGAGGTTTGACGGGAAGGGGCCACCACGACAAAGACATTTTGCTGTTTTCCACCACGACGGGGATGTTCTAAAGACGGGAGGCATGCGCCACGGGGATGTTCTGATGGGTTCCACCACCACGGGGAGGTTCGAAGGCGTGGGGCCACTAGCACGGGGACGTTCTGATGGGTTCCACCACAACGGAGAGGTTATAAGTTACGGGGCCCCCACATGGGGACCTTCTGCTTGGTTCCACCACCACAGGGAGGTTCGAAGGAATGGGACCACCACCACGGTGACATTCTGATGGGTTCCACCACCGCAGGGTCATTCTAAGGCATGGGGACACCGCCACGGGGACGTTCTGATGGGTTCCACCGCCACACGGAGGTTCCAAGGCATGGGGCTACGATCGTGGAAATGTTCTGATGGGTTCCACCTCCACGGGGAGGTTCGAAAGCAGGGGTCCACCAGCATGGCGATGTTCTGATGGTTTCCACCACCACGGGGAAGTTCTCAGGGCGCAGGGGAACTGCGACGGTGATGTTCTGAGGGGTTCCACCACCACAGGGAGTTTCGAAAGCAGGGGTCCACCAGCATGGCGAGGTTCTGATGGGTTCCACCACCACGGGGAAGTTCTCAGGGCGCAGGGGAACCGCGACGGTGATGTTCTGATGGGTTCCACCACCACGGGGACGTTCTGATGGCTTCCACCGCCACACGCAGCTTCCTAGGCATGGGGCTCTGATCGTGAAAATGTTCTGATGGGTTCCACCACCACGGGGATGTTCGAAGGCGTGGGGCCACCACCATGGGGACGTTCTCATCGGTTCCACCTTCTCGGGCAATTTCTAAGGCGCAGGGGAACCGCGACAGTGACCTTCTGATGGGTTCCACCACCACAGGGAGGATCGAAGGCATGGGACACCACCATGGTCACGTTCTGATGAGTTCCACCACCACGCGGAGGTTGTAAGGCATGGGACCACCACGACGGTGACGTTCTGATGGGTTCCACCGCAACCGGGAGGTTCTAAGTCACGCGGCCACCACCATGGTCACGTTCTGATGGGTTCCACCGCCACGGGGAAGTTCTAAGGCGTGGGGCTGCCACCCTGGAGACGTTCTGATGGGTTCCACGTTCTTCGGCAGGTTCTAAGGTGCAGGGGATCCGCGACAGTGACCTTCTGATGTGTTCCACCATCATAGGGAGGTTGTAAGGCAACGGGCCACCACCACAGGGACGTTCTGATGGGTTCCACCATTACGGGGAGATTCTAAAGGCGCAGGGGAACCACCACGGTGATGTTCTGATGGGTTCCACCACCACGGGGAGGTTCTAAGGCACGGGGCCACCACGACGGGGACGTTCTGATGGGTTCCACTGCAACCGGGAGGTTCTAAGTCATGCGGCCACCACCATGGTCACGTTCTGATGGGTTCCACCACCACGGGGAAGTTCTAAGGCGTGGGGCCACCACCCTGGAGACGTTCTGATGGGTTCCACGTTCTTCGGCAGGTTATAAGGTGCAGGGGATCCGCGACAGTGATGTTCTGATGGGTTCCACCACCACGGGGAGGTTCTAAGGCATGGGGCCACCACGACGGAGACGTTCTGATGGGTTGCACTACCACCAGGAGGTTGTAAGACGCAGGGGAACCACCACGGGGACGTTCTGATGGGTTCCACCACCAAGGGGAGGTTCTAAGGCGTTGGGCACCGCCACGGAGACGTTCTGATGTATTTCTCTGCCACGGGGAGGTTCGAAGGGAAGGGGCCACCACGACAAAGACGTTTTGCTTGTTTCCACCACGACGGGGATGTTCTAAAGACCGGAGGCATGCGCCACGGGGACGTTCTGATGGGTTCCACCACCACGGGGAGGTGCGAAGGCGTGGGGCCACTAGCACGGGGACATTCTGATGGCTTCCACCACAACGGAGAGGTTATAAGTTACGGGGCCACCACATGGGGACGTTCTGCTTGGTTCCACCACCACAGGGAGGTTCGAAGGAATGAGACCACCACCACGGTGACATTCTGATGGGTTCCACCACCGCAGGGTCATTCTAAGGCATGGGGACACCGCCACGGGGACGTTCTGATGGGTTCCACCGCCACACGGAGGTTCCAAGGCATGGGGCTACGATCGTGGAAATGTTCTGATGGGTTCCACCTCCACGGGGAGGTTCGAAAGCAGGGGTCCACCAGCATGGCGATGTTCTGATGGTTTCCACCACCACGGGGAAGTTCTCAGGGCGCAGGGGAACCGCGACGGTGATGTTCTGAGGGGTTCCACCACCACAGGGAGTTTCGAAAGCAGGGGTCCACCAGCATGGCGATGTTCTGATGGGTTCCACCACCACGGGGAGATTCTGAAGGCGCAGGGGAAGCACCACGGTGATGTTCTGATGGGTTCCACCACCACGGGGGGGTTCTAAGGCACGGGGCCACCACGACGGGGACGTTCTGATGGGTTTCACTACCACCAGGAGGTTGTAAGACGCAGGGGAACCACCACGGGGACGTTCTGATGGGTTCCACCACCAAGGGGAGGTTCTAAGGCGTGAGGCCACTGACCTGGAGACGTTCTGATGTATTTCTCTGCCACGGGAAGGTTCGAAGGGAAGGGGCCACCACGACAAAGACGTTTTGCTTGTTTCCACCACGACGGGGATGTTCTAAACATGGGGGGCATGCGCCACGGGGACGTTCTGATGGGTTCCACCACCACGGGGAGGTTCGAAGGTGTGGGGCCACTAGCACGGGGACGTTCTGATGGGTTCCACCACAACGGAGAGGTTATAAGCCACGGGGCCACCACATGGGGACGTTCTGCTTGGTTCCACCACCACGGGGAGGTTCGATGCAATGGCACCACCACCACGGTGACATTCTGATGGGTTCCACCACCGCAGGGTCATTCTAAGGCATGGGGACACCGCCACGGGGACGTTCTGATGGGTTCCACCGCCACACGGAGGTTCCAAGGCATGGGGCTACGATCATGGAAATGTTCTGATGGGTTCCACCTCCACGGGGAGGTTCGAAAGCAGGGGTCCACCAGCATGGCGATGTTCTGATGGTTTCCACAACCACGGGGAAGTTCTCAGGGCGCAGGGGAACCGCGACGGTGATGTTCTGAGGGGTTCCACCATTACGGGGACGTTCTGATGGCTTCCACCGCCACACGCAGCTTCCGAGGCATGGGGCTCTGATCGTGAAAATGTTCTGATGGGTTCCACTGCTACGGGGATGTTCGAAGGCTTGGGGCCACCACCATGGGGACGTTCTCATAGGTTCCACCTTCTCGGACAGTTTCTAAGGCGCAGGGGAACCGCGACAGTGACCTTCTGATGTGTTCCACCAGCATAGGGAGGTTCTAAGGCAACGGGACACCCCCACGGTGACGTTCTCATGGGTTCCACCGCAACAGGGAGGATCGAAGGCATGGGACCACCACCATGGTCACGTTCTGATGGGTTCCACCGCCACGGGGAAGTTCTAAGGCGTGGGGACGCCACCCTGGGGACGTTCTGATGGGTTCCACATTCTTCGGCAGGTTCTAAGGTGCAGAGGATCCGCGACAGTGACCTTCTGATGTGTTCCACCACCACGGGGAGGTTCTAAGGCAACGGGCCACCACCACAGGGACGTTCTGATGGGTTCCACCACCACGGGGAGATTCTAAAGGCGCAGGGGAACCACCACGGTGATGTTCTGATGGGTTCCACCACCACGGGGAGGTTCTAAGGCATGGGACCACCACGACGGGGACGTTCTGATGGGTTTCACTACCACCAGGAGGTTGTAAGACGCAGGGGAACCACCACGGGGACGTTCTGATGGATTCCACCACCAAGGGGGGGTTCTAAGGCGTTGGGCACCGCCACGGAGACGTTCTGATGTATTTCTCTGCCACGGGGAGGTTTGACGGGAAGGGGCCACCACGACAAAGACATTTTGCTGTTTTCCACCACGACGGGGATGTTCTAAAGACGGGAGGCATGCGCCACGGGGATGTTCTGCTTGGTTCCACCACCACAGGGAGGTTCGAAGGAATGGGACCACCACCACGGTGACATTCTGATGGGTTCCACCACCGCAGGGTCATTCTAAGGCATGGGGACACCGCCACGGGGACGTTCTGATGGGTTCCACCGCCACACGGAGGTTCCAAGGCATGGGGCTACGATCGTGGAAATGTTCTGATGGGTTCCACCTCCACGGGGAGGTTCGAAAGCAGGGGTCCAGCAGCATGGCGATGTTCTGATGGTTTCCACCACCACGGGAAAGTTCTCAGGGCGCAGGGGAACCGCGACGGTGATGTTCTGAGGGGTTCCACCACCACAGGGAGTTTCGAAAGCAGGGGTCCACCAGCATGGCGAGTTTCTGATGGGTTCCACCACCACGGGGAAGTTCTCAGGGCGCAGGGGAACCGCGACGGTGATGTTCTGATGGGTTCCACCACCACGGGGACGTTCTGATGGCTTCCACCGCCACACGCAGCTTCCTAGGCATGGGGCTCTGATCGTGAAAATGTTCTGATGGGTTCCACCACCACGGGGATGTTCGAAGGCGTGGGGCCACCACCATGGGGACGTTCTCATCGGTTCCACCTTCTCGGGCAATTTCTAAGGCGCAGGGGAACCGCGACAGTGACCTTCTGATGGGTTCCACCACCACAGGGAGGATCGAAGGCATGGGACCACCACCATGGTCACGTTCTGATGAGTTCCACCACCACGCGGAGGTTGTAAGGCATGGGACCACCACGACGGTGACGTTCTGATGGGTTCCACCGCAACCGGGAGGTTCTAAGTCACGCGGCCACCACCATGGTCACGTTCTGATGGGTTCCACCGCCACGGGGAAGTTCTAAGGCGTGGGGCCGCCACCCTGGAGACGTTCTGATGGGTTCCACGTTCTTCGGCAGGTTCTAAGGTGCAGGGGATCCGCGACAGTGACCTTCTGATGTGTTCCACCATCATAGGGAGGTTGTAAGGCAACGGGCCACCACCACAGGGACGTTCTGATGGGTTCCACCACCACGGGGAGATTCTAAAGGCGCAGGGGAACCACCACGGTGATGTTCTGATGGGTTCCACCACCACGGGGAGGTTCTAAGGCACGGGGCCACCACGACGGGGACGTTCTGATGGGTTCCACTGCAACCGGGAGGTTCTAAGTCACGCGGCCACCACCATGGTCACGTTCTGATGGGTTCCACCACCACGGGGAAGTTCTAAGGCGTGGGGCCACCACCCTGGAGACGTTCTGATGGGTTCCACGTTCTTCGGCAGGTTATAAGGTGCAGGGGATCCGCGACAGTGATGTTCTGATGGGTTCCACCACCACGGGGAGGTTCTAAGGCATGGGGCCACCACGACGGAGACGTTCTGATGGGTTGCACTACCACCAGGAGGTTGTAAGACGCAGGGGAACTACCACGGGGACGTTCTGATGGGTTCCACCACCAAGGGGAGGTTCTAAGGCGTTGGGCACCGCCACGGAGACGTTCTGATGTATTTCTCTGCCACGGGGAGGTTCGAAGGGAAGGGGCCACCACGACAAAGACGTTTTGCTTGTTTCCACCATGACGGGGATGTTCTAAAGACCGGAGGCATGCGCCACGGGGACGTTCTGATGGGTTCCACCACCACGGGGAGGTTCGAAGGCGTGGGGCCACTAGCACGGGGACATTCTGATGGCTTCCACCACAACGGAGAGGTTATAAGTTACGGGGCCCCCACATGGGGACCTTCTGCTTGGTTCCACCACCACAGGGAGGTTCGAAGGAATGAGACCACCACCACGGTGACATTCTGATGGGTTCCACCACCGCAGGGTCATTCTAAGGCATGGGGACACCGCCACGGGGACGTTCTGATGGGTTCCACCGCCACACGGAGGTTCCAAGGCATGGGGCTACGATCGTGGAAATGTTCTGATGGGTTCCACCTCCACGGGGAGGTTCGAAAGCAGGGGTCCAGCAGCATGGCGATGTTCTGATGGTTTCCACCACCACGGGGAAGTTCTCAGGGCGCAGGGGAACCGCGACGGTGATGTTCTGAGGGGTTCCACCACCACAGGGAGTTTCGAAAGCAGGGGTCCACCAGCATGGCGATGTTCTGATGGGTTCCACCACCACGGGGAGATTCTGAAGGCGCAGGGGAAGCACCACGGTGATGTTCTGATGGGTTCCACCACCACGGGGGGGTTCTAAGGCACGGGGCCACCACGACGGGGACGTTCTGATGGGTTTCACTACCACCAGGAGGTTGTAAGACGCAGGGGAACCACCACGGGGACGTTCTGATGGGTTCCACCACCAAGGGGAGGTTCTAAGGCGTTGGGCACCGCCACGGAGACGTTCTGATGTATTTCTCTGCCACGGGGAGGTTTGACGGGAAGGGGCCACCACGACAAAGACATTTTGCTGTTTTCCACCACGACGGGGATGTTCTAAAGACGGGAGGCATGCGCCACGGGGATGTTCTGATGGGTTCCACCACCACGGGGAGGTTCGAAGGCGTGGGGCCACTACCACGGGGACGTTCTGCTGGGATCCACCACAACAAAGAGGTTATAAGTTACGGGGCCCCCACATGGGGACCTTCTGCTTCGTTCCACCACCACAGGGAGGTTCGAAGGAATGCGTCCACCACCACGGTGACATTCTGATGGGTTCCACCACCGCAGGGTCATTCTAAGGCATGGGGACACCGCCACGGGGACGTTCTGATGGGTTCCACCGCCACACGGAGGTTCCAAGGCATGGGGCTACGATCGTGGAAATGTTCTGATGGGTTCCACCTCCACGGGGAGGTTCGAAAGCAGGGGTCCACCAGCATGGCGATGTTCTGATGGGTTCCACCACCACGGGGAAGTTCTCAGGGCGCAGGGGAACCGCGACGGTGATGTTCTGAGGGGTTCCACAACCACAGGGAGTTTCGAAAGCAGGGGTCCACCAGCATGGCGAGGTTCTGATGGGTTCCACCACCACAGGGAAGTTCTCAGGGCGCAGGGGAACCGCGACGGTGATGTTCTGATGGGTTCCACCACCACGGGGACGTTCTGATGGCTTCCACCGCCACACGCAGCTTCCTAGGCATGGGGCTATGATCGTGAAAATGTTCTGATGGGTTCCACCACCACGGGGATGTTCGAAGGCGTGGGGCCACCACCATGGGGACGTTCTCATCGGTTCCACCTTCTCGGGCAATTTCTAAGGCGCAGGGGAACCGCGACAGTGACCTTCTGATGGGTTCCACCACCACAGGGAGGATCGAAGGCATGGGACACCACCATGGTCACGTTCTGATGAGTTCCACCACCACGCGGAGGTTGTAAGGCATGGGACCACCACGACGGTGACGTTCTGATGGGTTCCACCGCAACCGGGAGGTTCTAAGTCACGCGGCCACCACCATGGTCACGTTCTGATGGGTTCCAGCGCCACGGGGAAGTTCTAAGGCGTGGGGCCGCCACCCTGGAGACGTTCTGATGGGTTCCACGTTCTTCGGCAGGTTCTAAGGTGCAGGGGATCCGCGACAGTGACCTTCTGATGTGTTCCACCATCATAGGGAGGTTGTAAGGCAACGGGCCACCACCACAGGGACGTTCTGATGGGTTCCACCATTACGGGGAGATTCTAAAGGTGCAGGGGAACCACCACGGTGATGTTCTGATGGGTTCCACCACCACGGGGAGGTTCTAAGGCACGGGGCCACCACGACGGGGACGTTCTGATGGGTTCCACTGCAACCGGGAGGTTCTAAGTCACGCGGCCACCACCATGGTCACGTTCTGATGGGTTCCACCACCACGGGGAAGTTCTAAGGCGTGGGGCCACCACCCTGGAGACGTTCTGATGGGTTCCACGTTCTTCGGCAGGTTCTAAGGTGCAGGGGATCCGCGACAGTGATGTTCTGATGGGTTCCACCACCACGGGGAGGTTCTAAGGCATGGGGCCACCACGACGGAGACGTTCTGATGGGTTGCACTACCACCAGGAGGTTGTAAGACGCAGGGGAACCACCACGGGGACGTTCTGATGGGTTCCACCACCAAGGGGAGGTTCTAAGGCGTTGGGCACCGCCACGGAGACGTTCTGATGTATTTCTCTGCCACGGGGAGGTTCGAAGGGAAGGGGCCACCACGACAAAGACGTTTTGCTTGTTTCCACCACGACGGGGATGTTCTAAAGACCGGAGGCATGCGCCACGGGGACGTTCTGATGGGTTCCACCACCACGGGGAGCTTCGAAGGCGTGGGGCCACTAGCACGGGGACATTCTGATGGCTTCCACCACAACGGAGAGGTTATAAGTTACGGGGCCCCCACATGGGGACCTTCTGCTTGGTTCCACCACCACAGGGAGGTTCGAAGGAATGAGACCACCACCACGGTGACATTCTGATGGGTTCCACCACCGCAGGGTCATTCTAAGGCATGGGGACACCGCCACGGGGACGTTCTGATGGGTTCCACCGCCACACGGAGGTTCCAAGGCATGGGGCTACGATCGTGGAAATGTTCTGATGGGTTCCACCTCCACGGGGAGGTTCGAAAGCAGGGGTCCAGCAGCATGGCGATGTTCTGATGGTTTCCACCACCACGGGGAAGTTCTCAGGGCGCAGGGGAACCGCGACGGTGATGTTCTGAGGGGTTCCACCACCACAGGGAGTTTCGAAAGCAGGGGTCCACCAGCATGGCGATGTTCTGATGGGTTCCACCACCACGGGGAGATTCTGAAGGCGCAGGGGAAGCACCACGGTGATGTTCTGATGGGTTCCACCACCACGGGGGGGTTCTAAGGCACGGGGCCACCACGACGGGGACGTTCTGATGGGTTTCACTACCACCAGGAGGTTGTAAGACGCAGGGGAACCACCACGGGGACGTTCTGATGGGTTCCACCACCAAGGGGAGGTTCTAAGGCGTTGGGCACCGCCACGGAGACGTTCTGATGTATTTCTCTGCCACGGGGAGGTTTGACGGGAAGGGGCCACCACGACAAAGACATTTTGCTGTTTTCCACCACGACGGGGATGTTCTAAAGACGGGAGGCATGCGCCACGGGGATGTTCTGATGGGTTCCACCACCACGGGGAGGTTCGAAGGCGTGGGGCCACTACCACGGGGACGTTCTGCTGGGATCCACCACAACAAAGAGGTTATAAGTTACGGGGCCCCCACATGGGGACCTTCTGCTTCGTTCCACCACCACAGGGAGGTTCGAAGGAATGCGTCCACCACCACGGTGACATTCTGATGGGTTCCACCACCGCAGGGTCATTCTAAGGCATGGGGACACCGCCACGGGGACGTTCTGATGGGTTCCACCGCCACACGGAGGTTCCAAGGCATGGGGCTACGATCGTGGAAATGTTCTGATGGGTTCCACCTCCACGGGGAGGTTCGAAAGCAGGGGTCCACCAGCATGGCGATGTTCTGATGGGTTCCACCACCACGGGGAAGTTCTCAGGGCGCAGGGGAACCGCGACGGTGATGTTCTGAGGGGTTCCACCACCACGGGGACGTTTTGATGGCTTCCACCGCCACACGCAGCTTCCTAGGCATGGGGCTCTGATCGTGAAAATGTTCTGATGGGTTCCACCACCACGGGGATGTTCGAAGGCGTGGGGCCACCACCATGGGGACGTTCTCATCGGTTCCACCTTCTCGGGCAATTTCTAAGGCGCAGGGGAACCGTGACAGTGACCTTCTGATGGGTTCCACCACCACAGGGAGGATCGAAGGCATGGGACCACCACCATGGTCACGTTCTGATGAGTTCCACCACCACGCGGAGGTTGTAAGGCATGGGACCACCACGACGGTGACGTTCTGATGGGTTCCACCGCCACGGGGAAGTTCTAAGGCGTGGGGACGCCACCCTGGGGACGTTCTGATGGGTTCCACGTTCTTCGGCAGGTTCTAAGGTGCAGGGGATCCGCGACAGTGACCTTCTGATGTGTTCCACCATCATAGGGAGGTTGTAAGGCAACGGGCCACCACCACAGGGACGTTCTGATGGGTTCCACCGCCACGGGGAGATTCTAAAGGCGCAGGGGAACCACCACGGTGATGTTCTGATGGGTTCCACCACCACGGGGAGGTTCTAAGGCATGGGACCACCACGACGGGGATGTTCTGATGGGTTTCACTACGACCAGGAGGTTGTAAGACGCAGGGGAACTACCACGGGGACGTTCTGATGGGTTCCACCACCAAGGGGAGGTTCTAAATTGTTGGGCACCGCCACGGAGACGTTCTGATGTATTTCTCTGCCACGGGGAGGTTCGAAGGGAAGGGGCCACCACGACAAAGACGTTTTGCTTGTTTCCACCACGACGGGGATGTTCTAAAGACGTGGGGCATGCGCCACGGGGACGTTCTGATGGGTTCCACCACCACGGGGAGCTTCGAAGGCGTGGGGCCACTAGCACGGGGACGTTCTGATGGGATCCACCACAACGGAGAGGTTATAAGCCACGGGGCCACCACATGGGGACGTTCTGCTTGGTTCCACCACCACGGGGAGGTTCGAAGGAATGGGACCACCACCACGGTGACATTCTGATGGGTTCCACCACCGCAGGGTCATTCTAAGGCATGGGGACACCGCCACGGGGACGTTCTGATGGGTTCCACCGCCACACGGAGGTTCCAAGGCATGGGGCTACGATCGTGGAAATGTTCTGATGGGTTCCACCTCCACGGGGAGGTTCAAAAGCAGGGGTCCACCAGCATGGCAATGTTCTGATGGGTTCCACCACCACGGGGAAGTTCTCAGGGCGCAGGGGAACCGCGACGGTGATGTTCTGAAGGGTTCCACCACCACAGGGAGTTTCGAAAGCAGGGGTCCACCAGCATGGCGATGTTCTGATGGGTTCCACCACCACGGGGAAGTTCTCAGGGCGCAGGGGAACCGCGACGGTGATCTTCTGAGGGGTTCCACCACCACGGGGACGTTTTGATGGCTTCCACCGCCACACGCAGCTTCCTAGGCATGGGGCTATGATCGTGAAAATGTTCTGATGGGTTCCACCGCCACGGGGATGTTCGAAGGCTTGGGGCCACCACCATGGGGACGTTCTCATAGGTTCCACCTTCTCGGGCGGTTTCTAAGGCGCAGGGGAACCGCGACAGTGACCTTCTGATGTGTTCCACCAGCATAGGGAGGTTCTAAGGCAACGGGACACCACCACGGTGACGTTCTCATGGGTTCCACCGCAACAGGGAGGATCGAAGGCATGGGACCACCACCATGGTCACGTTCTGATGGGTTCCACCACCACGCGGAGGTTGTAAGGCATGGGACCACCACGACGGTGACGTTCTCATGGGTTCCACCACAACCTGGAGGTTCTAAGTCACGCGGCCACCACCATGGTCACATTCTGATGGGTTCCACCACCACGGGGAAGTTCTAAGGCTTGGCGCCGCCACCCTGGGGACGTTCTGATGGGTTCCACGTTCTTCGGCAGGTTCTAAGTTGCAAAGGATCCGCGACAGTGACCTTCTGATGTGTTCCACCACCATAGGGAGGTTCTAAGGTAACGGGCCACAACCACAGGGACGTTCTGATGGGTTCCACATTCTTCGGCAGGTTCTAAGGTGCAGGGGATCCGCGACAGTGATGTTCTGATGGGTTCCACCACCACAGGGAGTTTCTAAGGCAACGGGCCACCACCACAGGGATGTTCTGATGGGTTCCACCACCACGGGGAGATTCTAAAGGCGCAGGGGAACCACCACGGGGACGTTCTGATGGGTTCCACCACCACGGGGAGGTTCTAAGGCGTGGGGCCACTGCCACAGATACGTTCTGATGTATTTCTCTGCCACGGGGAGGTTCCCAGGGAAGGGGCCACCACGACAAAGACATTTTGCTTGTTTCCACCACGACGGGGATGTTCTAAAGACAGGGGGCATGCGCCACGGGGACGTTCTGATGGGTTTCACTACCATCAGGAGGCTGTAAGACGCAGGGGAACCACCACGGGGACATTCTGATGGCTTCCACCGCCACACGCAGCTTCCTAGGCATGGGGCTATGATCGTGAAAATGTTCTCATGGGTTCCACCACCACGGGGATGTTCGAAGGCGTGGGGCCACCACCATGGGGACGTTCTCATAGGTTCCACCTTCTCGGGCAGTTTCTAAGGCGCAGGGGAACTGCGACAGTGACGTTTTGATGTGTTCCACCACCATAGGGAGGTTCTAAGGAAACGGGACACAACCACGGTGACGTTCTCATGGGTTCCACCGCAACAGGGAGGATCGAAAGCAGGGGTCCAGCAGCATGGCGATGTTCTGATTGTTTCCACCACCACGGGGAAGTTCTCAGGGCGCAGGGGAACCGCGACGGTGATCTTCTGAGGGGTTCCACCACCACGGGGACGTTCTGATGGCTTCCACCGCCACACACAGCTTCCTATGCATGGGGCTCTGATCGTGAAAATGTTCTGATGGGTTCCACCGCTACGGGGATTTTCGAAGGCGTGGGGCCACCACCATGGGGACGTTCTCATCGGTTCCACCTTCTCGGGCAGTTTCTAAGGCGCAGGGGAACCGCAACAGTGACCTTCTGATGTGTTCCACCAGCATAGGGACGTTCTAAGGCAACGGGACACAACCACGGTGACGTTCTCATGGGTTCCACCACCACGTGGAGGTTGTAAGGCATGGGACCACCACGACGGTGACGTTCTCATGGGTTGCACCGCAACCGGTAGGTTGTAAGTCACGCGGCCACCACCATGGTCACGTTCTGATGGGTTCCAGCGCCACGGGGAAGTTCTAAGGCGTGGGGCCGCCACCCTGGGGACGTTCTGATGGGTTCCACATTCTTCGGCAGGTTCTAAGGTGCAGGGGATCCGCGACAGTGATGTTCTGATGGGTTCTACCACCACAGGGAGGTTCTAAGGCAACGGGCCACCACCACAGGGATGTTCTGATGGGTTCCACCACCACGGCGAGATTCTAAAGGTGCAGGAAAACCACCACGGTGATGTTCTGATGGGTTCCACCACCACGGGGAGGTTCTAAGGCATGGGGCCACCACGACGGGGACGTTCTGATGGGTTTCACTACCACCAGGAGGTTGTAAGACGCAGGGGAACCACCACGGGGACGTTCTGATGAGTTCCACCACCACGGGGAGATTCTAAAGGCGCAGGGGAACCACCACGGTGATGTTCTGATGGGTTCCACCGCCACGGGGAAGTTCGAAAGCAGGGGTCCACCAGCATGGCGATGTTCTGATGGTTTCCACCACCACGGGGAAGTTCTCAGGGCACAGGGGAACCGCGACGGTGATGTTCTGATGGGTTCCAGCACCACAGGGACGTTCTGATGGGTTCCACCACCACGGCGAGATTCTAAAGGCGCAGGGGAACCACCACGGTGATGTTCTGATGGGTTCCACTACCACGGGGAGGTTCTAAGGCACGGGGCCACCACGACGGGGATGTTCTGATGGTTTTCACTACGACCAGGAGGTTGTAAGACGCAGGGGAACTACCACGGGGACGTTCTGATGGGTTCCACCACCAAGGGGAGGTTCTAAATCGTTGGGCACCGCCACGGAGACGTTCTGATGTATTTCTCTGCCACGGGGAGGTTCGAAGGGAAGGGGCCACCACGACAAAGACGTTTTGCTTGTTTCCACCACGACGGGGATGTTCTAAACATGGGGGGCATGCGCCACGGGGACATTCTGATGGGTTCCACCACCACGGGGAGGTTCGAAGGCGTGGGGCCACTAGCACGGGGACGTTCTGATGGGTTCCACCACAACGGAGAAGTTATAAGCCACGGGGCCACCACATGGGTACGTTCTGCTTGGTTCCACCACCACGGGGAGGTTCGAAGGAATGGGTCCACCACCACGGTGACATTCTGATGGGTTCCACCACCGCAGGGTCATTCTAAGGCATGGGGACACCGCCACGGGGACGTTTTGATGGGTTCCACTGCCACACGGAGGTTCCAAGGCATGGGGCTACGATCGTGGAAATGTTCTGATGGGTTCCACCTCCACGGGGAGGTTCGAAAGCAGGGGTCCACCATCATGGCGATGTTCTGATGGGTTCCACCACCACGGGGAAGTTCTCAGGGCGCAGGGGAACCGCGACGGTGATCTTCTGAGGGGTTCCACCACCACGGGGACGTTCTGATGGCTTCCACCGCCACACGCAGCTTCCTAGGCATGGGGCTATGATCGTGAAAATGTTCTCATGGGTTCCACCGCCACGGGGATGTTCGAAGGCGTGGGGCCACCACCATGGGGACGTTCTCATAGGTTCCACCTTCTCAGGGGGTTTCTAAGGCGCAGGGGAACCGCGACAGTGACCTTCTGATGTGTTCCACCAGCATAGGGAGGTTCTAAGGCAACGGGACACCACCACGGTGACGTTCTCATGGGTTCCACCGCAACAGGGAGGATCGAAGGCATGGGACCACCACCATGGTCACGTTCTGATGGGTTCCACCACCACGCGGAGGTTGTAAGGCATGGGACCACCACGACGGTGACGTTCTGATGGGTTCCACCGCAACCAGGATGTTCTAAGTCACGCGGCCACCACCATGGTCACGTTCTGATGGGTTCCACCACCACGGGGAAGTTCTAAGGCGTGGGGCCGCCACCCTGGGGACGTTCTGATGGGTTCCACGTTCTTCGGCAGGTTCTAAGGTGCAGGGGATCCGCGACAGTGATGTTCTGATGGGTTCTACCACCACAGGGAGTTTCTAAGGCAACGGGCCACCACCACAGGGATGTTCTCATGGGTTCCACCACCACGGGGAGATTCTAAAGGTGCAGGGGAACCACCACGGTGATGTTCTGATGGGTTCCACCACCACAGGGAGGTTCTAAGGCATGGGACCACCATGACGGGGACGTTCTGATGGGTTTCACTACCATCAGGAGGTTGTAAGAAGCAGGGGAACTACCACGGGGACGTTCTGATGGGTTCCACCACCAAGGGGAGGTTCTAAGGCATGGGTCCACCGCCACGGAGACGTTCTGATGTATTTCTCTGCCACGGGGAGGTTCAAAGGGAAGGGGCCACCACGACAAAGACGTTTTGCTTGTTTCCACCACGACGGGGATGTTCTAAAGATGGGAGGCATGCGCCACGGAGACGTTCTGATGGGTTCCACCACCACGGGGAGGTTGGAAGGCCTGGGGCCACTAGCACAGGGACGTTCTGATGGGTTCCACCACAACGAAGAGGTTATAAGCCATGGGGCCACCACATGGGGCCGTTCTGCTTGGTTCCACCACCACGGGGAGGTTCGAAGGAATGGGTCCACCACCACGGTGACATTCTGATGGGTTCCACCACCGCAGGGTCATTCTAAGGCATGGGGACACCGCCACGGAGACGTTCTGATGGGTTCCACCTCCACGGGGAGGTTCGAAAGCAGGGGTCCACCAGCATGGCGAGGTTCTGATGGTTTCCACCACCACAGGGAAGTTCTCAGGGCGCAGGGGAACCGCGACGGTGATGTTCTGAGGGGTTCCACCACCACAGGGAGTTTCGAAAGCAGGGGTCCACCAGCATGGCGATGTTCTGATGGTTTCCACCACCACGGGGAAGTCCTCAGGGTGCAGGGGAACCGCGACGGTGACGTTCTGATGGGTTCCACCACCACAGGGAGTTTCGAAAGCAGGGGTCCAGCAGCATGGCGAGGCTCTGATGGTTTCCACCACCACGGGGAAGTTCTCAGGGCGCAGGGGAACCGCGACGGTGACGTTCTGATGGGTTCCACCACCACGGGGACGTTCTGATGGCTTCCACCGCCACATGCAGCTTCCTAGGCATGGGGCTCTGATCGTGAAAATGTTCTGATGGGTTCCACCGCTACGGGGATTTTCGAAGGCGTGGGGCCACCACCATGGGGACGTTCTCATCGGTTCCACCTTCTCGGGCAGTTTCTAAGGCGCAGGGGAACCGCAACAGTGACCTTCTGATGTGTTCCACCAGCATAGGGACGTTCTAAGGCAACGGGGCACAACCACGGTGACGTTCTCATGGGTTCCACCGCAACAGGGAGGATCGAAGGCATGGGACCACCACCATGGTCACGTTCTGATGGGTTCCACCACCACGCGGAGGTTGTAAGGCATGGGACCACCACGACAGTGACGTTCTCATGGGTTGCACCGCAACCGGGAGGTTCTAAGTCACGCGGCCACCACCATGGTCACGTTCTGATGGGTTCCAGCGCCACGGGGAAGTTCTAAGGCGTGGGGCCGCCACCCTGGGGACGTTCTGATGGGTTCCACATTCTTCGGCAGGTTCTAAGGTGCAGGGGATCCGCGACAGTGATGTTCTGATGGGTTCTACCACCACAGGGAGGTTCTAAGGCAACGGGCCACCACCACAGGGATGTTCTGATGGGTTCCACCACCACGGCGAGATTCTAAAGGTGCAGGAAAACCACCACGGTGATGTTCTGATGGGTTCCACCACCACGGGGAGGTTCTAAGGCATGGGGCCACCACGACGGGGACGTTCTGATGGGTTTCACTACCACCAGGAGGTTGTAAGACGCAGGGGAACCACCACGGGGACGTTCTGATGAGTTCCACCACCACGGGGAGATTCTAAAGGCGCAGGGGAACCACCACGGTGATGTTCTGATGGGTTCCACCACCACAGGGAGGTTCGAAAGCAGGGGTCCACCAGCATGGCGATGTTCTGATGGTTTCCACCACCACGGGGAAGTTCTCAGGGCGCAGGGGAACCGCGACGGTGATGTTCTGATGGGTTCCAGCACCACAGGGACGTTCTGATGGGTTCCACCACCACGGCGAGATTCTAAAGGCGCAGGGGAACCACCACGGTGATGTTCTGATGGGTTCCACTACCACGGGGAGGTTCTAAGGCACGGGGCCACCACGATGGGGATGTTCTGATGGGTTTCAGTGCGACCAGGAGGTTGTAAGACGCAGGGGAACTACCACGGGGACGTTCTGATGGGTTCCACCACCAAGGGGAGGTTCTAAATTGTTGGGCACCGCCACGGAGACGTTCTGATGTATTTCTCTGCCACGGGGAGGTTCGAAGGGAAGGGGCCACCACGACAAAGACGTTTTGCTTGTTTCCACCACGACGGGGATGTTCTAAACATGGGGGGCATGCGCCACGGGGACGTTCTGATGGGTTCCACCACCACGGGGAGGTTCGAAGGCGTGGGGCCACTAGCACGGGGACGTTCTGATGGGTTCCACCACAACGGAGAAGTTATAAGCCACGGGGCCACCACATGGGTACGTTCTGCTTGGTTCCACCACCACGGGGAGGTTCGAAGGAATGGGACCACCGCCACGGTGACATTCTGATGGGTTCCACCACCGCAGGGTCATTCTAAGGCATGGGGACACCGCCACGGGGACGTTCTGATGGGTTCCACCGCCACACGGAGGTTCCAAGGCATGGGGCTACGATCGTGGAAATGTTCTGATGGGTTCCACCACCACAGGGAGTTTCGAAAGCAGGGGTCCACCAGCGTGGCAATGTTCTGATGGGTTCCACCACCACGGGGAAGTTCTCAGGGTGCAGGGGAACCGCGACGGTGATGTTCTGATGGGTTCCACCACCACGGGGACATTCTGATTGTTTCCACTGCCACACGCAGCTTCCTAGGCATGGGGCTATGATCATGAAAATGTTCTGATGGGTTCCACCGCTACGGGGATGTTCGAAGGCGTGGGGCCACCACCCTGGGGACGTTCTCATAGGTTCCACCTTCTCGGGCAGTTTCTAAGGCGCAGGGGAACCGCGACAGTGACCTTCTGATGGGTTCCACCAGCATAAGGAGGTTCTAAGGCAACGGGACACCACAACGGTGACGTTCTCACGGGTTCCACCGCAACAGGGAGGATAGAAGGCATGGGACCACCACCATGGTCACGTTTTTATGGGTGCCACCACCACGGGGAGGTTGTAAGGCATGGGACCACCACGACGGTGACGTTCTGATGGGTTCCACTGCCACGGGGAAGTTCTAAGGCGTGGGGCCGCCAACCTGGGGACGTTCTGATGGGTTTTACGTTCTTCGGCAGGTTCTAAGGTGCAGGGGATCCGCGACAGTGATGTTCTGATGGGTTCCAGCACCATAGGGAGGTTCTAAGGACACGGGCCACCACCACAGGGACGTTCTGATGGGTTCCACCACCACGGGGAGATTCTAAAGGCGCAGGGGAACCACCACGGTGATGTTCTGATGGGTTCCACCACCACGGGGAGGTTCTAAGGCACGGGGCCACCACGACGGGGACGTTCTGATGGGTTTCACTTCCACCAGGAGGTTGTAAGACGCAGGGGAACCACCACGGGGACGTTCTGATGGGTTCCACCACCAAGGGGAGGTTCTAAGGCGTGGGGCCACCGCCACGGAGACGTTCTGATGTATTTCTCTGCCACGGGGAGGTTCGAAGGGAAGGGGCCACCACGACAAAGACGTTTTGCTTGTTTCCACCACGACGGGGATGTTCTAAAGACGGGAGGCATGCGCCACGGGGACGTTCTGATGGGTTCCACCACCACGGGGAGGTTCGAAGGCGTGGGGCCACTAGCACAGGGACCTTCTGATGGGTTCCACCACAACGGAGAGGTTATAAGCCACGGGGCCACCACATGGGGACGTTCTGCTTGGTTCCACCACCACGCGGAGGTTCAAAGGAATGGGACCACCACCACGGTGACATTCTGATGGGTTCCACCACCGCAGGGTCATTCTTAGGCATGGGGACACCGCCACGGGGACGTTCTGATGGGTTCCACCACCACGGGGAGGTTCGAAGGCGTGGGGCCACTAGCACGGGGACCTTCTGATGGGTTCCACCACCACGGAGAGGTTATAAGCCACGGGGCCACCACATGGGGACGTTCTGCTTGGTTCCACCACCACGCGGAGGTTCAAAGGAATGGGACCACCACCACGGTGACATTCTGATGGGTTCCACCACCGCAGGGTCATTCTTAGGCATGGGGACACCGCCACGGGGACGTTCTGATGGGTTCCACCACCACACGGAGGTTCCAAGGCATGGGGCTACGATCGTGGAAACGTTCTGTTGTGTTCGACCTCCACGGGGAGGTTCGAAAGCAGGGGTCCACCAGCATGGCGATGTTCTGATGGTTTCCACCACCACGGGGAAGTTCTCAGGGCGCAGGGGAACCGCGACGGTGATCTTCTGAGGGGTTCCACCACCACGGGGACGTTCTGATGGCTTCCACCGCCACACGCAGCTTCCTAGGCATGGGGCTCTGATCGTGAAAATGTTCTGATGGGTTCCACCGCTACGGGGATGTTCGAAGGCGTGGGGCCACCACCATGGGGATGTTCTCATAGGTTCCACCTTCTCGGGCAGTTGCTAAGGCGCAGGGGAACCGTGACAGTGACCTTCTGATGGGTTCCACCAGCATAGGGAGGTTCTAAGGCAACGGGACACAACCACGGTGACGTTCTCATGGGTTCCACCGCAACAGGGAGGATCGAAGGCATGGGACCACCACCATGGTCACGTTCTGATGGGTTCCACCACCACGGGGAGGTTTTAAGGCATGGGACCACCACGACGGTGACGTTCTGATGGGTTCCACCGCAATCAGGAGGTTCTAAGTCACGCGGTGTCGTGGTTTAACCCCAGCCAGCAACTAAGCACCACGCAGCCGCTCGCTCACTCCCCACCACTGGGATGGGGAGAGAATTGGAAGGGTAAAAGGGAGGAAACTCGTGGGTTGAGATAATAACAGTTTAATAATTGAAGTAAAATAAATTAGAACAGTTAAATAGGCAAAGCAAAAACCGTGCACGCAAACAAAACAAAACAAGGAATCCATTCACTACTTCCCATCGGCAGGCAGGTGTTCAGCCATCCCCAGGAAAGCAGGGCTCCATCACGCGTAACGGTTTCTTGGGAAGACAAACGCCATCATGCCCAACGTCCCCCTCCCTCCTTCTTCTTCCCCCAGCTTATATACTGAGCATGACGTCATATGGTATGGAATAGCCCTTGGGCCAGTCTGGGTCAGCACCCCCGTGGCTGTGCCCCCTCCCAGCTTCTTGTGCCCCCGGCAGAGCAGGGGAAGCTGAAAAGTCCTTGACCAGTGTGAGCACCACTTAGCACCTATCTAGAGACAGCTTAGCACTACTTAACAAGAACCAAAGCATCAGTGTATCATCGACATTGTTCTCATCCTAAACCCAAAACACAGCCCCATACTGGCTACCAAGACGAAAATTAACTCTATCCCAGCTGAAACCAGGACACGCAGCCACCACCATGGTCACGTTCTGATGGGTTCCAACGCCACGGGGAAGTTCTAAGGCGTGGAGCCACCACCCTGGGGACGTTCGGATGGGTTCCACGTTCTTGGGCAGGTTCTAAGGTGCAGGGGATCCGCGACAGTGACCTTCTGATGGGTTCCACCACCATAGGGAGGTTCTAAGGCAACGGGCCACCACCACAGGATGTTCTGATGGGTTCCACCACCACGGGGAGATTCTAAAGGCGCAGGGGAACCACCACGGTGATGTTCTGATGGGTTCCACCACCACGGGGAGGTTCGAAAGCAGGGGTCCACCAGCATGGCGATGTTCTGTTGGGTTCCACCACCACGGGAACGTTCTGATAGGGTCCACCGCCACACGGAGCTTCCTAGGCATGGGGCTATGATCGTGAAAATGTTCTCATGGGTTCCACCGCCACGGGGATGTTCGAAGGCGTGGGGCCACCACCATGGGGACGTTCTCATAGGTTCCACCTTCTCGGGCAGTTTCTAATGCGCAGGGGAGCCGCGACAGTGATGTTCTGATGTGTTCCACCAGCATAGGGAGGTTCTAAGGCAACGGGACACCACCACGGTGACGTTCTCATGGGTTCCACCGCCACAGGGAGGATCGAAGGCATGGGACCACCACCATGGTCACGTTCTGATGGGTTCCACCACCACGCGGAGGTTTTAAGGCATGGGACCACCACGACGGTGACGTTCTGATGGGTTCCACCGCAACGGGGAGGTTCTAAGTCACGCGGCCACCACCATGGTCACGTTCTGATGGGTTCCACTGGCACGGGGAGGTTCTAAGGCACGGGGCCACCACCACGGGGACGTTCTGATGGGTTCCACCACCACGGGGAGGTTCTAAGGCGTGGGGCCACCGCCACGGAGACGTTCTGATGTATTTCTCCGCCACGGGGAGGTTCGAAGGGAAGGGGCCACCACCACGGTGACATTCTGATGGGTTCCACCACCGCAGGGTCATTCTAAGGCATGGGGACACCGCCACGGGGACGTTCTGATGGGTTCCACTGCCACACGCAGCTTCCTAGGCATGGGGCTCTGATCATGAAAAATGTTCTGATGGGTTCCACTGCCACGGGGATGTTTGAAGGCGTGGGGCCACCACCATGGGGACGTTCTCATAGGTTCCACCTTCTCGGACAGTTTCTAAGGCGCAGGAGAACCGCGACAGTGACCTTCTGATGTGTTCCACCAGCATAGGGAGGTTCTAAGGCAACAAGCCACCACCACAGGCACGTTCTGATGGGTTCCACCACCACGGGGAGATTCTAAAGGCGCAGGGGAACCACCACGGTGATGTTCTGATGGGTTCCACCACCACGGGGAGGTTCTAAGGCACGGGGCCACCACGACGGGGACGTTCTGATGGGTTTCACTTCCACCAGGAGGTTGTAAGAAGCAGGGGAACCACCACGGGGACGTTCTGATGGGTTCCACCACCAAGGGGAGGTTCTAAGGCGTGGGGCCACCGCCACGGAGACGTTCTGATGTATTTCTCTGCCACGGGGAGGTTCAAAGGGAAGGGGCCACCACGACAAAGACGTTTTGCTTGTTTCCACCACGACGGGGATGTTCTAAAGACGGGAGGCATGCGCCACGGGGACGTTCTGATGGGTTCCACCACCACGGGGAGGTTCGAAGGCGTGGGGCCACTAGCACGGGGACCTTCTGATGGGTTCCACCACCACGGAGAGGTTATAAGCCACGGGGCCACCACATGGGGACCTTCTGCTTGGTTCCACCACCACGCGGAGGTTCAAAGGAATGGGACCACCACCACGGTGACATTCTGATGGGTTCCACCACCGCAGGGTCATTCTTAGGCATGGGGACACCGCCACGGGGACGTTCTGATGGGTTCCACCACCACACGGAGGTTCCAAGGCATGGGGCTACGATCGTGGAAACGTTCTGTTGTGTTCGACCTCCACGGGGAGGTTCGAAAGCAGGGGTCCACCAGCATGGCGATGTTCTGATGGTTTCCACCACCACGGGGAAGTTCTCAGGGCGCAGGGGAACCGCGACGGTGATCTTCTGAGGGGTTCCACCACCACGGGGACGTTCTGATGGCTTCCACCGCCACACGCAGCTTCCTAGGCATGGGGCTCTGATCGTGAAAATGTTCTGATGGGTTCCACCGCTACGGGGATGTTCGAAGGCGTGGGGCCACCACCATGGGGATGTTCTCATAGGTTCCACCTTCTCGGGCAGTTGCTAAGGCGCAGGGGAACCGCGACAGTGACCTTCTGATCGGTTCCACCAGCATAGGGAGGTTCTAAGGCAACGGGACACCACCACGGTGACGTTCTCACGGGTTCCACCGCAACAGGGAGGATCGAAGGCATGGGACCACCACCATGGTCACGTTCTGATGGGTTCCACCACCACGGGGAGGTTTTAAGGCATGGGACCACCACGACGGTGACGTTCTGATGGGTTCCACCGCAATCAGGAGGTTCTAAGTCACGCGGTGTCGTGGTTTAACCCCAGCCAGCAACTAAGCACCACGCAGCCGCTCGCTCACTCCCCACCACTGGGATGGGGAGAGAATTGGAAGGGTAAAAGGGAGGAAACTCGTGGGTTGAGATAATAACAGTTTAATAATTGAAGTAAAATAAATTAGAACAGTTAAATAGGCAAAGCAAAAACCGTGCACGCAAACAAAACAAAACAAGGAATCCATTCACTACTTCCCATCGGCAGGCAGATGTTCAGCCATCCCCAGGAAAGCAGGGCTCCATCACGCGTAACGGTTTCTTGGGAAGACAAACGCCATCATGCCCAACGTCCCCCTCCCTCCTTCTTCTTCCCCCAGCTTATATACTGAGCATGACGTCATATGGTATGGAATAGCCCTTGGGCCAGTCTGGGTCAGCACCCCCGTGGCTGTGCCCCCTCCCAGCTTCTTGTGCCCCCGGCAGAGCAGGGGAAGCTGAAAAGTCCTTGACCAGTGTGAGCACCACTTAGCACCTATCTAGAGACAGCTTAGCACTACTTAACAAGAACCAAAGCATCAGTGTATCATCGACATTGTTCTCATCCTAAACCCAAAACACAGCCCCATACTGGCTACCAAGACGAAAATTAACTCTATCCCAGCTGAAACCAGGACACGCAGCCACCACCATGGTCACGTTCTGATGGGTTCCAACGCCACGGGGAAGTTCTAAGGCGTGGAGCCACCACCCTGGGGACGTTCGGATGGGTTCCACGTTCTTGGGCAGGTTCTAAGGTGCAGGGGATCCGCGACAGTGACCTTCTGATGGGTTCCACCACCATAGGGAGGTTCTAAGGCAACGGGCCACCACCACAGGATGTTCTGATGGGTTCCACCACCACGGGGAGATTCTAAAGGCGCAGGGGAACCACCACGGTGATGTTCTGATGGGTTCCACCACCACGGGGAGGTTCGAAAGCAGGGGTCCACCAGCATGGCGATGTTCTGTTGGGTTCCACCACCACGGGAACGTTCTGATAGGGTCCACCGCCACACGGAGCTTCCTAGGCATGGGGCTATGATCGTGAAAATGTTCTCATGGGTTCCACCGCCACGGGGATGTTCGAAGGCGTGGGGCCACCACCATGGGGACGTTCTCATAGGTTCCACCTTCTCGGGCAGTTTCTAATGCGCAGGGGAGCCGCGACAGTGATGTTCTGATGTGTTCCACCAGCATAGGGAGGTTCTAAGGCAACGGGACACCACCACGGTGACGTTCTCATGGGTTCCACCGCCACAGGGAGGATCGAAGGCATGGGACCACCACCATGGACACGTTCTGATGGGTTCCACCACCACGCGGAGGTTTTAAGGCATGGGACCACCACGACGGTGACGTTCTGATGGGTTCCACCGCAACGGGGAGGTTCTAAGTCACGCGGCCACCACCATGGTCACGTTCTGATGGGTTCCACTGGCACGGGGAGGTTCTAAGGCACGGGGCCACCACCACGGGGACGTTCTGATGGGTTCCACCACCACGGGGAGGTTCTAAGGCGTGGGGCCACCGCCACGGAGACGTTCTGATGTATTTCTCCGCCACGGGGAGGTTCGAAGGGAAGGGGCCACCACCACGGTGACATTCTGATGGGTTCCACCACCGCAGGGTCATTCTAAGGCATGGGGACACCGCCACGGGGACGTTCTGATGGGTTCCACTGCCACACGCAGCTTCCTAGGCATGGGGCTCTGATCATGAAAAATGTTCTGATGGGTTCCACTGCCACGGGGATGTTTGAAGGCGTGGGGCCACCACCATGGGGACGTTCTCATAGGTTCCACCTTCTCGGACAGTTTCTAAGGCGCAGGAGAACCGCGACAGTGACCTTCTGATGTGTTCCACCAGCATAGGGAGGTTCTAAGGCAACAAGCCACCACCACAGGCACGTTCTGATGGGTTCCACCACCACGGGGAGATTCTAAAGGCGCAGGGGAACCACCACGGTGATGTTCTGATGGGTTCCACCACCACGGGGAGGTTCTAAGGCACGGGGCCACCACGACGGGGACGTTCTGATGGGTTTCACTTCCACCAGGAGGTTGTAAGAAGCAGGGGAACCACCACGGGGACGTTCTGATGGGTTCCACCACCAAGGGGAGGTTCTAAGGCGTGGGGCCACCGCCACGGAGACGTTCTGATGTATTTCTCTGCCACGGGGAGGTTCAAAGGGAAGGGGCCACCACGACAAAGACGTTTTGCTTGTTTCCACCACGACGGGGATGTTCTAAAGACGGGAGGCATGCGCCACGGGGACGTTCTGATGGGTTCCACCACCACGGGGAGGTTCGAAGGCGTGGGGCCACTAGCACGGGGACCTTCTGATGGGTTCCACCACCACGGAGAGGTTATAAGCCACGGGGCCACCACATGGGGACCTTCTGCTTGGTTCCACCACCACGCGGAGGTTCAAAGGAATGGGACCACCACCACGGTGACATTCTGATGGGTTCCACCACCGCAGGGTCATTCTTAGGCATGGGGACACCGCCACGGGGACGTTCTGATGGGTTCCACCACCACACGGAGGTTCCAAGGCATGGGGCTACGATCGTGGAAACGTTCTGTTGTGTTCGACCTCCACGGGGAGGTTCGAAAGCAGGGGTCCACCAGCATGGCGATGTTCTGATGGTTTCCACCACCACGGGGAAGTTCTCAGGGCGCAGGGGAACCGCGACGGTGATCTTCTGATGGGTTCCACCACCACGGGGACGTTCTGATGGCTTCCACTGCCACACGCAGCTTCCTAGGCATGGCGCTCTGATCGTGAAAATGTTCTGATGGGTTCCACCGCTACGGGGATGTTCGAAGGCGTGGGGCCACCACCATGGGGATGTTCTCATAGGTTCCACCTTCTCGGGCAGTTGCTAAGGCGCAGGGGAACCGCGACAGTGACCTTCTGATCGGTTCCACCAGCATAGGGAGGTTCTAAGGCAACGGGACACCACCACGGTGACGTTCTCATGGGTTCCACCGCAACAGGGAGGATCGAAGGCATGGGACCACCACCATGGTCACGTTCTGATGGGTTCCACCACCACGGGGAGGTTTTAAGGCATGGGACCACCACGATGGTGACGTTCTGATGGGTTCCACCGCAATCAGGAGGTTCTAAGTCACGCGGTGTCGTGGTTTAACCCCAGCCAGCAACTAAGCACCACGCAGCCGCTCGCTCACTCCCCACCACTGGGATGGGGAGAGAATTGGAAGGGTAAAAGGGAGGAAACTCGTGGGTTGAGATAATAACAGTTTAATAATTGAAGTAAAATAAATTAGAACAGTTAAATAGGCAAAGCAAAAACCGTGCACGCAAACAAAACAAAACAAGGAATCCATTCACTACTTCCCATCGGCAGGCAGATGTTCAGCCATCCCCAGGAAAGCAGGGCTCCATCACGCGTAACGGTTTCTTGGGAAGACAAACGCCATCATGCCCAACGTCCCCCTCCCTCCTTCTTCTTCCCCCAGCTTATATACTGAGCATGACGTCATATGGTATGGAATAGCCCTTGGGCCAGTCTGGGTCAGCACCCCCGTGGCTGTGCCCCCTCCCAGCTTCTTGTGCCCCCGGCAGAGCAGGGGAAGCTGAAAAGTCCTTGACCAGTGTGAGCACCACTTAGCACCTATCTAGAGACAGCTTAGCACTACTTAACAAGAACCAAAGCATCAGTGTATCATCGACATTGTTCTCATCCTAAACCCAAAACACAGCCCCATACTGGCTACCAAGACGAAAATTAACTCTATCCCAGCTGAAACCAGGACACGCAGCCACCACCATGGTCACGTTCTGATGGGTTCCAACGCCACGGGGAAGTTCTAAGGCGTGGAGCCACCACCCTGGGGACGTTCGGATGGGTTCCACGTTCTTGGGCAGGTTCTAAGGTGCAGGGGATCCGCGACAGTGACCTTCTGATGGGTTCCACCACCATAGGGAGGTTCTAAGGCAACGGGCCACCACCACAGGATGTTCTGATGGGTTCCACCACCACGGGGAGATTCTAAAGGCGCAGGGGAACCACCACGGTGATGTTCTGATGGGTTCCACCACCACGGGGAGGTTCGAAAGCAGGGGTCCACCAGCATGGCGATGTTCTGTTGGGTTCCACCACCACGGGAACGTTCTGATAGGGTCCACCGCCACACGGAGCTTCCTAGGCATGGGGCTATGATCGTGAAAATGTTCTCATGGGTTCCACCGCCACGGGGATGTTCGAAGGCGTGGGGCCACCACCATGGGGACGTTCTCATAGGTTCCACCTTCTCGGGCAGTTTCTAATGCGCAGGGGAGCCGCGACAGTGATGTTCTGATGTGTTCCACCAGCATAGGGAGGTTCTAAGGCAACGGGACACCACCACGGTGACGTTCTCATGGGTTCCACCGCCACAGGGAGGATCGAAGGCATGGGACCACCACCATGGACACGTTCTGATGGGTTCCACCACCACGCGGAGGTTTTAAGGCATGGGACCACCACGACGGTGACGTTCTGATGGGTTCCACCGCAACGGGGAGGTTCTAAGTCACGCGGCCACCACCATGGTCACGTTCTGATGGGTTCCACTGGCACGGGGAGGTTCTAAGGCACGGGGCCACCACCACGGGGACGTTCTGATGGGTTCCACCACCACGGGGAGGTTCTAAGGCGTGGGGCCACCGCCACGGAGACGTTCTGATGTATTTCTCCGCCACGGGGAGGTTCGAAGGGAAGGGGCCACCACCACGGTGACATTCTGATGGGTTCCACCACCGCAGGGTCATTCTAAGGCATGGGGACACCGCCACGGGGACGTTCTGATGGGTTCCACTGCCACACGCAGCTTCCTAGGCATGGGGCTCTGATCATGAAAAATGTTCTGATGGGTTCCACTGCCACGGGGATGTTTGAAGGCGTGGGGCCACCACCATGGGGACGTTCTCATAGGTTCCACCTTCTCGGACAGTTTCTAAGGCGCAGGAGAACCGCGACAGTGACCTTCTGATGTGTTCCACCAGCATAGGGAGGTTCTAAGGCAACAAGCCACCACCACAGGCACGTTCTGATGGGTTCCACCACCACGGGGAGATTCTAAAGGCGCAGGGGAACCACCACGGTGATGTTCTGATGGGTTCCACCACCACGGGGAGGTTCTAAGGCACGGGGCCACCACGACGGGGACGTTCTGATGGGTTTCACTTCCACCAGGAGGTTGTAAGAAGCAGGGGAACCACCACGGGGACGTTCTGATGGGTTCCACCACCAAGGGGAGGTTCTAAGGCGTGGGGCCACCGCCACGGAGACGTTCTGATGTATTTCTCTGCCACGGGGAGGTTCGAAGGGAAGGGGCCACCACGACAAAGACGTTTTGCTTGTTTCCACCACGACGGGGATGTTCTAAAGACGGGAGGCATGCGCCACGGGGACGTTCTGATGGGTTCCACCACCACGGGGAGGTTCGAAGGCGTGGGGCCACTAGCACGGGGAATTTCTGATGGGTTCCACCACCACGGAGAGGTTATAAGCCACGGGGCCACCACATGGGGACGTTCTGCTTGGTTCCACCACCACGGGGAGGATCGAAGGAATGGGACCACCACCACGGTGACATTCTGATGGGTTCCACCACCGCAGGGTCATTCTAAGGCATGGGGACACCGCCACGGGGACGTTCTGATGGGTTCCACCGCCACACGGAGGTTCCAAGGCATGGCGCTACGATCGTGGAAATGTTCTGATGGGTTCCACCTCCACGGGGAGGTTCGAAAGCAGGGGTCCACCAGCATGGCGATGTTCTGATGGGTTCCACCACCACGGGGAAGTTCTCAGGGCGCAGGGGAACCGCGACGGTGATGTTCTGATGGGTTCCACCACCACGGGGACGTTCTGATGGCTTCCACCGCCACACGCAGCTTCCTAGGCATGGGGCTATGATCGTGAAAATGTTCTGATGGGTTCCACCGCCACGGGGATGTTCGAAGGCGTGGGGCCACCACCATGGGGACGTTCTCATAGGTTCCACCTTCTCGGGCAGTTTCTAAGGCGCAGGGGATCCACGACAGTGACCTTCTGATGTGTTCCACCAGCATAGGGAGGTTCTTACGCAACAAGACACCACCACGGTGACGTTCTCATGGGTTCCACCGCAACAGGGAGGATAGAAGGCATGGGACCACCACCATGGTCACGTTCTGATGGGTTCCACCACCACGCAGAGGTTGTAAGGCATGGGACCACCACCACGGTGACGTTCTGATGGGTTCCACCGCAACCGGGAGGTTCTAAGTCACGCGGCCACCACGACGGTGACGTTCTGATGGGTTCTACCGCCACGGTAAGGTTCTAAGGCTTTGGGTCGCCACCCTGGGGACGTTCTGATGGGTTCCACGTTCTTCGGCAGGTTCTAAGGTGCAGGGGATCCACGACAGTGATGTTCTGATGGGTTCCAGCACCATAGCGAGGTTTTAAAGCAACGGGCCACCACCACAGGGACGTTCTGATGGGTTCCACCACCACGGGGAGATTCTAAAGGCGCAGGGGAACCGAGACGGTGATGTTCTGATGGGTTCCACCACCACGGGGAGGTTCTAAGGCACGGGGCCACCACGATGGGGACGTTCTGATGGGTTTCACTACCACCAGGAGGTTGTAAGACGCAGGGGAACCACCACGGGGACGTTCTGATGGTTTCCACCACCACGGGGAGATTCTCAAGGCGCAGTGAAACCGCGACGGTGATGTTCTGATGGGTTCCACCACCACGGGGATGTTCAAAGGCACGGGGCCACCAGCACGGAGACGTTCTGATGGATTTCACCACCACCGGGAGCTTGTAAGGCGCAGGGCCTGCAGCACAGAGATGTTATGATGGGTTCCACCAACACGGGAAGGGTTTAAGACTTGCGGCCACCGCCACGGGGACGTTCTGATGGGTTCCACAACCATGGGGACGTTCAAAGACACGGGGACACAACTACGGCAACATTCTGATGGGTTCCACCGCCTCACGGAGGTTCCAAGGCAGGGGGTTACAGTCGTGGAGATGTTCAGATAGGTTGCACCGCCACCGAGAGTTTTGAAGGCGTGGGGCCACTAGCGCGGGGACGTTCTGATCGCTTCCACCACCATGGGGAGGTTTTAAGCCACCGGGCCACCACCATGGTCACGTTCTGCTTGTTTCCACCACCACGGGGAGGTTTGAAAAAATGGGACCACCACAACGGTGATGTTCTGATGGGTTCCCCACCGCAGGGTCGTTCTAAGGCATGGGGACACCGCCATGGGGATGTTCTGATGGGTTCCACCACGATAGGGAGGTTTCAAGGCATGGGGCTACAATTGTGGAGGTGTTCTGATGAGTTCCACCACCACAGGGAGATTCGAAAGCGTGGGACCACAACCATGGTGACTTTGTGATGGGTTCAACCACAATGGGGAGTTTCTAAGGCAGTGGGCCACCGCCATGGGGACGTTCTGTTCGGTTCCACCTTCACTGGGACGTTCTAAGGTGCAGGGGAACTGCCATGGTGACGTTCTGCTGGGTTCCACCACCACAGGGAGGTTCTAAGGCAACGGGTCACCACCACGGGGACGTTCTCCTTGGTTCCACAACCACGGGGAGCTTCTAAGGCGTGCCACCACCGCCACGGGGACATTCTGATGGGTTCCACCACCATGCGGAGGTTCTAAGGGAAGGGCCCACAACCATGGCGATGTTCTGATGGGTTCCACCACCACGGGGACGTTCAAAGTCACGGGGCCACCAGCATGGAGACGTTCTGATGGGTTCTACCACCACTGGGAGGTTCTAAGCCGTAGGACCACCGCCACGGGGACGTTCTGATGTGTTTCTCTGCCACGGGGAGGTACGAAGGGATGGAGACACCACGACAAAGACGTTTTGCTTGTTTCCACGACGACAAGGATTTTCTAAAGGCGTGGGGCATCCGCCACGGGGACGTTCTGATGGGTTCCACCGCCATACGGAGGTTCCAAGGCATGGTGCTACAATTGTGGAGATGTACTGATAGGTTCCATTGGCACGGGGAGGTTCGAAGGCGTGGGGCCACTAGTACGGGGACATTCTGATGGGTTCCACCACCATGGGGATGTTAAAAGCCACGGGGCCACCACCATGGGGACGTGCTGCTTGTTTCCACAACCACGGGGACGTTCAAAGGTATGGGACCACCACCACGGTGACGTTCTGATGGGTTCCACCACCACAGAGTCGTTCTACGGTGCTGGGACACCGCCACGGGGATGTTCTGATGGGTTCCACCACCACAGGGAGGTTCTCAAGTGGCAGGGAAACCGCGACGGTGACGTTCTGATGGGTTCCACCACCACAGGGACGTTCAAAGGCACGGGGCCACCAGCACGGAGACGTTCTGATGGGTTCTACCAGCATGGGGAGGTTCTAAGCCGTAGGACCACCGCCATGGGGACGTTCTGCTGTGTTCCACCACCACGGGGAGGTTCCAAGGCAGGGGACCACCACCATGGCGATGTTCTGATGGGTTCCACCACCACACGGAGGTTCGAAGGCCATGGGCCACCACCATTGGGACGTTCTATTGGCTTCCACCTTCACCGGGACGTGTTAAGGCACAGGGGAACCACCATTGTGACATTTTGATGGGTTCCGCCACTACAGGGAGGTTCGAAGGGAACGGGTCACGACCACAGGGACCTTTTGATGCGTTCCACCACCACGGGGAGGTTCGAAGGCAGGGGTCCCCCACCATGGCGATGTTCTGATGGGTTCTGCCCCCACGGGGAGGTTCTCAAGGCACAGGGGAACCACGACGGTGATGTTCTGATGGGTTCCACCACCATGGGGACGTTCAAAGGCACGGGGCCACCAGCACGGAGATGTTCTGATGGGTTCTACCAGCATGGGGAGGTTCTAAGGCGTAGGACCACCGCCATGGGCACGTTCTGCTGTGTTCCACCACCACGGGGATGTTCAAAGGCATGGGGCCACAATGACGGGGACGTTCTGATGGATTTCACCACCACCGGGAGGTTGTAAGACACAAGGGAACCACCACAGTGACGATGTGATGGGTTCCACCACCAAGGGGAGGTTGTAAAACGTGGGGCCACCGCAATGGATACATTCTGATGGGTTGCACCACAACAGGGAGGTCCTAAGTCACGGGGCCACCACCATGGTCACATTCTGATGGGGTCCACCGCCACGGGGAGCTTCTAAGGCATGGGGCTGCCACCCTGGGGACGTTCTGATGGTTTCCACCTTCTCCGGCAGGTCTAATGTGCAGGAGAACTGCTACGCTGACGTTCACATGGTTTCCACCACGGTAAGGAGTTTCTAAGGCAATGGGCCATCACCACGTGGACATTCTGATGGGTTCCATCACCACGGAGAGGGTCTAAGACATGGGGCCATCGCCATGGGGACATTCTGCTTTGTTCCACCACCATGCGGAGGTTTTAAGGCAGTGGGCCACCACCATGGGGACGTTCTGTTGGGTTCCACCTTCACCGAGATGTTTTAAGGCACAGGGGAACCGCCATTGTGACGTTCTGATGGGTTTCAGTACCACAGGGAGGCTCTAAGGCATCGGGTCACGACCATGGGGACATTCTGATGGGTTCCACCACCACGGGGAGGTTCGAAGGCAGGGGTCCACAAACATGGCGATGTTCTGATGGGTTCCACCACCTCGGGGAAGTTCTCAAGGTGCCGGGGAACCGCGACAGTGATGTTCTGATGGGTTCCACAACCACGGGGACATTTAAAGTCACGGGGCCACCAGCACAGAGACGTTCTGATGGGTTCTACTACCACCGGTAGGTTCTAAGGCATAGGGCTACGGCCATGGGGACGTTCTGCTGTTTTCCACCACCACTGGGACGTTCAAAGGCACGGGGTCACCACGATTGGGAAGTTCTGGTGGGTTTCATCACCACCGGGAGGTTGTAAGACGCTGGGGTGCTGGCGCAGAAGTCACGGACACAGCACACGATCAATATGATCAAGCAAAATGTCGGTTTATTACATACACAGCTTAGTTAATATAGTTTCTTGCCTTCCTAATCATGCATAAACTTATCGCTAATTGGTTAACTATGTTTGGCAATATGCTGTTCATGCGCTGCTAGCAATATTCTGATTCGTTCATAACAATAGTTCACACGCACCGCCCGCTTCTCCCATATCTTGTTTTCAACATTGCAAGCCAATAGTTTCTTCCTCTTAATCTGCTTGTTTCATGTCTTCCAAACCACAGTCGACCTTCGCAGCATCCTTGAATTCCTCTTGCGTTAAATGCAGATTAAGTCCACATAGTCTGAGTCTGGGTTCCTCACTACATGTCCTTGGCTTTTCAGATATCCCACAAATCCCCCTTTTTGTTTTTGAGCAATCCAGACTCCATTCATCATACGCTCCACGGCTTTCATGAAATATTTAAAAACACATCTTAATATAAGTATAGTCAATAATAATCCCAATAATAATATAAACCCATGGATAATTAGATCTTTTCCCCAACCTGAAATGCCTAACCCAGCTAATCATGAATTAAAACCTAAAGAGCTAGTCTTTCTACAATTGTTTTATCTGCTGTCCAGAAATCTAAATCTGACTTACAATCCTTTGAATATTTTTCAATACTTCTTCAAGATCTGTGGGTTTGGCTTTTAATATTCAAAATCATTGACGTCGTTAGCTATGTCTCTGCATGCATGCCTGATGGTGGAGGAGTTACAAACACACTCCCACTCTTTACCGCCCATCGGAGTCCCCACTAAACATGTCATAAATGGGTTGTCTGCATTTGCTGCCGCTAAACAGATTGAATCTTGCCCTGTTTTATTAGCTAGAGTTACCCAAACATTTGTACGTGGTTGTACTGAAATCCATGAGTGACCACTACCAATGATGGAGAGGAATGACGTGAGAAAACCTATCCTGGTAACTCCTGTTGTGGTCCCGACTCTTCTCTCCATGGTTTCACCCAGCGGCTAGGCACCCACCTCGGACCTTCGTCTGTCAAAACACAAACATATCCTCGACCTGTCATCTTAATGTCTGCAGGACCCTTCCATTCTCCAGTTTTTAAGTCACGATATCGTACTTTTACCGAGACTGAATCGATCTTCTGTATTCCCGATTGAAATGTCTTATGGTGTATAACAATTGGAGGAGATTCACGGTCCCCTGTTAACCGTAAATAATTTAAAACGTAAATCGCTTTTGCAAGACGTTCAGCAGGGGCTATTTCCCCCCCCTTTTGTTTTTGCAACAGCGATTTTAACGTAGCATGTGCGCGTTCTACGATCGCCTGTCCTGTAGGAGAGTGTGGTATGCCTGTGATTCTGCGAATGCCCCACAAGTGGCAGAAATGTTCGACTGTTTTAGAGATATATGCAGGGCCATTATCTGTTTTTATCTCTTGAGGAATCCCCAAAGCAGCGATGGCTGCACACATATGTTTTATAACATGTTTGGCTGTTTCCCCTGTTTGAGCAGTGGCCCAGATTGCATGCGAATAAGTATCAATGCTAACGTGTACATATTTTTGCCGTCCAAACTCTGTGATGTGGGTGACATCCATTTGCCATAATTGTAGGGCTCCCAGACCTCAAGGGTTGACCCCAAGACCTAAACCGAATCCTGATTTTTGGCAGGCAGGACAGGACTGGACGATGCCTCGGGCATCTGATAGTTTTAAATCAAATTGTTTCGCCAATACTTTTGCAGATTGATGTAAAAATTCATGAGATAAACGGGCCTGCTCAAACAGGGTAATATTTTGATTTTTCCAGATGGTAGCAACCAACTTGTCGGCTATGTTGTTTCCAATCATCAAGCCTTGATCAAATTGATGGCTACGAATATGTGTCACAAAATAGTGTTTAGCGCGTTGATTCAATAAAAATAAAAGTTGCATTAATAACATATATAAGGTGTTATTCTTCAGTGATTTGATCATAGCGCGTTCTAGGCGCTGTACCGTTCCTACTACGTAGAGCGAATCTGAAATTACATTTAGAGCTTTGTCGGGCCAGCGTTGAAAGGCCCATAACACCGCTCTCAGCTCGAGGGTTTGTAAAGAGTCGGCGGTATGACCTGTAGGAAGTTGATGATTCCATTGATTATTGTCATACCAAGCAATAGCAGCTCGTTTCGATTTTCTACCAGCATCAGTAAATACTGTAAGCCCTTCAACTGGTACTGCTGATCTATAAGGGATGTCTTCAAAGTCCTGATTTTGTAAAAGCGGCAAAATTTTCGTGGAAGGATAGTTATTGGTTACAGTACCTGGATATTCGGCTAAAGCGATTTGAAACATTTCTGATGTTGCTAAAAGCCAATCTAAATAATTCTGTGCTATAGGTACAAACAGGGTTTCAGGTTCTTGTCCTGTCAGATCACAAATCCTTCTTCTACCTTTGATGATCATATTAGCTAATAGTTCAATCCGTGTACAGATGGTATTTTTTGGCTGATAGGATAAAAATACCCACTCTAAAATGTTGATGCGTGGGCTATCTATTTGGATTATCAGTCCTATTAAGTGTTTTCGGTTGGGTGATGAGTTAACAATTAAAAATTGCAAAGGCAAATCACTAATTTTTCTTTGTACAACTGTTGTCAAAACCTTTTTTATAATGTGATCCAATGCCTGCTCTTGTTCCTTCGTCAGGCTTTGTCGTTCATCGGCTCTGGTCGAGGTTCCCAACAGAGGCATCAAGGGAGCTAGATCATCATTAGTTATTCCACTAACTGACCTTACCCACTGTAAATCTCCCATTAGTTTTTGAACATCTGAGAGCGTCTTAATGTCTGTTTTGAGTATGATCTTCTGTGGTCTGACTGTGCTCCCAGTAATTGTCCATCCTAAAGATTGCCATGGATTTTGTCGTTGTACCTTTTCTGGAGCAATTTTAAGACCTTTCGGTTCTAAGGTTTCTATTAACCTTTGTAAAGTTCCTTCCACATCCATTTTTTCTCCAGCAATTAAGATATCATCCATATAGTGAAAAACTAGTAAAAATGGATGTTTCATTCGGAATGGTTGTGTCCTGGTTTCAGCTGGGATAGAGTTAATTTTCTTCTTAGTAGCTGGTAGAGTGCTCTGTTTTGGATTTAGGATGAGAATAATGTTGATAAGACACTGATGTTTTGGTTCTTGCTGAGTAGAGTTTACACTAGTCAAGGACTTTTTAGCTTCTTGTGCTCTGCCAGGTGCATAAGAAGCTGGGAGGGAGCATAGCTAGGACAGCTGACCCAGACTGGCCAAAGGGCTATTCCATACCATATGACATCATGCTCAGTATATAAACTGAGGAGAGCTGGCCGGAGAAAAAAGGGGCGATTGCTGTTCAGGAACGGGCTGGGCATCGTCGGTGGGTGGTGAGAAATTGTGTCGTATATCACTTACTTTACATTATTATTATTGTATTATATTATTATTATTACTACCATTCTATTTCATTTTACTTCAATTATTAAACTGTTATTATCTCAACCCACGAGTTTTTTCTGACTTTCACCCTACCAATTTTCTCCCCTACCCCACGGGGTGGTGGGGGGGGAGTGAGCGAGCGGCTGTGTGGTGCATAGTTGCTGGCTGGGGTTAAACCACGACAGGTTGTAAGGCCCATGCTACAAAATTTTGACACAGAGTAGGTGAGTTTTTCATTCCTTGAGGTAGTACCACCCAATGGTATCTTTTTGCCGGTTCCTGTTTATTGATTGATGGTACTGTAAACGCAAATTTTTCTGCATCTTCAGGATGCAAAGGAATAGTAAAAAAACAATCCTTCAAATCAATGATGAGGAAGTCCCAATTTTCTGGGATCATCACAGGGGAGGGTAATCCTGGCTGTAATGCCCCCATATTTTGCATTACAGCATTCACCGCTCGTAAATCATGCAACAATCGCCATTTTCCAGATTTTTTCGGGATGGTAAAAACGGGTGTGTTCCAAGGGCTTGTGGAAGGCACAATGTGACCTGCTTCTAACTGTTCTTTAACTAAATTTTGTAAAATATGCAGCCTCTCCTGTTTCAGCGGCCACTGGTCTACCCACACTGGCGTTGTCGTAGTCCAGGTGAGTTTTAAGATGGGCTGCTCAACCATGGCCACTCCTAAAAATGCTGGGTTACAAGTTTGGCTCCCATTTGGGATAATATATCCCGACCTATAAGAGCTACAGGCAAGTGCATTACATATGGCCTTGTGGTAACAGTGGCACCGTCTTCAAAATTGAATGCTATCAGTAATTTGCTAATCATCGTGCATTGTGCCCCCCCGACTCCCACAACACTGGTAGCTGCAGGTACCAGTGGCCAATGACGAGGCCATTTTGTGAGAGGGACAATAGTTACATCTGCCCCCGTGTCAATTAACATTGACAGTACTAAAGATTGTCCATTAGGATGTCTTAATGTTACCCTTTCTTCAGGTTTTCCCTTGGCAATATCTATTGCTATTAACACATTTGGTACTCCTGTGGATCCAAAACCTCCATGCCCACGTACAATTGAATGCGCTTTAGGGACACACGCGTGAAATGGTATTAATTGAGCTATTTTAGACTGTGCTGGTATTGTAAGTGGTGGCGTTAAGGTATATACCATGCTCTTTATGGTTCCACAGAAATCCGCATCGATGAGTCCTGGTACTATAAATATACCTTTTCGTGATATTGAAGAACGGCCTATGAGCAGTGCACTCAACCCATGCCCTAGAGGTCCTTGTTGATCTGAATCAATTAATTTAACCTCAGATGTTGTTAAGGTTATGTCTACTGCTGTTGCCAGGTCCACTCTGGCGCTACCGGCTGTGGCGGCTGCGCAGCGGTCCAAGCACCCTGCACTTCTGTCTTCACGCTTGGGTGTGGCGCACTCCGCGCCGTGTTTCCCGATTTTCGACACTCTTGGGTGTCGTGATTATCTTTTTTACAATTCGTACACCATTTTTCTTTCCAACCCTCAGTATTAATTGGACTCCTACATTCTTTTTTAAAATGGCCTAGTTTTCCACAATTAAAGCACTTCTTGTCCTTTTTTCCCCCTTGCTTTTTTGATACCAACGGCTTCACTGCTGCACCTACAGCTGCGGCCATAACCACAGCCTTTTCTTGTTCTAACGTTCGCTCAGCAGCCTCTCGCAACTGTCCTGTGCTGGATCCTCTTGGCAACACACTGAGTGCTCTTTTTGTTTTTTCATTAGCATTATCAAAAGCAAGCATATCTAAGAACTTTACTTTCATTCCCTCATCCATATCTGGATGAGCCATAATTGCAGCGTGCAAACGATCAATAAACTTGCTGTACGATTCAGTGGGTCCCTGCCTTACAGCGGTAAAAGCAGGTCTAATTTTCTCATCCTGCATCTTACTAAGAGCTTTATAAGCTAACTCCTGACTCAATTGCAATGCCTCGGTAGCAAACTGCGCTTGCCAACCAGGTCGCGTAAAAGGCCCTGCACCCATTAACATTTGAGCCTGGATTCCGAATAATGGATCGCCTTGTTGTCGAGGTATTGAAGCTGCCCTATCACAGGCAGTTTGCCAATGTTGGAAAAATTGTAGTTGTTGCGATGGTGGTAATAGCATCTGGACAATCATTCTAGAATCATAAGGAGTTAATAACTGTGCTGAAAAAATGTGCTGTAATATAGATTGAGTACATGGTGATTTTAAACCATGTTGAGTAACAGCGCTTTTCGCTTCTTTCAGTATTTTCCAGTCCAGTGCTTCCCATACACCTCTCCCATTATTATCAACTACAACAGGAAAAGCCACGGGTAAAACCTGTCCCTCTATCATGGCATCTCGGATAACACCTTTCCATCGCATTGACGGATCCCCAACTCCTCCCACCAACATCCCTTGCCCGAATACCCGCCCACCCCCCGATGGTTGTTGTGGTGGCAAAGACGGAAAAGCACCAGTTTCCACCGGTGTCCTAGTTGGAGCAAAAACGTTGGGTGCTGACCGTCCTGGGTATAATGCGGACAGTGACGTTGGTGGGTTTTCTGGCGGGGCCGCCAATCGCGCTTCTAAAGTCTCTAGTCTTTTTATCAATTCCTGTAATTCAGCTTTCTCCTCTAGAACACCATCGTTTTCCTCCTCCTCTTCGCCACCTGGTGGCAAAGGAGGGTAAAGTGAGGTGGTCGCCACCGGTGAGGGGGGTCGATTTGGCGGATCAGCCTCATCGTAACTCGGAGGGCGGTCCGACTGTGGTACATCGGGCGATGGTGGAGTAGCCTCTGCAGCGTTTTCTTCTGGTGACTGCACTTCGGTGGTGGTGGGAGCTGCAGTTGCAGTCCCTGCTAGGATCCGGACCCCTCCTGCAACGCGGGCTGGGGTCGCTGCAGGGATTGTCAGACCCGAAAACAACATACTGGTTGCAAAGGTGGGCCCGCCCCCTGGAGTCAAAGCCGCGAATGCCGATGCAGCGACTTGCCGCTCCTCCCCCATGCTTTTTAAAGTTTCATGAATCAGTCTCCACACAGTGGGGAATTTGCTCGTCTCTTTGGATCCTTTACTTATTTCTTCCCACAGTTCTGCCCCTATTTTCTCCCATGTCATAGCATCAGAGGCAACTCCAACCATGGGGATCAAATCCTATCCTTTTGCCCAGAGCAATAATGCTTTCAGAGTAGACGAGTCATAACTTATACCTCTCGTTGAGAGGATATGTTGGAGGAGCTTAACCACCGCTGACTCTTCTTTTGTCATGGTAGCCCCCATCTCCTCCCCGGCCGCTCACCTGATCAGGGTGAGATTCCACCTTTCGCGCTAGCGTCTCCCGAGTGCTGGGGCAGCACTCACCTTCGGCCGGCTTCCGCCCCCTCCGTTCTCGGTTTCGTCAGAAAATCCAACTCCGATCTGAGGGTCCCTGTTCGGGCGCCACCTGCTGACGCGGAAGTCACGGACACAGCACACGATCAATATGATCAAGCAAAATGTCTCTTTATTACATACACAGCTTAGTTAATATAGTTTCTTGCCTTCCTAATCATGCATAAACTTACTGCTAATTGGTTAACTATGTTTGGCAATATGCTGTTCGTGCGCTACTAGCAATATTCTGATTCGTTCATAACAATAGTTCACACGCACCGCCCGCTTCTCCCATATCTTGTTTTCAACATTGCAAGCCAATAGTTTCTTCCTCTTAATCTGCTTGTTTCATGTCTTCCAAACCACAGTCGACCTTCGCAGCATCCTTGAATTCCTCTTGCGTTAAATGCAGATTAAGTCCACATAGTCTGAGTCTGGGTTGCTCACTACATGTCCTTGGCTTTTCAGATATCCCACACCCTGCCACCTCCTCCCCATTCCTAGATGTGGTGGTTGCCGTTGTCTACTCAGTGGTGCCTCCAGCAGTGAACCCCCTCATCTACAGCATGAGGAACCAGGCGCTCAAGGACGCACTGAAGAAGATGATTCAATCAGTAGTCTTGCAGCAGCAATAGCTACCCATGTCTCTTCACAAGAGATTTCCAATTCATATCAGGATCCTCCTGTGCTTTGGGCATTTTATCTGTGATAACCATGTTTGTCCAAGAAAGTCTGCAGCCACTCCACTTCTCCAGAGACGTGACACCAGTCTGTCTGACCTAGAGGCCTTTGTACATGCATCTGGCACAACTGTACAGGTGGCCTCCTGTGTCACATCTCTGTAATAAAAGGGAATTTCCTCAGTGCAGATGTCTGGAGGTTGGGCTCTTCTTCCAAACCTGAGGTCAGGAAGAGGCTGAAGAGATTACTCCCACGAGCTCATGCTGCTGTGCTTGGGTCCTCCATGGGCACAGTTCCCTGGGATAAGGCACTCTGGGTGCAGGGACATCCCTATGGAAGAGCAAAGGAGCAACTCCGTGCTTCCACGGGGGGATAAATGGCAGAGAGACCGATTTCTGCATGCACCAACTTGGGCAGGCTGCACTGTCACTGGGGCAGCAGGAGCAGCCTGAGGAGCCCCTGGGCCAGGAGTCTTGTGCTGGGGAGAGGGGCTGTCTTAGAGGGGCTTCTGTCAGTTGGCAATAAGGTTCTCTTGGAGACAATAGGAGACACTGGCCTCTGTCTCCTCAGGCTATGGCTGGACCTCAGCCCTGGGGCTAATGGGGAAGGCTGAGAACCCTCTCTGCCCCCCAGGACCTGCTGTGCCCTTCAGAGGGGGGTGGCTGTGGGGTGAGTTCCCAGAGCTCTGCAGCACCCTGTGGTGGACGCTACTGTGGGGTCAGCCCAGACTGGGCTGGGCTGGGGAGAGGGCAGGGGAGGTTCTGGAGAGCTGGGGAGGGGCTGGGCTGGGAAGTGCCCGGGAGAGGAAAGCACCAGTGTAGAGCTAAGCTGGGTGGGGGCACCCAGCGGGGTGCTCTCAGTGCAGAGCCAGGCATCACGGTGAAGGAAGCAAGGCACTGAAGGTGCAGAAGAGGGGCTTGGTCTCTGCCATGGTCCCTGGACAGCCCAGGGAAGCTGTCTCATGGAAATCCTCCCACACACCGGCCATTTCCATTGCTGGCCATACACCTCAATCCTGAGAAGGGACCTTTGCTTCATGGTCACCTCTGTCCTCCTCCGGGGCTCTGTGGTTACCCAGCTCCACCACCTTTATTAATAAAAAGGGAAGCAGTTTCCTACTGACACTTATTACACACAAGTCCCAGGGCTCTTGCCACAGCTGGTCTCTCAGCCAAGCCCTTTCTCAAACAGCTCCAGCTCGTTCAGGTGCTCATGGCCTTGTCTCAGCAAATGTTGAGATCTCCATTGACTGAGATCCCACCACCTGGCCTGGGTCCTTGCTCCTGTGTTTGACTTGGAGGGCTTTCTCAAAAATCCCCAGCTCTCCCAGCCTCTCCTTGTCCAGAGTGGGCTCCAGGCCCCAACCACACTTCTGGCCTCTGCAGGACTCCCTCCAGTCTCTCAGGTTCTTTCTGGTGCTGGAGAGCCCCATACTGGACACAGCATTCCTGATGCGGTCCTGTGGTGGGTTAGCCTTGGCCAGCAGCCAGACACCCACCCAACTACTCACTCACCCACCCACCCTCCTCAAAATGATGGGGCGGGGGGACATGGGAAAATCAGATTAAAATGGTCATGGGTCAAGATAAAGACAGAGAGATCACTTACCAATTTCCAATTTATTGCCAAAATAAATTTGGATAGTGAGAAACTATGATAAAAACATTGAAGACCATTCCCTACCCAACTTCTGTTTTCCCAGTGTCCTCGTTTTGGCTGGGATAGAGATAATTTTCTTCTTAGTAGCTGATACAGTGCTGTGTTTTGGATTTACTATGAGAATAATGTTGGTAACACCCTGATGGTTTAGGTGTTGCTAAGTAGTGCTTACACCAGTCAAGGACTTTTCAGCTTCCCATGCTCTGCCAGGTGCACAAGAAGCTGGCAGGGGGCACAGCCAGGACAGCTGACCCAGGCTGGCCAAAAGCCTGTTCCATACCATATGACATCATGGTCAGTACAGAAGCTGGGGGAAGTTGGCCAGGGGTGGGGGACCACTGCTCAGGGATGGGGTGGGGAGCAATTGCATCATGCAACCCATGTTTGTCTATTATTATTATGATGATTATTATGAATATTATTACTACTAGTACTACTACTATTTTATTTTATTTTATTTTATTTTATTTTATTTTATTTTATTTTATTTTATTTTATTTCAACTATTAAACTCTCTTTATCTCAACCCATGAGTTTTCTCTCTTTTACTCTTCTGATTCTCTCCCCCATCCCACTGCGGGGGGGAGTGAGCGAGCGGCTGCGTGGTGCTTAGTTGCTGGCTGGGGTTAAACCATGACACCTGGCTCAAAGTACTGCTTAATTCCCAATTCTTCTACTCACTCCAGCACTGAGAGGCACAAGTGGGATGGGAAATGGGGGTTACAGCCAGTACCTAATGGTTCATCTCTGCTGCTCCTTCCTGATGACAGTTTTCCCCTTCTCAGCATGGGTCCTCTCCACAGGATTCCAAGGTATTTGTTGTCAAGGCTAGGTGTTGTTCCTTTCTGTCTTACTTTTCTCCTTTATACTTACAGAATAGCTGAGGTTGGAAGGGACCTCTGGAGATCATCTGGTCCAACCCTTCAACTGAGGCAGGGTGAGCCAGAGCAGGTTGGCCAGCACCGTCCCTAGCTGGGTTTGGAATATCTCCATGAATGGAGACTCCGCAGCCTGCTTTAGTGTTTGACCACCCTCACAGTCTAAAAGTGCTTTCTTGATTTCAGACGGAAAATGTCCATCACCCCTTGTCTTGTCACTGGGAACTACTGAGAAGAGTTTGGCTCCCTGGTCTTCAGGCCCTCCCATCAGGAATTTATACCATGAATAAGATCCCTCTGAGCCTTTTCTTCTCCAGACTGAACAATCGCACATCTCTCAGCATTTCCTGCTATGAAAGATGCTGCAGTCCCTTAAAACAGCTTTATGGCCCTTTGCTGGACTTGCTTTTGTAGGTCAACAACTTTATTGTAGTGAGGAGCCCAGCACTGGACACAGCACTCCAGATGGGGCCTCCCCAGTGCTGAGTGCAGCAGAAGGGTCACCTCCCTCCATCTGCCAGCAAGGCTTTTCCTAATGCAGCCCAGGAGGCTGTTGGCCTTTGCTGCGAGGGTGCAATAGAAGCTCATGCTCAGCTTGTTGTCCTCCAGGATCTCAAAGTCCTTCTCTGCAGAGGTGGTACCTTGCTGGTCCGCCACCAGCATGATGTCCACAGTGTGGCTGGGTCACAGGCTGTCCTCCCCCAGGGACTTTCTCAGCAGCACCTTGTCCTTCTTGCAAACCCCCTTCCTGCTTCTAACTGAGCCATCCAGTCTTCTGCTCACCTGGACCTGATACGCCCAAAAGAGGAAGGGCTCGTCAGGGATGTCAAGAGCAGCGTCAGCCTTGGCTGTAGTGACCAAGAAATGGTTGTCTCCCAGATTCCCAGGGAAATGGGGAAGGAGAGGAGCAGAGAGCAGACCCTGCACATCAGGGAGTGAGAACTTGTTCTGTTGAGGGCACGGGCAGGTGGGATCCCATGGGATCCCATGTCAGGGCCCTGAGAGCATCCATAGGCCTTCATGGACATGACCAACCTCACCTGGGGCCTCTACCTGCATCTCTGTCCATGGGCCCAGGAGACCACTGAAGCCCAGGCCTGAGTTTCAGCCCCAGCTGGATCTATGCTGGAGGTGTAAGGGTCTCCAGACACGGCCATAGACAGAGCCTTGCCTGTCCATGAACCTTACTGATACAGAATTGCAGACTCACTTCCCTGCTTGATTCTCTATGAGATGTGCAATGGAATGGCACTGTAGCCCTCCAAGTGCCAGCCCCCAGCTGATTCACAGAGGCCTAAGGGCCTTTCTGCTGCCTTTCCTCCTGTCGTTTGGTCAGGTTTTGGGAGGAGAGAAAGGCAAAGCAGGTGAGATTTCTGGTGCCAATGACTGAAATGGGGGAGCAGAGCCTTCCTATATGAAATGATCTAAAGTCTATGCTAGTTCACAGCTGTTCTCTTCAGCTCCTTTCTCTGAGGCCTTAAATCATCAGCAGTAACCTGGAAATGCTGAGATCCCTCCGTGTCCTTCTCCTTTAGCCATGAAGTTGATAGTACCCAAGTCAGAGGCTTTCTTTCAATTCTGTTTCCAGCCTAAAGCCCCCCCGGGTCTGGAGATATGCCAGGACACTTGCCTAAGGAGCCCACTCCTCTGGACAAGAAGGTGGATGTTCCCAGGATTCTCAGCAGGCATGGCGTCCTGATGGGAGCTGTTGAGGGACGTGGCCAAAGATCTCGTCTCCATTTCTGTAATGGTGGCCTAGATGTGTAAACCTTCCCTCTGGATGCTGACATTTACTGAGGAACCTGGTCTGACCTCAGAGCTGGCCCTGCTTGGAGCTGGGCATTGGATTACAGATCACCTGAGTGCCCTTCCAACCCAAATTGTCCTGTGAGCACATGATGTAGAGGCCCTCACCTCCACCTTAATCTTTTCTCCTAGGGCACATGGTCAAGGCTCAGGCTCCTGGAAGGGTTGGTGGGAAAGAGACTGCAGAGGGACTCTAGTCCAGCCTCCAGGCTGGCTGTGACTTTGTGGAGCAAAGACGACTTCCAAAGGTGGAGATCACAAAAATGCTCATCCTAGTCCATTTTATCTTTCCTATTTTCCTGCCAAGAGGCAGTTTGTGGCCGTTGCCTCTTTCATAGGCCACTGCAGAAGAGAGCTTCTATCTGTCACCTCTCCAGGTGGGTGTAAGCTCTTATTAGGTTGCCCCATGTCTCCACTTCAGCAGGCTAGAGAGGCCCAGCTCCCTCAGACTCTCCTCACACCTCGTGCTTTAGGCTCCTCACTCCATTTGGCAGACCTCCTCTGGACCCCCTCCAGTCTCTCCACTTTCCTTTTGAAATGCAAAGCCCACGGGCTCCTATGGCAGCCATCATGACTCGCAGGCCCTTCTCCTCAGGACACTCCCTAGCTGGTATGGTCACTGCCCATGCTGCTGCATGCAGTTGTTCTCCAGCTTTTCCTTCCAAACCTTCAGGTTTCTGTTGGCCAAATCCCCAGAGGTGTCGAGGTCCCTCTGGACTGAACCTCCAGCAGTCAAGCACTGAAAGTACATGTGCTGATGCCCATCCTGAGTCATGGTGCCTTTAACAAGGCCATAACTTAAGCAGCTGCAGGACACTAATGATGATAAGAAAAGAGTACTAGTGTAATGTGTTGCTAATCAAGGGAGAAAGCACTGTGATAACCATCTCAGAAACAGCAAAGGTGGGTACAAAGTGAGGAAAGGCAGCGCCAGTGGGGAAATGGTGAAAAGGCTTTTTGCAGGGGAGGGGCTAAGGCTGGTTCAAGAGTAGCACTTGAGAGGTGGGAAATTAATGAAAAGGAAATGAATGGTGAAGCAAAGGAAGTGACCAGGGCTGTTTGGGGATACCTGTCAAGTAGCCCTGCATCTGAGCCACACAGCCTGGAGCAGGACAACAAAGCGGCAGCTGCTCTGACTGTACTGACATGTGACTTTCTTCCAGGGTCACAGGAAACCTGAGAGCTTTCCTTACCGTCACCACTGCCTTCCTGAAGTAGGATTTACCCTTGGTAAGTCCATGCTGACTGCTTTTGGGCACCCTCATCTTTTTTAGGTGCCCAGAGAAGTCACCCAAGAGGACTCTAACTGATGGCAGACTCCTCACCACAGTGAGCTTGTACAGCCTGGGGTTCCCAGGGTCGCACCTTGGGCCCCTTTCAAAGATGGGTGCAACATTGCCTTGTCCTCACTCACAAGAGACCTCTGCCCATCCCAAGTCAAAAGGGAGATTCAAAAGAAATATCGATCTTCCCCTGCAACTTCATTACCACTATTTTGCCTGTGACACAGTCTATTCAGTTTCTCTAATCTTTCATATATTTGCACCTGTCCTGATACAATGGCCATTTCTGAAGTCATCTTTGCAGATGCCGACTGCCTCGGCAAAGGCCCTTGCCATTTTTCTCCAGTTTTCTCCTCCCCTTGTTCTTTGTTCATTCAGATACCTCTCACAGGTTGAGCTTCAGGGAGTAAAAGCTTACTTCTCTTTCAACACTCTAATTGTCTCCCTAGCCAGCTCTTTAATTGTCTTTATGTCTATCTTTTTGTATCCACCTACCTACCCTATGCTGCTGCTTTGAGCTTCAGGGAGTAAATTTGGCCTGTCTTTCAGTAGTCGATTTGTCTCTTTAGCCAACTTTTTAGTTATATCTCTCTTTTTGTATCTACTTATGTAAAACATTTCTCATAAGATTATCCCTGGTAGAAAGGCAACCTCATTAGAGGTAACTTGAATTGACCATACGGGTAGAGTGTGTTTTATTGTTTATGAAACATTATCATGCTTTACTTTTCTTTGCTTGCAAATAGGAAAAATGTGTGCAGCCAGTTCTCGAAGGAGAGCAGGTGGGAGATGCTGCAAAGGACCTGTAGCATCCAGCTGCAGACGTCAGGGCAGAAGTCTGATGTGAGGAACAGTGATGCAAATCCCAGGGGGCCAATGTCAGAAATAGTGAGGTTTGGGAGGGAAGGAGCAAGGTTGTCCATACAGTGTCAGACCTCAAGGAACTGATTCTTCTACCTGTCCAGACCTTCTGAGGAGACCCTCTGGATCATTATCACAGGGAGAATGCTGCTATAACCTCTTCTCTAAAAAATAAAATTAAGAAAGTATTCCCTTTAAAATAAAAAATAATTCTTATTAGGTGCACTTTGAAATCTTCCTCCTTAACTACACTATGAAACAGCTCCAATTAGTGATACAAGTCTTGAAGACTTGAAGAAAATTACAGAAAGATAAAGAGCTCGTTAGGGCATTTGGGGCTCAGTCCATGAACCTCAGATACTGAGAGGAGACTGAACAAACTGCTCAAGAAGTCGAAGTCAGAAGCAAACCCCAAAGTACCTTGAAGTATTAATGGGCCCCACTGAGGACCATTACTGACAAAGCCTCCCCATGGACTTGTTAGAGCAGATAATTGGAGGCCATGATTGCAGATAGGCAAAGGCACTGTGCAGGTGCCTGTAACGCTGAGCAAACCCTTTGGTTTGTTTTATGAAGCAGAAAGGCCAAACCCTGACCCACAGGCCCTGGGAAGACAGATCCCAAGACCCTCCAATTAAAGTTCCATCTCACCAGCCTTGGTGGCAGAGGCAACTGCTATAGGCAAGACGATAAAGACCTCAGTCCTGTTGGGCCCTTCAGCCTTGCTAGATCTCTTGGCCATCTCTGCTGCAGGCTGTCCTACACTGTCCCATGCCTGCACCTCTTTCCCTTCAGGCCCTTGACATCCTTCTTGCTTTCCCACCTACCTCTCACCCTGGCATTTCTATACCTTTGCTGATACCTCTCCACCTATCCCTGGCATTTCCTTGAAACACAAAGCCATGGGCTGATCCAGACTCCCTCTGGGTCACCTCTTGCACCACAAGGCTACACTTTGAGTGACATTTCTTTTTCCTCACATCCAGTCTGAACCTTCCAAGCTGCACTTTGTGGAGGCTTCCTTCTCTTCCCACTACCAAGCAAAAGCTCCATCATCTCTGAAAACACCCCTCAAGCAGTTACAGACTACTACTGTAGTGCCCTGAGCCTCCACTTCACCAGGCTAAAGAAGCCCAGGTCCCTCAGCCTCTCCACACAGGCCCCAAACCCCATCCTGCCAGATCTCCTCTAGAACCCCTCCAGGTCCTCCCCATTCCTCCAGACCAGGGAGCCCCACACCCAGACACACTAGTCCAGATGTGGCCACACCAGTGCTGAGACAAGGGGGATGATGATAACTCCCTTCTCTGGGTGCCCATGCTCCAACTAATGCAGCCCTCTATGCGGCTGGCTTTCTTCATGGTGAGCAGGTACCACTGCCTCCTATGGCATTCCTCTTAGTGCCCAGGCCCTTCTTCTCAGGGGCACTCCGCAGCTGCTCAGGTCCCAGCCTGCCCTCATGTTTGGGCTTATTCTGCCCCAAAAAAAGCACTTGCAACTTCTCCTTGTAAAACTTCCTGAGGTTTCTGTTGCCATTTCCCAGAGTTTCTCAAGGTGCCTCTGGAGTGAAGCTCTGTTGGCACAGCTGTTACTGTGTACGGACAGATGGCCCACCAGCTTAGTGGTGCCTCTGACAAGATAACAGCATGAGGAATTGCAGGACACTACAGCTAATAGAAGGAGGTACTGGTTTAATGGCATTGCTGACCAAGGCAGGAGTTCCCATGATGACAAGCTCAGAATCACCAAATGAGGGTCCACAGGAAGCCAAAGTAGGGCCAGGGAGGAAAGGGAAAACAGAGATGTGCTGCTTGCATGGGAGGGTACTGGGGTGGTCAAGGGGATGAAATTGTGAGTGGGAAAAGAGGGGAAAAGGAAAGAACAGTTGAAGCAAAGGAAATAATCAGGGTCTTTGAGGGGTACGTGCCAAGCAGCCCCGCATCTGAGCAATAGTGCCTGGAGTGGGACAAGAAAGCCACAGATCATCTGACCAAGCCTCTTTCTGGCTGACTTCAGTGGTCACTGGGAACCTGAGTGCTTTCCCTCCCATCATAAAGGAAAGAGCTGTTGTGGATGGAAGCACAGAATCATTCCTGCTGGAAGGGACCTCAAGAGATCTCTAGGCCAACCTCCTGCTCTCAGCAGGGTCAGCGATGGGCTCAGAGCAGGTTGCTCAGGACCTTATTCATTTTGGGCTTGAAAAGCTGCAAGGATGGAGATGACACAAGCTCTCTGGGAAATCTGCTTCAGTGCTTGAGTGTCTTGATGGGGAGAAGGATTTTCCTCCCTTGTTTCAGCTGATGCTCATTGGCCCTCATCCTCCCATCATGCACAACAGTGAAGAGCCTGGCTCCATTTTCTTGCTGGTACCCAAGAAGATGTGGGAAGGCTGTTATTCGGTCTCCCCAAAGCTTTCTCTTCTCCTGGCTTTGCACCTTTGCAGCAAAGGCTGACAGTGCCATCCTGGGCTGCGTTGGGAAGAGCACTGCCAAAGGGTTGGTGGAGGTGATCCTTCCTCTCTGCTCAGCTCTGCTACAATTTGTCTTGCTGACTTCCCTCAGGGTTTTCTACCCTACCATCTCACTCGCACTGCAGCCAAAGCTGCCCTCCACATCTTCCACCAGTCCTGCCTTGTCTTCTTGTGAAAAACAAGTCCAGGAGAGCATCCCCCCATGTTGGGTCAGGGACCACCTTCCACCTTTTCTCTAAACAAAGCTTTCTAGTAGAGGTCCACGGTCTTCAAAGTCCCCAGTGACTACCTAAAATTGTGTCCCTTCCCCCAGCTGCCTAGAGGACACCTCATCCTCTTCCCAGCCTTCCTCAGGCAGTTCAGGGATCCTGACCAGAAGACCATTGTACATCAAGGCGTTAGCAATCCATGTAATGGTAAATCTGAGGAGACCCAGGCCTGTGCTGTGCTCCACGTACAGCTTGGCCTTCAGGCTGTGTTGTGCTGAGCATATTGCTGGGTTGCAGGATAAACTTGATTGATTGTAATGAGAAGTCTGCAGGAAGCTCCCACCTGGTGCCGGTGATTAGGCCAGCTGCTTGTCCTTCCTTTTATCTAAAACTGCAACAACAAATTCACATGTGAAGCCCCTCTTCTGGGGCTTTCTACTGAAATGATGACTTGAATTTTTTTTCTTCTATGAAAACAGTGAAAGTGATCACAGGAGCAAAATGGGATAACCCTTCTACAGATGGGGTCTGCAAGACTTGCTGCACCAGCTGACTGGACAGAAGGAACCTCACCGGGATCTTCCAAGCCACGTGCCTGCTGCTGGCCTTTCAGCTTCTCCAGTAGGCACAACCAAATCATGTGGGCACTGCTGTCCCATAGGGTACTCAGGTGGAAGGGACATGACAGCCCCTATCCAAGCCCTTTTCCTGCATGGGCCTACCAGGTACTTAGGGATTCCCACAATCAACTTGCCAACCACGTGCCTTCTGCTGGTCTGGCAGAGACCCTGGCAGATGTGAGCCTAAAAGCACGTATCCCAGGCATGAGTCAAGGGCTGACCTATCAGCTACTACAGAAAGAGGTGACCTCACAGTCCCGTTCCCAGCCATGTTCCTGCTGCTGCCCTATCAACTCCAGAGACAGAAGTGACCTCACAGCCACCTTCAAGGCCTTGTGCCTCCTGCTGGCCCATGGGATCCTGAGGCACAGCTGACCTCACCATAGCATTCCCACCCATCTCCTCCTTGTGGCCTATGAGCTGATCAGATACAGGTCACTTCACATTCCTCTTCCAGTGCCATGCGACTGTTCTGGGACCTCACGATCCCCCTCCTGCCCCAAGGGGCCAAACAGCTTAAGTTAGGGTTAGGAAAGGCTTGAAGGTGAGGGGATTAGAGCATGGCAAAGAACGGCTTCAGGGGTTAAGTGTTCACGTTAGGGTTTAGGGACTACAGCTCACCTTTCATGGTTAGGGATTAGGCAAAGGTTTATAGGGTAGGTTTGGTGTTCTGCTGAGGGTGTCTGGTTAGTGTTTAGGGTAGGGGCTACCTTTGTGGATGAGGGTTTTGTTTGGGCCTGGGGTGAGGGCTAGGGATAAGGCCAACATTTTAATGCTAGAGGTGTGGGCAAGGGATTAGGGTGATCAATAGGGTAAGAGTACCGGTAAGGGGTTCTGTGTTTGGACTTTGGTTTCGAGGTAAACTTTGAGATGAGGGATTGGAGTAGTGGATTCCTTGCAGGGTGAGGGGTAGCATTTAGGGGCAGGCTTAGGACTTAAGGTTGCTGGTTAGAAATAGGGTAAAGGCCTAACATGAATTTTTTCACGGTCACTGTCACAGTGGCATCAAAATTACCTGAACTCATCTTACCTCTTCAAAATCTTTCATTTCTTTTGGCCAAGCCCCTCTTCCCTCCCCCAAATCTACCATCTTCCAGTCCCAGCTAGCCCTGACCTCCCCAAAGCTTTCATCTTGTTGGGGACAGTAATGTAAGGGCTTTCAAGACCTCCAAGTATCTGTCTGCCCACTGCTGGCCAGTCCGAAGTGCCCTCAGAGCCAACAGCCAAGGGGACACAATGTGCTGCTGTGCTGGAGAGGTCCCTGCTCAGCCACCCCAGCAGTGCTGGCGGCAGGTGATGCCCTCCCCACCCCTGAGGTACTCGTCCTGCATCCCAGCTCATGCTCCAGAAGGGCTCCCATATCTCCTGGGACGCATTTCCCACACGGGTGCTTCAGCTACCCCAGGGCATCCTGGAGGCAGTGACCACCTCTGTGTGGATAACTGAAGCAAGGGCTGAACATAGATTTTAGGACAAACTTGAAACCTCCACAGAAAAGAACTCTTTGGAAGAGCTGAAAACGTCTTCCTTTCCTGCATTGCTAGGTTTTTTGATGAATTTTCCTTATTTGTTTCAAAGGTTTTCTTTTTAAACAGCACCAAGGGTATGTACTAGCAAGCTGATTATGCTCTCTTTCACTATGTGAATAGTTTTCTGCAGCCACTTATCAAAATAAATGTTCTTCCCAATGGTTCAAATGGAGAAACATTGCTCAGAGGAACAACTGTGTTTATATTGGCACATTTTCTCTCTCTAATTCTGCCCCTCTGTCTTTTCTCCTTCCTCTGCCTATTCTGTCTTCAATGGGCTCTTCAAGGGAAAGACTCGTTGAATGACCGAATAGCTCATGTTGGAAGAGACCTGAACATTGTCTTGTCTGACTCTCCTGCTCAAGACGGGGCGACCTAGAGGAGATATCTCAAAGGCTCTCCTCAGCTTGCCCTCATCTACAAAGGAGCTGAAGGTGAGCTCCATCCCACCATACAGGGAGATAACAAAGATAACTCAGCAGTGTTGGCCCAAGTGCTGGTCACAGAGCAATGCCAAAAGTGATGGGCTGCCAGGAGGACTCCGTACCACTGATGACATCGGGGCCTAATCATCCAGCATAACTCCCACTCACATCATCACCTACTTCTTCAGTCCAGGTATGACCAGTCTGGCTATAAGGAGATCATGGGAGACCATGTCTAAGGCCTTGTCAAAGTCCAGGGACACAACATCATTGCCTAATTTCCCCTCCCATATAGGTTCAGCAATGTTTTTCTTTGCCTTCAAGTACCTGGAGATGGCTGCAGGAGGACTTGCCCCATCACTTTCCCAGGGACTGAGGAGAAGCTGACCAGCCTGTAATTCTCCCAGACCTCCTCCTTGCCCTTCTTGAAGATGGGTTTGATATTTGCCTTTTCTGAGGACCTTGGAACCTCTCTGATGGCTCTGGCATTTCTGAGATGTTTGAGAGAGTTCTCGTGTTGACACTGGCCAGCTCCACCAACACCTCTTTACTCCTTCCCACACCAGGACCAGCCCAAGGCAGCACTTTCTCTGCCCCTCTGGGCTCCCTTGAGGTGCTCCTGGGGCTCCAGGGGAACCTGCTGTGCAACAGGCTGAAGTCATCACTGATGTTCCCTCCCTCAGCTGGGGAGAGAGAGTTACTTCCAGTAGTGTCATTTCTCCCAACAGAGACTGAGTTTTCAGGTCCCGTCATTAGACAGGAAACCAAGACAGTGACCAGGAGGGATCTCCTTTACCCCTCCTGAGGGAAGGCATTCATCTGAGTCAATGGAGGCATCTCATCCTGGCTCTGTAGACCTGGGGCTGGAAGGGGACTCAGCTCCCTGCCACAACCCCCCAGGATGGGGATTCCTCTTGCCTCGGTTCAGGTGTGCACAAAACAGGCACCTGCCTGTGAGCTGCTTCTCTCAGCTCCCATGCTAATTAGTGAAGATGGAGACCAGGAGTGAGCTGCTCAGACACAAACACCTGGTGACATTTGAGGTGCCAGAGGTGACCAAGATGCATGCTGGTCACTGTGAGCTGTAATGGAGCATCTGGGGGCAGCACCTTGGAGGCTGATGGGAAATTCCATTGGCCAGATGAAATGACAGCAGATGCCCACATGTAGGACAACTGAACCTGTAGATATTCCTTACGTCCTGGGCAGCCTATAGAGGTCTTCAGCTGACCGAATGCAGTCATGTGCCATAGGGAGAGCTAAGTCTCTCTCTTTCTGTTCTCCATCAGCTGTATTTTCTACATGTCCTTCAAGTATAGGGGCAGTTTTGTCAAGTGCATCCCTTGAACTCTAATTGTCTGACCTAATTCAGGCCAGCTGAATCTTAATTTAATAGCCAAATACAGGCCTGTAGAGCTCTGTGAGATGCCAGGATGCTCCAGCCCAACTGCATGCAGCTGACATGGACAGCACAGGGCCTATCCAGGAACCCCCTCCCCATTCAGACTCATTGTGTGACAGGCACCACCCAGGGCATCTCAGACAGATTCGGTGCCTTTGGGCCCATGTCTGAATCCCACCACTGCACTGACGTGAGGTCTGTCCCTTCTCTCTCCAGCAGATGCTGGGCAGTGCATGAATACCAAGCACATCACACCAGGGGCCCCACTCGTGTGCATTCCCTCTCAAACTCTGCTGTCCCTTCTCTCCCCCATCGTTTAACCATGCCCTTGATGTCACAGACATGCATCAGGCTGGTGATTTTCATTCTGCCTCTATCACAGCATGTCCACACCCAAGGGCACTCTCAACATCATCTCTTCCTTCCTGTGATTCATCTCCACCACAAGGCCTCAGAGGCTGCAGAGACACCACAGACAGCAAACTCCTCTCCTGCTCAGACTGAACAGCTCTGTTTCTCTTTGGCCTTGGAGAGAGCAGGGTTTGCCACCTTTGTGGGCACCTCATTTCTTCTTCACACTGCCATCTGCTCTCCACTCCAGCTTGTCTCTGCTCTGAAGCAAAGCCTTTGCACGCTTGAGGTCTTGGGCACTTGGTAGCAGGTTTCCCTCTTGCAAGTCTGCTCTCAGCCCAAAGGTGCCACAGCTGCGGTGCTGCAGCCCAGCCATGCACCCATGCCCTCAGCCTGGGGCACAGGCAGGAGGAGCTGGAGCTCTGCATGCAATCCCTTCATCCCACTTGGAGGGAATAACAGCTGAGGTGTGTTGGGACAGCTGACATGATTGGGGTGCTGTGATGGGTGGGTAGAGGATCATCAGGAGAGACAGGCCAGAAGGATGAGGAGGGAGGTGTCCCCAGTGTGAAGGAGCTGCTTAGATGTGTGAAGCTCCTCTGTGGGATGAACAAACTGGGTGAGCCCTTGTGGGTGAGGGTCAGAGGAGAGAGTGGTAAGGGTGACATTGTGGTGGGAGACAAAGAACCCATGGAAGTTCCCCTGTGGACTTTCATTACCCTGGCATTCACTGGAAGGAGACCACAACAACATGGAAACAGTCCTGGAGGTTTCGGGGGGGGTTTGGGACACAGCTTGGGACACAGGACTTTGTAGCACAGCTGCCAGATTGGCCAAAAATGGTGACACTCACCTGCATCTGTTAGTCTCACAGAAGGCAGAGCTGGCCATGGATGTGAAAACCAGTGTCAGCCTTGGCTGTCGTGACCATGCAAGAGTGGGGTGTCACCTCCCAGGGGGAAGGAGAACAGAAGAGTGCAGATGCTAGCCCTCAGAGCAGCAGACTTTGGCCTGGTCTTGTGACTTTAAGTGGGGGATCCCCTATGAGCGGCTCAGAAGAGCAGCAGAGCTCAGTACAGCTGGTCTGCAAGGACAGTGTCTTTCAGTTCTGAGAGTGTGCAGACCAAGAGTCAGGAAAACAAGCAGAGATCTCAAGACAGAAGCGTGGGGAACCAGCAGACTCATGGGGGAAGCTGCATAGGAAAAAGGCAGCATACAAGAGGTGGATGCAAGGATTGAAACAAAGGAGGAATTCAGAAATATCGTTGGTTTTAGGAAAGCCAGAGCTCCTGTAGAGTTGACACTTGCAAGGGAGTTCAAGGGCACAATGTTACCACTTCAGGAACAGTTAAAGAAGAAATGAAGTCAACATGTGGCCACTGCTGAATTGAGTTAGGTAGGCGTAGATAGGTGTGAGGCACTCTTGGCCTTTGTCTTCACCAGCAAGGTCTCCCAGTTCCGTGTGCCTAAGAGGCAGAACCCCAGGTGAAATGCAGCAGTGGGTGGAGATCAAGTCAGGGGTTACTTAGGGAAGGTCAGCCCTTCATAGTCCCTTGGACCAGATGGGATGAATCCAAGGCTGTGGCTGTTGAGAGACCAGGCCGATGCCATAGCAGGGCTCCTCTGCTACATTTTGGAAGGTCATCATGACTGGAGAAAGCCAAAGGCAAATCTTGCATACATCTTCTAAAAAGGCCCAAGGGCTGAGCAGGGGAGTTACAGGCTGCAGTGACAGAGGCCAGGGGCTGCGTGGCTGGGCAGCAGCTCTGTGGAGAAGGCTCTGGTGGTCCTTGAGTTTCCTTAGGCAAAACATGAGCCAGCAGAGGATCCTGGGCTGTATGAGCAGGGCCACAGCCAGGAGAAGTGATTCTCCCCCTCCGCTCGGCACTTTTTACACCACATCCAGAATCCTTGCCCAGGTTTAGAGCCTGTGCAATGACAGTGAGACATGGGCAAAGAGGAGCCACTTCACTGGAGGGCCACTAAGATGGCAATCCTTCCATTACCCTTCAAGTGTTTGTGTGATTTCCCCAACAATACCAGTATCTGCAACAACAACAAAAGCACTGGTCTGCCTGAATATAAATACCTGCAGTGGAGCAGTCTGCATCTGTGGTAGCCACTTTGGGCAATGCCAATTGAATCAGTATTTGCAATATAGGGCATGATGCCCAATCCAAAAGTACATACCTAAAGCGGTTCAGAATAAAGGCTGCTGTGGTTTAACTGGGCAGGCAGCTAAACACCATGTAGTTGTTTGCTCACTTTCCTCCCTGCAGTGGGACAGAGGAGAAAATTGGAAAAAAAATACCAAAACCGTGGGTTGAGACAAAGACAGTTTAATAGGACAGCAGAGGAAGATAAAATAATGGTGATAATAATAATAATAACAACAACAACAACAATAACAACAATAAAAACTATACAAAACAAATGATGCACAACACAATTGCTCACCACCTGCTGACTGATGCCCACCCCGTCCCCGAGCAGCGATCGCTGCCCCGCAGCAGACTCCCTCCAGTTTATATACTGAGCATGACGTCATATGGTATGGAACAGGCTTTTGGCCAGGTTGGCTCAGCTGTCCTGGCTGTGCTCCCTCCCAGCTTCTTGTGCACCTGGCAGAGCATGGGAAGCTGAAAACTCCTTGACTAATAGAAATACTACTAAAGTAAACACTCAGTGTGTTCTCAGCATTATTCTCATTCTAAATCCAAAACACAGCACTCTGCCAGCTACTAGGAAGAAAATTAACTCTATTCCAGCTGAAAACAGGAGACTTGGCTACTATCAACTTCATTGCTAAAAGAGAGGGAGATGGAGGGATCTCAGAGCTTCCAGGTTCCTGTAGAAGATTTCAGGCCTCCAAGAAAGGAGCTGAAGATAACAGTTTTCAACTAGCATAGCCTTTAGATCATTTCACGTGTGAGGGATCTGCTCCCCCATTTCAATCATTGGCACCCAGAAACCTCACCTGCTTTGCCTTCCTCTCCTCCCAAAGCCTGACCAAGGGATGGGAGGAAAGGCAGCAAAAAGAGTGTAGACCTCTGTGAATCAGCTGGGGTCTGGCACTTGGAGGGCCATGGTGTCATCCCCTTGTACGCCCCATAAAGAATCAAGCCGGGAAGTGAGTCTGCCAGTCTGACTCAACAAGGTCCATGGACAGGCAAGGCTGTGTCTATGGCTGTGTCTGGAGACCCGTATACCTCCAGCATAGATCCAGCTGGGTGAAACTGGGCATAAATGGTGTCCACGGCCCCTGGACAGAGGTGGGGGTGGAAGCCGCAGGTAGTGCTGGTCAGGGCCATGAAGGTCTATGGATGCTCTCAGGGCCCTGACAATGCCCCCATGGGATCCCACCTGCCAGTGCCCACAGGAGGCCAAATTCTCATTCCCTGATGCGCAGGGTCTGCTCTGTGCTCCTCTCCTTCCCCATGTCCCTGGGGACCTGGAGACCACAATTTCATGGCCACTGCAGCCTTCAGGTCTTCACATGCCTGACCAGCTCTTCCTCTTTTGGCAGTACCAGACCCAGGAGAGCAGAAGAGTGGGTGGCCCAGCTAGAAGCTGACCAACACACAAGGCGCCATCTAACCTGCAACGTCTCCCATAGAGACCCTCCATATATCTGAGTTGCCCTCACATCACACAAGGCATCCCCCACTTCTCATCTCCCCTCTCAGTCTCTCCTCAAGACGCTGTATCTCCAGCAACCACAAGAGCCATGGGAGCTGTCCTTCCCCACCTCAGCTCTTATTCCCCTGATGTCACAGCTCTGTGATGGCACACGGGGCTCCTGCTCTCTGTGCCCCAGGCTGTGGGCTTTGGTGCCCATTTGGGCTGCAGCACCTCAGATGTGGCACCAGGGCCAAGGGCAGACTTGTCACATGGAAACCTGGTCCCCAGAGATGGGAGCCCGTGTGTGGCAAGGCTTGGCTTCCCAGCACAGGCATGCTGGAGTGGGTGGCAGGTGGTGCCATAACGATGGATGAGGTTCCCCCACGGAGAGCAAAAGCTGCAGTCCCCAAGGGCAGAGAGCAAGAGGCCTGGGCTGTGCAGCCCTGGCAGGAGAGGGCTTTGCTGTGCCAGGTGACTCTGCAGCACCGTGGGGCCTGTGCCAGAGGTGGAGCTGATCTGCAAGAAGGCCAAGGTGCTGCTGAGAAAGTCCCTGGGGGAGGGCAGCCTGTGATCCAGCCACACTGTGGACATCATGCTGAGGGCTGACTGGACAGAAAGCAGCTCTGCAGAGAAGGACCTTGGCATCCCAGAGGAGAAGCAGCTGAGCAGGATCTGAATTGCACCCCCATGGCAAAGGCCAACAGCGTCCTGGGCTGCATTAGGAAAAGCCTTGCTGGCAGATGGAGGGAGGTGACCCTTCTGCTGCACTCAGCACTGGGGAGGCCCCATCTGGAGTGCTGTGTCCAGTGCTGGGCTCCTCACTACAATAAAGTTGTTGACCTACAAAAGCAAGTCCAGCAAAGGGCCATAAAGCTGTTTTAAGGGACTGCAGCATCTTTCATAGCAGGAAATGCTGAGAGATGTGCGATTGTTCAGTCTGGAGAAGAAAAGGCTCAGAGGGATCTTATTCATGGTATAAATTCCTGATGGGAGGGCCTGAAGACCAGGGAGCCAAACTCTTCTCAGTAGTTCCCAGTGACAAGACAAGGGGCAATGGACACAGCTAAAAACACATGAAATGCCATCTGAACCCAAGAAAGCACTTTTGGACTGTGAGGGTGGTCAGCCACTGGAAAAAGTTGCCAAGAGAGGTTGTGGAGCCTATATCCATGGAGATATTCCAACCCCAGCTAGACAAGGTGCTCAGCAACCTGCTCTAGCTGACCCTGCCTCAGCTGGGGGGTTGAACAAGATGATCTCCAGAGGTCCCTTCCAATCTCAACATTTCCATGATTCTGTGAGTATGCAGGAGAAAATAAGAGAGAAAGAAAGGAACAACACCTAGCCTTGACTGCAAATATGGTGGGATCCCATGGAGAGGACCTAAGCAGGAGCATGGGAGAAGTGTGAGGAGGAAGGAGCAGCAGAGATGTTCTGCAGTGACTGTTAGCCCCCTCTTCACCATCCCCTCTGCTCCTCATGGTGTTCAGGTAGGTAGAAGAACTGGGAACAATGGAGTAATTTGAGCCTGGGGGAAAGTGTGAGGGGAATGGTCTTTAATATTTTTCTCATTGTTTCTCACAATCCAAATTTTTTTATAATTGGCAACAAATTAATTTGATCTTCCCCAAGTCAACGGGTCTTTGCCCATGATGGTATTCAGTAACTGATCTCCTTTACTTTATCTTGTCCCATGAGTTATTCCATCTTATTTTCTCCCTTTGTCCTGCTGAGGCAGGGGAGTGAGTGGGCAGCTGGGTGGGTGTCTGGCTGCTGGCCAAGGCTAACCCACTACAGAACCACCACATCAGGACTGCTGCGTCCAGCATGGGGCTTCCCAGCACAAGAAAGACCCTGACAGACTGGAGCAAGTCCTGCAGAGGCCAGAAGGGTGGCTGGGGCCTGGAGCACATTATGGACAAGGAGAGGCTGAGAGAGATGGGTTCTTTAGAAATCGTTCAGAACAAAACACAGGAGCAAGAACCCAGGCCGGTTGGTGGGATCTCAATCAATGCTGATATTCAGTCTTTGTTGAGACAAGGCCATGAGCACCTGTTCAAACTGGAGCTGTCTAAGAACCGGCTTGGCTGAGAGACCAGCTGTGGCAAGAGCTATGGGGCTTGTGCGCAATAAATGTCAGTAGGAAACTGGTTCCCTTTTTCTTAATACTGGTGGTGGAGTTGGGCATCACTGAGCCCCGGACGAGGATGGGGCTGACCATGCAGGAAATGTCCCTTCTCAGGGCTGGGGTGTATGAACAGAGATGGAAATGTCCGGTGTGTGGCACTGATCTGGGACAGTTTTCCCAGGAAAGCTTCCCCAGGATGTCCAGGGAACATGGCACAGACCTGGCCCCTCTCTTCTGCACCTTCAGTGCCTTGCTTTCTTCACCATGATGCCTGACTCTGCACTGTCAGCACCCTGCTGGGGGCCCCCACCCTGCACACTCACACAGCTTAGCTCTACACTGGGGCTTTCCTCTCCTGGGCACTTCCCAGCCCAGCCCAGCCCCTCCCCAGCTCTCCCCACCTCCCCTGCCCTCTCCCCAGCCCAGCAGAGCAGCCCAGCCTGGGCTGGCCCCATGGCAGTGCCCACCACAGGGTGCTGCAGAGCTCTGGGCACTCACCCCCCAACCCCAGCCCCTCTGAAGGGCACAGCAGCTCTGGGGGGCAGAGCGGAGGGGGTTCAGGCTCCGCATGAGCCCCACGGCTGGTGCTGGCCCCAAGAGCATGAGGAAACAGAGGCCAGGCACTCTCTGGCTCTGCTGAATTCATATTGTAGGTGATGCCCAATCCTGACTGAATTTCCCCCTCCTCTGCTCCCACCAGCCCCACTCCCCAGGATGGCATGAGAGTCCTGGGGATTCTCAGGCAGCTCCTGCACCTCTCCACTCTCCCTTCCCTCTGCCTGCTGGGCTCCTACTGACTCCCATGGCAGAGTCCTTGTTTTGCATACCTCAATTTAATCATAGAATCATAGAATCGTTAAGGTGGGAAAGGACCTCAGAGATCATCGAGTCCAACCTCATAACCTAACTGCCTGGTCCACCTCTAAGCCATGTCCCTAAGCACCACATCCACACGATTTTTGAATACTTCCAGGGACCATGATTGGACCACTTCCCTGGGCAGTCTGTTCCAATGCCTACCCACTCTCTCTGGGAAGAAATTTTTCCTAATATCTAATCTAAATCTCCCCTGGCACAACTTGAGCCCATTTCCTCTCGTCCTATCACTTGTTACCTGGGAGAAGAGACCGACCCCCACCTCGCTACAACCTCCTTTCAGGTAGTTGTAGAGAGCAATACGGTCTCCCCTCAGCCTCCTCTTCTCCAGACTAAACAACCCCAGCTCCCTCAGCTGCTCCTCGTAAGACTTCTCCTCTAGACACTTCAACAGCTTCAATAGCTTCATGTTTTGCTTTTGGGGGAGTTCACATCTGAGAGCCTTTCACCTTCTGAGCCTCCATTCATTCCAACACCAGGGCACGTGGGGAGTCCCCATCCTCTCCTCTCCTCACCCCTCCAGACTCATTTCCAGGGAGTCTGGTATACGCCATCACTCCTGTCATACATGAAGAAACCTGAGGAAAGAAAGGGAGCTCATGGACCATCTCCCCTGCGCCTGGACACCAAGAAGAGAGCTTTTAAATCCAGAATACTAGGTCCAGTGGAACCCAATAGTACCATGATCTTAACTCCCAAAACACTGAGAATAAAAGATCAGACTCTTCAAAAAAACAATTCCATGGACATTTTCTTGGAAATGCCTTTGGAGGAAGAGCGCAGCCTTTAGGCACTGGACCTGGGAGATTCTGTTTTATTGAAGAGCTGCTGTTGGGCATGCCACATCTGACAGAGTGTTGTGCAACTCAGACACAATAAGATCAAGCCTCAAGACAAGTAGCATAAGCCCAGAAAATAATCTATAAGCAGGATTACTGCAAGAGAAGAAAACAGACTCCTGCCTAAGAAAGACTCTGGGAAATGTGCAGAGAAGGGAAGGCAGCTTATTGCCGGTGAAACAGCGTCCATTGGGCCAGTTTCCATAGGGCATCCTTGAGCTCCTGGTTCCTCATGCTGTAGATGAGGGGGTTCACTAGTGGAGGCACCACAGTGTACAGCACTGCCACCACTAGGTCCAGGGATGGGGAGGAGATGGAAGGGGGCTTCAGGTGGGAAAATATGCCAGTGCTGAGGAACAGGGAGACCCCGGCCAGGTGAGGGAGGCACGTGGAAAAGGCTTTGTGCTGTCCCTGCTCAGAGGGGATCCTCAGCACGGCCCTGAAGATCTGCACATAGGACACCACAAGGAAAACAAAACACCCAAATACTAAACAGACACTAACCAGAAGAAGTCCCACTTCCCTGAGGTAGGCATCTGAGCAGGAGAGCTTGAGGATCTGGGGCACTTCACAGAAGAACTGGTCCAAAGCATTGCCTTGGCAGAGGGGTAGGGAAAATGTATTGGCAGTGTGCAGGACAGAGTTGAGAAACGCACTGCCCCAGGCAGCTGCTGCCATGTGGACACAAGCTCTGCTGCCCAGGAGGGTCCCATAGTGCAGGGGTTTGCAGATGGCCACATAGCGGTCGTAGGCCATGACAGTGAGAATAAAGTATTCTCCTCCAATGAAGAAGAGAAAGAAAAAGACCTGTGCAGCACATCCCAAGTAGGAGATGGCCCTGGTGTCCCACAGGGAATTGGCCATGGCTTTGGGGAGAATGGTGGAGATGGAGCCCAGGTCTATGAGGGAGAGGTTGAGAAGGAAGAAGTACATGGGGGTGTGGAGGTGGTGGTCACAGGCTACGGCGGTGATGATGAGTCCGTTGCCCAGGAGGGCAGCCAGGTAGATGGCCAGGAAGAGGCAGAAGTGCAAGAGCTGCAGCTCCCATTTGTCTGCGAATGCCAGGAGGAGGAACTCATTCATGGAGCTGCCATTGGACATCTGCCGCATCTGGGCATGGAAACTGCTAAAGGAGATAAAACAAAAAAATTCAGAGAAGCTTCTCTGAGCCAAATTTCATTCATTCATTGTGCAATACCTAAGGGCGCCTTTCCTTCTTGTGCAGGACTGTTATGCAGCTGGGAGGCTTCAGCTGTGGTTTGTGCTGGCTGAGTGTGCTGTGCAGAGCCGTGCCCTCTCCCCAGGGGCTCCTGAAGGGTCAGCCCTGCTTTCCAGCAATGACCCATGGAGGCAGCAACAGCCCAGGGTGTTTGGAGGGAGGCTTCCTGGGGAGGAGTTCCCCGTGCTGCACTAGAGCGGAGGGTGAAAAGCCCAGAAGGACGCTTTCTTCCCCAGAGGAAGGTGGGAGATGAGGTGCAGCAAATGGGTCTCGTCACAGAGGTTGCTCTGCAAAAGACACTGGCCTGTCCTGGGAGCAGAGGGGTGCTGTGCCAGGTGCAGAGTTCAAAACACCTCTCCTTTCCAGCACAGCTCTGCAGAGTATGAGGAAGAGGACAGGACAAGGATGCTGATTGGCATGGGCAGATCGGGTGCTCTCAGACATCTCCAAGGTCCTACAGGAGAGCTGTGCCCTTCTGGAGGGATGCTGACAGCCCCGCAGGACTCCCTGTCCAGCAGAATCCGGTGTCTTAACGTGCTGTCTGCTAAGGGAAGCAGTGTCTCATTGCCCAAGCACTGAGTGCAGTGTCTCGAGCCTGGAAAATGAAGAGAGGGCGTGGGCACCTTGGTCCCATGGAAACACCTCCAGGGCAGCGCCCTCCAGGTCAGGGCCAGAGCAGGCACTCCACACCCCCACCCCTTGCCCCACACCACCACCGTTCCTGCCAGGGACCCCACGAGCAGGAAGAAGAGCAGCACAAGCAGGTGGAGGACCAAAGCAGAACTCTGTGACTCTCCTCCCAAGGGAAGCAAGGAGAGGAGAGGCGGCCGGGCACTCAGGAAAGCCTTCTCCTTACCCAGCAGAGCACAGCACCTGCCAGTTAGCAAAAGCCCCGGGCAGTCGCTCGCAGCCCCTTTGCCCTGCAGAGGGAAGCGGCCACGTGTCAGGAGAGATGCCCCTCTGCTGTGCCAGAGCTCTGGCTGCAGAGGAGGCAACTCCTGCCCTGGACCACACGGCCTTGAGGGCAGAGGCTGTGCTGGGTGGGAGACGAGAGCAGGGGTCTTGTGCAGAGGCATTGGAGGGGATGGCAGGGAGCTTCCCAACTTCTCCCTCCCATGCCATTTGGGGTTGGAGTTGCCTAGAGCTCTCTGCCCATGTCTCTGCTGCCTGGAGCTATCCCTGCCGGGAACTGTTGCTCTGCCCTCCAGTTTTTCCCTGTCAGGGATCACAGACCCCATCACCCACTCCTGTCTGCTCAGCTCTGACCTGAAGAAACCTCCCAGCTCCAGGCACTCTCTAGAGGTACTCCCCACTTGCAGGCAGGAAGGAGCAGGTCAGAGAAACCCTGCTGAGGCCAGCAAAGGAGATGCTGGTGCTCTCTGGAGGGAGAGGATTGGATGCAAGCAGTTGCCTTGGCTCCTACCAGACCTCCTGATCTCTCAGGGTGGCAGCTCAGGACTCTCAGGCTCCCCCTCCAAACGCAGCAGCGCCTTTTCCCTTTGTCCTGAGACAGCAGGAAACTGAAAGCACAGCCTCAGGAAAGCTCTTTAGCTTTCAGGGATCCCCTGCCTTGCTCTTCCTCTGCAAAAGTCCCCTCTGAAATGCCCTGGGCAGCTCTGGCTGCACACCCTGCCTTCACCCCTTCCCCCTGGTCTAACATGAGCCCCTGGGCTGGGAGGCCTCCTCACAGACCCTGCAGGCTGGAGCCTATGAACGCTTTCGGAGACCCTTCCCGCAACGGCAGCTGCATTGCCCTGCACCAAGAGACTTACCGTGGCAAGGGCTGCAAAGGTTTCTTCCCTTGCAGCTCCCCTCTCTCCTCCCACTCCGGGCTGCCTTTAATCGCGCTCTGCCCTACTCCTTTGCCCAGAGCCCTGCTGCGCTTGGCAGAGGAGTTGCTCCTCGGCAGAGCTGTCTCTCTGCACTGCTGCCTGCTTACCAGGAGCTCCCTCCACCCCAGGAGCCTGTCTCAGCCCCGGAGGAGGGGACCTGCCCAAGACGTCACTTTCTCTGCCCCCCCACCCCACTCGGCACTCCCTCCAGGTGTCCGTGGGGCTCTCCAGGAACCTGCTTGGGAAGAGACTGAAGGAATCACCGCTGTTGCCTCTCTCACCTCTGCAGAGACGTTTCCTTTGCAGCAGTGGCCTTGCTGCTCTCCGAGACACAGTTAGGTCTGCGAATCCCCCTTCCTTGGCCCATCATGAGACAGGACACCTGGACACTACCAGGGAGGCACCTCCTTTAGCCATGCTGAGGGAAGGCAATCAGCTGAGTCAGTGGAGGCATCTCATGCTGGATTTGTAGTGCTGGGGCTGGAAGGGACCTCAGCTGCCTCCCATGCCTGCCACAAACCCCCAGGAGGTGGGATTGCCCTTGCTTCTGTCATGGCGTCTGTTACAAATAGGCACCTGCACTCCTTTCCTACAGTCCCATGGTCATCCCCCTGTCACTCCAGAAACACAGATGGGTTCTGCCCCTTTATAGCTTGATGGCATTGGGGTACACTGTGTACTGGTTTCCATTAGAACCTTATACTCCTGCGGGTCTCCTGTGCCAGGCCATCGAATCCACACAGTCCAGTAAACCCTGTTGTCCCTTTCCTCCACCTGGCTGGAGGCAGGGCCCCCTCTAATCCTGGTCATAGCATTCATAGAATCATAGAATCATAGAATGGTTTGGATGCGAAGGGACCTTTAAAGGTCATCTAATTAAACCCCCCTGCAATGGGCAGGGACATCTACAACTAGATCAGGTTGCTCAGAGCCCCATCTAGCCTGTCCTTGAATGTTTCCAAGCATGGAGCATCTACCACCACTCTGGGAACCCGTTCGAGTGTTTCACTCCCCTCATCATGAAATTTTTTTTCCTTGTGTTCAGTCTAAATTTACCCTCCTACAGCAGCCTTCTCTTCTCCAGGCTGAACACCCCCAGCTCTTTCAGCCTTTCCTCATAGCAGAGGTGTTCCATCCCTCGGATCATTTGTGTGGCCTCCTCTGGACCCCCTCCAACAGGTCCATGTCCTTCCTGTGCTGAGGACCCCAGAGCTGGACACAGGGCTCCAGGTGGGGTCTCACCAGAGCAGAGTAGAGGGGCAGAATCCCCTCCCTCGACCTGCTGGCCACGCTTCTTTTGATGCAGCCCAGGATACAGTTGGCTTTCTGGGCTGCGAGAGCACATTGCCGGCTCATGTCCAGCTTTTCATCTACCAGTCCCCCCAAGTCCTTCTCCTCAGGGCTGCTCTCAATCCCTTCATCCCCCAGCCTGTACTGATACTGGGAGTTGCCCCCACCCAGGGGCAGGACCTTGCACTTGGCATTGTTGAATCTCATGAGGTTCACACAGGCCCCCTTCTCAAGCTTGTTCAGGTCCCTCTGGATGGCATCCTGTCCCTCGGGAGTGTCACCTGCACCACTCAGCTTGGTGGCATCTCAAAGCTTGCACTCAGTTGCACTGTTCGTTTCCTTGATAAAGATATTAAACAGTACTGGTCCCAGTATGGACCCCTGAGGGACACCACTCGTGCATTGGGTATCTCCAGGGGTGGTCTCCACTCTAAGGTGGGCTTTGACTAGATGATCTCCAGCACCTACAACCTCTCTTCTTCCTCTTGGATTTGACCTTGAAGCTATCTCAGGATTTCTGATGTCTCCACTGGAGTGGTTGTCTTCTCAGTCAACACCCAAGGTTGAGCTTGAGAACTTCTAAAGATCTAATGGCCACCTGGCACCACCTGAGGAGGACAAGCCTTGAGCCCACTCAAGGTCTGGTGAAGACCTGGGCAGAGGCTTCCCGCCAAGGAAGGCTGGATGAGGTGAGGGGGAGTCTCAGCCCAGGGCTGAAGGCACTGGGGGAGGTGGGGCTGGCGCACAGCAAGGTGAAGGTCAAGAAGCGGGGCTGCGGCTGGGGCCAGAGGACACATGGGGCATGGCACAGTGGAGGGAAGGAAGGGAGGGGTATGGCCAATGGACGCACTTAGGGGTGCCAAGGTTGCACTTAGGGGTCCAAGGGGGCCCTTAGGGGTCTGGGGGGCAGTTAGGGGTCTGTACAGGGATGAGACCCAGTCTATAAGGTTAAAGAGATCCCGTTTGTACGGGGACAGGGCCCAGTCTCTACTGGGATGGGGCCAGGGGATCCAGTTTGTACTGGGATGGGGCCCAGGCTGTACTGGCAGGAGTTAAAGGGACCCAGGTTGGACTGTGATGGGACACAGCCTGTACTGGGAAGGGATCATGGGATCCAGGTTGGACTGTGACGGGACACAGCCTTTACTGGGAAGGGATCCTGGGATCCATTTTGTACTAGGACGTGCCCAGTCTGTAATGGAAAAGGATAAAAGGATGCAGTTTGTACTGGGACAGGGCCCAGTCTGAGCTCGGCAATGTTAAAGGGATCCAGTTTGTACCGGGATGATGCCCAGTCTGTGCTGGGAAAGGGGACTAAGGGATCCAGTTCCTACTGGGACAGGGCAAAGTCTGTGCTGGGAGGCATTAAATGGATCCAGTTTGTACTGGAAGGGGGCTCAGTCTGTACTGGGAGGGGTTAAAAGGAACCAGTTTGTACTGGGACAGGGCCCAGTCTGTACTGGCAGGTATTAAATGTGTCCAGTTTGCACTGGGAGAGGCCCCATTCTCTACTGGGAGGTGTTTGAAGGATCCACTTTGTACGGGGAGGGGGCCCAGTCTGTACTGGGAGGGGTTAAAGGGAACTAGTTTGGACTCGGATGGGGTCCATTCTGTAAAAAGTCTTAATTTCCAGCTTTTCATGATTTTTTAAGAAATTTTGCTGATCCCTGAGGGATGCTGCTAGTATCTGTCTCCTTAGAGGACTTTGTACCACTGACAGAATTTGTTCCTGATCGTCCAGCCAACTTCCCACCCACCGCATCATTCACTTCTTCAGTCCAGATGTCAACAATCCTCTCCAGGGAGACCACGGGAAACCACATGCAAGGAGTTGCAAAAGTCCAGGTACACAGCATGCCCTTCTTTCCCCTCCCACATGGGTTCAGCAATCCTTTTCTTGTCCTTCAAGTGATGGAGAGAGCTGCAAGAGCATTTGCCCTGCCACCTTCCCAGGGACCGAGGTGAAGCTGACCAACGTGTAACACTCCCGGTCCTCCTTCTTGCCCTTCTTGAAGATGGCTTTGATATTTGCCTTTTCTGAGGACCTTGCAACCTCCCTGATCTCTCTGCCCCTTCCAAGATGTTTGAGAGAGGTCTCATGATGACACCAGCCAGCTCCACCAGCCAGCTCCACCAGCACCTCTCTGCTCCTTCCCACATCAAAAGCCTTCTTCATATCCCACCCTTGCAAGGGAGTGCCCAGGACACAGCACACGCCAGTCCAGGTCCTCTGGGCTGGCTCAGAAGAGAGCCAGAAGTGATTTCTTCCTGCAGGCCCACAGCTCCAATGGTTTCTCTGCGCAGCTCACAGCTTCCCTGAGCATTTTTCTCAGTGTCCCCCAACCTTTCTAGTCCACAGGCTTAGATGAAGGGATTGAAGAGGGATGTGAGGATGGTGGAGAAAAAGGGTTTTGTCAAACTGTCTCAGGAGGGCTGTTCTGGGCATCACACCCCCAAGGACGAGGGTGTCATAGAAAACAGTGGCACTAGTGAGGTGAGAGGAGCAGGTGGAGAAGGCTTTCTGCCTGCCCACGCTGGATGGGAGAGCTGCCCCGGGGAGGCATCTCTGATGCACACAGGATGACCGTGTGAACAGGAAGGGGAGGATGGGGTCTAGAAAGCAGGTTATGACAGCAAAGAGCACGAGTGTGACAGTGTCACTGCGTGAGAGCTCCAGCAATGGGGTGAAATCACAGAAGAAGTGGTCCGCTCCCCTGGGACCACACAACTGTATCTGGGACACGACTGACATTATGACTGTAGATGACAGAAATGCCCCTAGCGAAGGGGCAGCTGCCCTCTGGAGACAGACCTGCCGGTTCATGAGTCTTGTAGAGAGCAGGGGGTGGCACACAGCCCAGTACTGATCGTAGGGTGTGGTCACGGGGAGTAAACACTCAGTGCATGCAAAAGGTGCAGGAAACAATACTAGCACCGTGATGAGCAGAGATGGTGCTGTCCCCAGTCACGCAGCTGGCCATCAGCTGGGGCAGGGTGGTGGGTCTGTAGCAGATCTCCAGGGAAGACAAATGGCCCAAGAAGCAGCCCATGGGGGTGTGCGGATGCTGGTTTGCCGCCACGTGCATAATGATGAGGGTTTTCTCAAGCACAAACACTACGCAGGTCATGAGAGAGAGGGAAGAGATTTGCCTAAGGGTTGGGAATGTTCCCCATTCCGTAGGTATGGGGGACTCCATCATGGCCCCATTGCCCTTTCTCCACCTATGAGGAATTATATTTGGTTCAGTTTTAGTTGCTTGGGTCTCAGACAGACAAGTCAATGCAAGTACATTTATTTTGTTTAATTAGAGAAGGAGTATAGCTCCTTATTGACACAGTCGGTGGGTCAGACTAGTGAGGAAGAGAATGAAGTAGAAGTGGGGTGTCCACATTTCTTTGTGGACAACATTATCACAAGTTAAAAAAGCAAGAAAAGAAAAAACTTACCCAACAACAATGATAACAACAAAAACTAATCAAGAAAGGCTGGGCCTGTTATGAGTTACATTATGAGTCATATGTTGAAGAAGATGGACACTCTATAGCTCCTGGAGAACATCCAGTCATCAGTTTCCACATTGCTTCCTTGAGCTCCTGGTTCCTCAGGCTGTAGATGAGGGGGTTCACTGCTGGAGGCACCACCGAGTACAGAGCAGCAACCACTCGATTCAGGGATGGGGAGGAGGTGAAGGGGGGCTTCAGGTAGGCAAATGTGGCGGTGCTCAGAAACAGAGAGACCACGGCCAGGTGAGGGAGGCACGTGGAAAAGGCTTTGTGCCGACCCTGCTCAGAGGGGATCCTCAGGACGGCCCTGAAGATCTGCACATAGGACACCACAAGGAAAACAAAACACCCCAAAAAGACAAAAGTACTAAACACAAGAAGCTTAAATTCCCTGAAGTAGGCGTCTGAGCAGGAGAGCTTGAGGATCTGGGGAAGTTCACAGAAGAACTGGTCCAGGACATTGCCTTGGCAGAGGGGTAGGGAAAATGTATTGGCAGTGTGCAGCACAGCATTGAGAAACGCACTGCCCCAGGCAGCTGCTGCCATGTGGACACAAGCTCTGCTGCCCAGCAGGGTCCCGTAGTGCAGGGGTTTGCAGATGGCCACGTAGCGGTCATAGGCCATGACAGTGAGAAGAAAATACTCTGCTGAAATGAAAAAGACAAATAGAAAGAGCTGGGCAGCACATCCCGAGTAGGAGATGTCCCTGGTGTCCCACAGGGAATTGGCCATGGCTTTGGGGAGAGTGGTGGAGATGGAGGCCAGGTCGAGGAGGGAGAGGTTGAGGAGGAAGAAGTACATTGGGGTGTGGAGGTGGTGGTCACAGGCTATGGCGGTGATGATGAGGCCGCTGCCCAGGAGGGCAGCCAGGTAGGTGCCCAGGAAGAGGCAGAAGTGCAAGAGCTGCAGTTCCCGCGTGTCTGCAAATGCCAGGAGAAGGAACTCGATGATGGAGCTGCCGTTGGACGTTTGCTGCCTCTGTGCATGGGGACCTGCCCAAGGAGGTAAAGGCAGTGAGAAGTTAGGGTAGAGTTCTCTGAGCAAAGCCTATTCCAGTTCTCATGGAAACACCCCAGACTGCCTTGCACCTTTCAGGGAGACCTTTGGCAGGTGACTTTCATGAGCTCTGGTTGGTGCTGGCTGAGGGTGCCGTGTGGAGCAGGGAGCTCTGCTGTGCGCTCTGGAGGGGTCAGCCCTGTCCTACAGCAATAGGTAATAGCAACATGGGGTGATCTCAGATTAAATCCACTTTTGATATCAATGAGCTTTTCAGCATTGTTGCTCCCATTTCACCCAACTGCAGAGCAGAGCCGAAGGGATTTTGTTTTGTTTATCTTGTTCTAGTTGCCACAGCACAACTGAGAAGTGCTTGTAAAGCAGAAATCCTTGGCACTTCTGCTGTACTCCAAGTGAAATGGTGTGGGTGCTGACAGGCAAAGGGACTGTCCCTTAGTGCAGGGTGTGGAGAGCTGGTCTGTCCATCAGCCCTAGTCTCAGCTGCCTTTTCCTTGCAGCTCTTTGAGCTGGAGGAGGATCACACCCAGATGTTCACCTGAGAAGAAACTGGAAACTTCTGAGAGCAGAGGAATCCAGTTCCCAAGTGCAGATCTCCAAACCCCTCCCCACCATCTCATTGTACCTGAGCAGGATCTCAGCTCTCCCCTCCCAGCCATGGACACACAGGGCTCATTGCAGCTGCCCACACAGACGATGAGCCACATTGCCATGGCCTTAGCACTGAGTTGTCTTCTCCAGGGGACACAGAGAGCCCATGGGAGAGCTGTGCCCTTCTGGAGGACAGCCTGCATCCCAGCAGGACCCCCAGGGAAAAAGTCAAAAGTCCTGAAGACAGGGAGTCCTTAGGTGAGGGTCAGCTCATTGCCAGCCCCACACACTGCAGTGCCCGGAGCCCCCAGGTAAGGTGGGGACAAAGGCAGCAAGGACAGGAGGGGAAACACAGAGAAATGTCCCAATGCTCCTGCCATGGGAGGAAGGACAGGGACAGACCCACAGGCACTCAGGCGTTTCTCCTCACTGTGGGTTGGGCTGCCAAGAAGAAGACAGCCTGAAACCCCATGACCCTGGGGGCAAAGGCCGTGCTGGGTGGGAGAGGAGAGCAGGAGGGTGCTCCCTGAAGGTGTCTGTGCTGCAGGGGATGGCAGGGAGGTGCCTGAATCCCCACTGCCATGGTGTTCATGGGAGCAGCTCCCTCTCCCTCCCTGCCCATGTCTCTGCTGCCTGGAGCTGTCCCTGCCAGGAGCTGTTTCTCTGTCCCCAAGTCTGCTCCCTGCCAGTGCTCACAGAGCCCATCCCACCCGCTCTGTGCTCAGCTCTGCCCTGCAGACATCTCCTGGCAGCAGGGCACTGCCCAGGGGCATCTCTGTATGTGCAGGGGCTCAGGAGAAGCTCAGACAAGTCCCAGTGAGAAGCAGGGTCTCAGTGCCTTCTCCAGAGCAGAGAAATACATTCCCATCTCCCACTGCCCACCCAGCCAACCAAGAGTGGCAAAGAGAAAGCAGAGATTCCTTCCCTTTTAGGTAATCCTCATCTTGACCTTCCTCTTGAAAAGTCCCCTTGGAAATTCCCTGGGGGTAATCTGGAGCTGTAGGCAGCCCTAACCCATGCAGCACCCTCTCAACAGAGGGACCCGGTCTTACCCTGCCAGGGTCACTGCTTGCACACACAGCTTCTCCCTGCAGCGTTGTGGGCAGCTCCCCGGGCAGGCTGAGTGCTGACCCTGGCAGGCGGCAGCGTCTGTTGCCCTGGCACACAGCGCCCTGGGGTGCAGGGACCCTGCTCTGAAGGATGGCCCTGGGCACCCCTGGCTGCACACCCGGCTTCACGCCCTTGCAGCCATCCCCAGGAGAAGGCAGCCATCATGACCTTTCCTTCAGATGGTGCGGCAGGGAAGCCCTGCTCTGGAGCATGTCCTCCTCCTCTATGCTAGAGAAGCCAAGAAAGACATCCTGATAGGTCCTATCAGTCATGGGATGTGCCAGCTCTGGAAGAGCCCTCCAGGATACTCATCTGAATCTCGCTGCTGCCAGAGACTTACTGTGTCAGATGCTGTGAAGATTTCTCTCCGAACAAGCTCAGCTCTCTCCTTCCACCCCACACTGCCTTTAACCTCTCTCTGCCTCACTCCTCTCCCCTCGGTGCCTGCAGGCAGTGCCCACAGCCCTGCTGTGCTTCGCAGAGGAGCTGCTCCTGGGCAGAGCTGTCTCTCTGCAGGGCTGCCCACTTGCCAGGAGCTCCCTGTGTCCCAAAAGCCCGGCCCACCTGACCAACAGAGGCCCAGCCCAAGGCAGCACTTTCTCTCTTTTTTGAGCTCCCTCCAGGTGTCCCTGGGGCTCCAGGGGAACCTGCTGTGAAACAGGCTGAAGGAATCACTCATGTTCCCTCCCTCAGCTGGGGAGAGAGATTTCTTTCCAGCAGTGTCCTTTCTCCTATCAGAGATGGGCTTAGGTCTAAAAATCGCCCCTTTGTCTTACCATTAAGTAGGACACCCAGACAATGACAGGCAGGGATCTTCTTTAATCCTGATGAGGGACGGGATTCAGCTGGAGGCTGAGACTCAGTGGAGGCATCTCATCCTGTGTTTCTATTGCTAAGCACTGGAAGGGGACTCAGCTCCCTCCCATGCCTGCCACAATCCCACAGGAGGTGGGATTCCTCTTGCTTCAGTTCAGGTGGGCATTAAATAGGCACCTGCATGTGAGCTCCTTGTCTCAGCTCCTGTGGTCACTGGTGAAGATGTAGGTCGGGACTTGGCTGTTCAGATGAAATACCTGCTGACACCTGAGGTGCCAGGGGTTGTCCAAGGCACGTGCAAGGCAACTGCACTTGTCCCTGTTTACTACTTTCTTGGCAGCCTATGCTGCCATCTGACCAAATGATGTCATGTAGCCCAGGGAGAACTAAGCTTTGCTCTGTCTTTTCCATCAGCTGGGTTGACTAGATCTCCATTGCCTGTAATGATGGTTTTCATCCCCACATTGCCTAATCAAATTCCAGACTGTTACTCGATTTCATGTCCAAATAGATGTCTGTAGTGTTCTGTGAGATGCCAAGGCTCTCACCCGTACCTACATGTGGCTGGCAGGTACAGCACGGGAAAGCCATCCCCATTCAGAACGAGTGTGTGTCGGACACCCCAGACAGCATTGCAGACAGGTTCGGTGCCTTTGTGCAAGAAACTCTTTGCCACCACTGCGGTGTGGCAAGGTCCGTCCCTTCTCTACCCAGTAGATGTAAGGCAGGCCAGGAGCACAAGGCACATCACACTGGGGTCTCCACTTGTGTGCCTATGTTCTCAGACTGCTGTTTTATCTCTCCACCAGCCTTTACTCACCCCCTTGATGACACAATCAAGGAACGGACCAACAGTTTTCACACTGGCCTGACAGCAGCACCTTGTCATTGACGGAGATCACCTTCACGTCCACCAAAGGCCCTAAGAGGCAGCAGAGACACCACTGAAATAAACTTCTTTCTTTCCAGGGCTGCACTTCCCAGCCCCATTTTCCTCTGGCCTTGGGGACAGCAGGGTTTGCTCATTATTGTGGCATCCAATTGCAGCTTTATGTTTCCATCTGATGTCCACTCTGGAACGTCTCTGCTCTGAAGCAAAGCCTTTGCAAACAGGGCTTCTCGGACGCTGGGTACCAGGTTTCCGTAAGACAAGTCAGAGTCTTGCCTGGAGCCACAGCTGAGGAGCTACAGCCCAAATGTGCACTCATGCCCTCAGCCAGGGGCACAGCCAGGATGAGCTGGAGCCTGTGCTTTTTGACATGCATGGAGTAACTGCCAAGGCATGATGGGACAAGTCACACGGCTTGGGGTGCTGCAATGGATGGGTACAGGCTTTTCAGGAGAGACAGGCTGGAAGGATCAGGATTGGGGCTCCCTCAGAGTGAAGAAATTAACTGCATGTATGGAGCTCCTCTGTGGGGCAAGTGACAAGTTGGGTGAGCCCTTGTGAGCGAGGGCCAGAGGAGGGGCCAGTAAAGGTGACACCGTGGTGGGAGATGAGAAACCCACAGTTGGCCTAGTCTTTTCTAAGCATCCAAATGAAGTCCCTGGATGTAGAAGCCTGGGTCTCACTGGAGACTGCAATGTCCCTGGCATTTAACGGAAGAGGAACACAGCAGGATTGTTGTGGTTTAACCCCAGCTGGCAACCAAGCACCACACAGCCGCTCACTCACCCTCCCCCCAGCCGGTGGGATGAGGGAGAGAATCTGAAGAGCAAAAGTAAGAAAACTCGTGAGTTTGGATAAGAATGGTTTAATCATGGAAATAAAATAAAATTAAATTTAAAAAAACCATTGTAATGAAAAGGAAAACAATAAGAGAGAGAGAGGGGAACAAAACCCAGGAAAATCAAGTGATGCAACCGCCTACCAGTCACCGACCAATGCCCCGCCAGTCTCCGAGCAGTGATCACTGCCCTCTGGCCAACTCCCTCCAGTTTATATCCTGACCATGACATCATATGGTATGGAATAGCCCTTTGGCCAGTTGGGGTCAGCTGTCCTGGCTGTGCTCCCTCCCAGCTACTTGTGCACCTCCTGGCTGGCAGAGTATGGGAAGCTGAAAAGTCCTTGTCTTAATATAAGCACTAGAATCACAGAATCATAGAATGTCCTGACTTGGAAGGGACCCACACGGATCATCGAGTCCAACACTACTTAGCAACAACTAAAACACCAGTGTGCTGTCACGTTATTCTCAGGCTAAATCCAAAACACAGCACTCTGCCAGCTCCTAGGAAGAAAATGAACTCTGTCCCAGCTGAAACCAGGACAGTATCCACCCCTTATTCTATACCATCTACGTCGTGCCCAGGTCCCATACTTTCCAATACCTTTCAATTAATTGCCACCACTTTTCCTGTCTTTTAATATATACACACAGAGATCATTCCCTTGGTCTATGGGCCATGCCTCTAAAATGTCCGTTGGGTTCCTTGAGTCCATGACTTTGGGCTTTATCTGTCATAACAGCCTTTCAGGGCAGGAGAGCTGGTGTGTGGTCTTGGATTGTTGCATGCTGAAGTCAGTTCTGGTTCCATCACTGCTGCACTTTTCTCTGTTTCATCCAAGTTCATTCTTCATTAATCTGGGTGATTCTTACTGTAATACCATTGGTATGGCATATAGCCACCATAGAAGTGATGACATGCACTATCATTTAGCAATTAACATCATACGATTCAGTTCATTGGCTATTTTCACCCAAAATCAAATCCCCCTGAGGTACACATCAGAATTCCCCATCCTTCCACATCACCCACCAAGTGCACCCACGTCCTTGAGCAAAAGCAATCCCACCAATGGGTTTGCCTTTGCCTGAGGCGGGAGTAACCCAGACTGTCTGCCCCAGCATATTTTTTATGTGCACTACATGGACTTTATTCCCTTCTACAGTACGTAAAAGTTTTGATTGGGCAGGGCCAGCTCGATTGGCAGATCCCCTAGTGTTGACTAACCAGGTGGCCTTTGCTAAATGTCTATCCCAGTGTCTGAATGTCCCATCACCCGTTGCTCTCAGTGTAGTCTTTAACAGTCCATTGTATCGTTCGATTTTCCCAGAGGCTGGTGCGTGATAGGGGATGTGATATACCCACTCAGTGCCATGCCTTTGGCCCAGGGGTCTATGAGGTTCTTTCAGAAATGAGCCCCATTGTCTGTCTCAACTCTTTCTGGGGTGCCATGTTGCCATAGGATTTGCTTTTCAAGGCCCAGGATAGTGTTCCGGGCGGTGGCATGGCGCACAGGACATGTTTCCAGCCATCTGCTGGTTGCTTCCACCATTGTAAGCACATGGCGCTTGCCTTGGTGGGTTTGTGGGAGTGTGATATCATCAATCTGCCAGGCCTCCCCATATTTATCTTTCAGCCATCGTCCTCCAAACCAGAGAGGCTTGAACCGCTTGGCTCGCTTGATTGCAGCGCATGTTTCGCATTCATGGGTAACCAGTGCAATGGTGTCCATGGTCAAGTCCACCCCGCGACCACGAGCCCATCTATGTGTTGCATCTCTTCCTTGATGGCTTGAGGTGTCATGGGCCGAGTGAGCTAGAAATAATTCACCCTTCTGTTGCCAGTCCAGATCCACCTGAGCCACTTCAGTCTTAGCAGCCTGATCCACCTGCTGGTCGTTTTGAGGTTCTTCAGTGGCCCGACTCTTGGGTACGTGAGCATCTACGTGACGTACTTTTACAGCCAGGTCCTCTACCCGGGCAGCAATATCTTGCCACAATGCGGCAGCCCAGATGAGTTTGCCTCTGTGCTGCCAGTTGCTCTGCTTCCATCGCTGCAACCACCCACACGGGGCATTTGCCACCATCCATGAGTCAGTATAGAGATAGAGCATTGGCCACTTTTCTCGTTCTGCAATATCTAAAGCCAGCTGGATGGCTTTCACCTCTGCAAACTGGCTCGATTCCCCTTCTCTTTCAGCAGTTTCTGCGACTTCTTGTATAGGACTCCATACAGCAGCTTCCCACCTCCAATGCTTCCCCACAAGACGACAGGACCCATCAGTGAACAGGGCATACTGCTTCTCATTTTCTGGCAGTTTATTGTACAGTGGGGCCTCTTCAGCACATGTCACCTCCTTCTCTGGTGATATTCCAAAATCTTTGCCTTCTGGCCAGTCCATGATCACTTCCAAGATTCCTGGGCAACTGGGGTTTCCTATTCGAGCCCGTTGTGTGATCAGCGCGACCCACTTACTCCATGTAGCGTCAGTTGCATGATGTCTAGAAGGGACTCTCCCTTTGAACATCCAGCCCAACACTGGCTGTCGGGGTGCCAGGAGGAACTGTGCTTCAGTACCAACCACTTCTGGAGCAGCTCAAACCCCTTCATATGCTGCCAATATCTCTTTTTCAGTTGGAGTGTGGTGGGCCTCAGATCCTCTGTATCCCCGACTCCAAAAGCCCAGGGGTCGACCTCGAGTCTCCCCCAGTGCTTTCTGCCCGAGGCTCCAGGTTCTCCCTGGCTGCGATGTAGAGCACATTTTTTACATCTTGTCCTGCCTGGGCTCACCCAAGGGCGACTGCATGAACTCTCTCCCATTTAATTTGTTCAAAGGCTTGTCGTTGCTGAGGACCCCATTTGAGGTTGTTCTTCTTCTGGGTCACTTGATAGGGAGGGCTTATGATGAGACTGTAATTTGGAATATGAATTCTCCAAAAACCCACAACGCCCAAGAAAGCTTGTGTTTCCTTTTTGCTGGTTGTTGGAGACATAGCCATTATTTTGTTGATCACATCCATTGGGATCATGCCCCACTTCTCATCTTCCCTGTTGGTCTCTCCTCAAGACACTGAATCTCCATCCAGCACAAAAGCCATGGGAGCTGTCCTTCCCCACCTCACCTCTTATTCCACTGATGTCACAATTCTGTCATGCCGCACAGGGCTCCTGCTCTCTGTGCCCCAGGCTGTGGGCTTTGGTGCCCATTTGGGCTGCAGCACCTCAGATGTGGCACCAGGGCCAAGGGCAGACTTGTCACATGGAAACCTGGTCCCCAGAGATGGGAGCCCGTGTGTGGCAAGGCTTGGCTTCCCAGCAGAGGCATGCTGGAGTGGGTGGCAGGTGGTGCCATAATGATGGATGAGGTTCCCCCACGGAGAGCAAAAGCTGCAGTCCCCAAGGGCAGAGAGCAAGAGGCCTGGGCTGTGCAGCCCTGGCAGGAGAGGGCTTTGCTGTGCCAGGTGACTCTGCAGCACCGTGCGGCCTGTGCCAGAGGTGGAGCTGAGCTGCAAGAAGGCCAAGGTGCTGCTGAGAAAGTCGCTGGGGGAGGGCAGCCTGTGATCCAGCCACACTGTGGACATCATGCTGAGGGCCGACTGGGCAGATGATAGCAGCTCTGCAGAGAAGGACCTTGGCATCCCAGAGGAGAAGCAGCTGAATATAAGCCAGCAATACACCCTTGCAGCAAAGTCCAACAGCGTCCTGGGCTGCATTAGGAAAAGCCTTGCTGGCAGATGGAGGGAGGTGACCCTTCCCCTCCACTCAGCACTGGGGAGGCCCCATCTGGAGTGCTGTGTCCAGTGCTGGGCTCCTCACTACAATAAAGTTCTTGACCTACAAAAGCAAGTCCAGCAAAGGGCCACAAAGCTGGTTTAAGGGACTGCAGCATCTGCCATAGGAGGAAATGCTGAGAGATGTGGGACTGTTCAGTCTGGAAAAGAAAAGGCTCAGAGGGATCTTGTTAATGTGTATAAACACCTGATGGGAGAGCATGAAGACCAGGGAGCCAAACTCTTCTCAGTAGTTCCCAGTGACAAGACAAGGGGCGATGGACACAGCTAAAAACACATGAAATGCCATCTGAACCCAAGAAAGCACTTTTGGACTGTGAGGGTGGTCCAACACTGTAATAGGTTTCCCAGAGAGGTTGTGGAGTCTCCATCCATGGAGATATTCCAACCCCAGCTAGACAAGGTGCTCAGCAACCTGCTCTAGCTGAACCTGCCTCAGCTGGGGGTTGAACTAGATGATTTCCAGAGGTCCCTTCCAATCTCAGCATTCCCATGATTCTGTGAGTATGAAGGAGAAAAGTAAGAGAGAAAGAAAGGAACAACACCTAGCCTTGACAACAAATACAGTGGGATCCCATGGAGAGGACCCATGCTGGAGCAGGGGAGGTGTGAGGAGGAAGGAGCAGCAGAGATGTTCTGCAGTGACTGTTAACCCCCTCTTCACCATCCCCCCTGCTCCTGGTGGTGTTGAGGTAGGTAGAACTGGGAACAATGGAGTAATTTGAGCCTGGGGGAAAGTGAGAGGGGAATGGTCTTTAATATTTTTCTCATTGTTTCTCACAATCCAAATCTTTTTATAATTGGCAACAAATGAATTTGATCTTCCCTAAGTCAACGGGTCTTTGCCCATGATGGTATTCGGTAACTGATCTCTTTTACTTTATCTTGACCCATGAGTTATTCCATCTTATTTTCTCCCTTTGTCTTGTTGAGGCAGGGGAGTGAGTGAGCAGCTGGGTGGGTGTCTGGCTGCTGGCCAGGTTAACCCACTACAGAACCACCACATCAGGACTGCTGCGTCCAGTATGGGACTTCCCAGCACAAGAAAGAGCCTGACCGACTGAAGTGAGTCCTGCAGAGGCCAGAAGGATGGTTGGGTCTTGGAGCACATTATGGACAAGGAGAGGCTGAGAGTGCTGAGGTTTTGAGAAATCCCTCAAGTCAAACACTAGAGGAAGCACCCACTCCAGTTGAGGGATCTCAGTCAATGGAGATATTCAATATTTGTTGAGACAAGGCCATGAGAACCTGTTCAAGCTGGATCTGTCTGAGAACTGGCTTGGCTGAGGGACCAGCTGTGGCAAGAGCTGTGAGACTTGAGGGGTCTAGAGCACAAGTCTTATGAGGAGCGGCTGAGGGAACTGGGCTTGTTTAGCCTGGAGAAGAGGAGGCTGAGGGGTGACCTTATTGTTCTGTACAACAGCCTGAAAGGAGGCTGTAGCGAGGTGGGGGTTGGTCTCTTCTCCCCAGTAACGAGTGATAGGACAAGAGGAAACGGCCTCAAGCTGCGCCAGGGGAGGTTTAGGTTAGATATTAGGAAAAACTTCTTCACCGAAAGGGTGGTCAAGCATTGGAACAGGCTGCCCAGGAAAGTGGTTGAGTCTCCCTCTCGGGAGGTATTTAAAGAATGGATAAATACGGTGCTTGAAGACATGGTATAGATGGACTTGGCAGTGATAGGTTAACGGTTGGACTTGATGATCTTAAGGGTCTTTCCAACCTTGACGATTCTATGATTCTATGATTCTATGATTTGTGTGTAATAAGAGTCAGTAGGAAACTGCTTCCCTTTTTCTTAATATTGGTGATGGAGTTGGGTATCACTGAGCCCCGGAGGAGGACAGAGGTGACCATGCAGCAAAAGTCCTTTCTCAAGGCTGGGGTGTACAAACAGAGCTGGAAATGGCCGGTGTGTGGCAGTGATCTGGGACAGTTCTCCCAGGGCAGCTTCCCCAGGATGTACAGGGAACATGGCACAGACCTGGCCCCTCTCTTCTGAACCTTCGGTGCCTTGCTTCCTTCACATTGATGCCTCACTCTGCATTGTGAGCACCGTGCTGGGGGCCCCCACCCTGCACACTCACACAGATTGCCTCTACACTGGGGCTTTCCTCTCCCAGGCACTTCCCAGCCCAGCCCAGCCCCTCCCCAGATCTCCCCACCTCCCCTGCCCCCTCCCCAGCCCAGCAGAGCAGCCCAGCCTGGGCTGGCCCCATGGCAGTGCCCACCGCAGGGTGCTGCAGAGCTCTGGGCACTCACCCTACAGCCCCAGCCCCTCTGAAGGGCACAGCAGCTCCTGGGGGGCAGAGAGGGGGGCTCAGGCTCCTAATTAATCCCAAGGCTGGTGCTGGCCCCAAGGCCAGGAGGAAACAGGCCAGGCACTCTCTGGCTCTCCTGAATTCCTATTGTAGGTGATGCCCATACCTGACTGTATTTGTCCCCTCCTCTGCTCCCACCAGCCCCACTCCTCAGAAGAGCACAGCAGTCCTGGCCCTGGGCCTCCTCAGGCAGCTCCCGAATCCCTCCATTCTCCACTCCCTCTGGCTTCTGAGTCCCCACTGACTCCCATGGCACTGCAGAGTCCTTGTTCGTTGATAAGATGATTTAGTGCTTTACTTTTGGGGGACATCACCATTGCAACTGTTTCACCGTCTGACCCTCCATTCATTCCAACCCCAGGGCACGTGGGGAGTCCCCATCCTCTCCTCTCCTCACCCCTCCAAATTCATTTCCAGGCAGTCTGGTATATGCCATCACTCCTGTCATACATGAAGAAACCTGAGAAGAGAATGGGAGCTCATGGGCCATCCCCCCTCCCGTTGGACGCCAAGAAGAGAGCTTTTAAATTCACAGCGCTTGGCCCAGTGGAACCCAATGTGACCATGAGCTTAACTCCCAAAATATTAAGAACACAAGGAGATCTGACTCTTTAAAAAACTCTTTCTTGGACATTTTCTTGGCAGCAGCTTTAGAGGAAGAGCCCAGCCTTCAGGCACTGGATCTGGGCGATTCCGTTTTATTGAAGAGCTGCTATTGGGCATGCCACATATCACACAGTGCTGTGCAAGAGTCAGACACAATAATATCAAGCCTTAAGACAAGTAGTATGAACCCAGCAAATTATCTGTAAGCAGGATTATCATAAGAGAAAACAGCAGACTCGTGGCCTAAGATAAACTGTGGGAAATGTGCAGAGAATGGGAGGCAGGTTATCGTTGGTGAAACAGCATCGATTGGGCCAGTTTCCTTAGGGCATCCTTGAGCTCCTGGTTCCTCATGCTGTAGATGAGGGGGTTCACTGCTGGAGGCACCACGGAGTAGAGCACTGCCACCACTCGGTCCAGGGATGAGGAGGAGATGGAGGGGGGCTTCAGGTAGGCAAACATGCCAGTGCTGAGAAACAGGGAGACCACGGCCATGTGGGGGAGGCACGTGGAAAAGGCTTTGTGCCGTCCCTGCTCAGAGGGGATCTTCAGCACAGCCCTGAAGATCTCCACATAAGACACCACAAGGAAAACAAAACACCCAAAGACTAAACAGACACTAACCACAAGGAGCCCAACTTCCCTGAGGTAGACATGTGAGCAGGAGAGCTTGAGGATCTGGGGGATTTCACAGAAGAACTGGTCCAGGACATTGCCTTGGCAGAGTGGCAGTGAGAACGTATTGGCAGTGTGCAGCACAGCACTGAGAAACCCAGTGCCCCAGGCAGCTGCTGCCATGTGGACGCAAGCTCTGCTGCCCAGGAGGGTCCCATAGTGCAGGGGTTTGCAGACGGCAATGTAGCGGTCGTAGGCCATGACAGTGAGGAGCGAAAACTCTGCTGAGATCAAGAAGGCGAGCATAAAGATCTGGGCAGCACACCCTTGGTAAGAAATGGCCCTGGTGTCCCACAGGGCATTGGCCATGGACTTGGGGAGAGTCGTGGAGATGGAGGCCAGGTCGAGGAGGGAGAGGTTGAGGAGGAAGAAGTACATGGGGGTGTGGAGGCGGTGGTCGCAGGCTACGGCGGTGATGATGAGGCCGTTGCCCAGGAGGGCAGCCAGGTAGATGGCCAGGAAGAGCCAGAGGTCAGGAGCTGCAGCTCCCGTGTGTCCCGCCTCTTCCAGGAGGAGGAACTGGGTGATGGAGCTGCTGTTGGACATTTTTTCACTTTGGTATGTGGACCTGTTCAAGGAGGAAAACACAGTATGTTAGCAGAGACTTCTCTGAGCAAAATCAAAGCCTTTTCCCATAGACTCTGCTCATGCTGCACACACCCCCTTTTCATTTTCCAGGAGACCTTCCTCAGCTCCGTGGCTGCAGCTCTGGTTGGTGCTGGCAGAATGTGCCATGAGGAGCAGGGCCCTTGCCCGCTATTTGCTGAGGAGTCAGCCCTGCTCTGCAGCAGTGGGGTCATGGGAATGGTGGGAGCAGGGGCAAGTCCAGGTGTTTTACTTTGTCAGATGAAACCTCTCCTAAAACAGAATGGCCTGTCAGCATCTGCACTGCCAGTGCCAAGGAACTGGCATAGCAGAAGGCAGTTTGAGAGGTTTGGGGTTTTTTACAGCTCCCTCCATCTCCACAGGGATTGTCCTTGGATGTCAGAAATCCTCAGCATTTCTGCTGCTCTCATGGAGATCAGAGCGAGCCCTGCGAGGCAAGATGATTGCCTGTGGCTCAGCGCAGTGAGGGGATCTGGTCAGCCTTTCTCAAGGTCTCAGCACCCCACTTCTAGCCCCGGACACTCATGGATCCTTTCACCAACCCAACAGCATTTCCTCAGCCATAGCATCTCTACGTTTCTCCATGGGGCTTCCAGAGAACGCAAAGGTGCTATGGGACAGGTTTGCATGCTGGAAGGCAGCTGACAGCTTGGAAGGACACCCTCAGGAGCTGATAGCCAATTGTCTTAATGTTGGCATCTCATGAAGACAAAATTGACTCCTTCCCCAGCCCCACAGGCTGCATTGCCCACAGCCCCACAGATTAGAGGAAAGCTGGGATGCTTGTTCCCATCGACATGCCTGCATGAATGGACGAACAAGATCAGTGTGTGACTCTGCAGCTGAAATTCCCATCCCCAGGGAGTCTGACAGCACTAAAAAGATGACTTTAAAATGGACAGGTGGAGAAATGAGGGAAAAATACAGTGAGGGTCTGGCTGAAAGAGGCAAGGGGGGAGGCAGGCGGACCCTCAGGACAGCGTTACCCTTACCCAGCTGTGCACGCCACCTCCCAGACAGTGATAATGCAGGACAGGTGCCCTCAGCCTGATTGCTGGTCAGTGGGAAATGGGGACATGGCACGAGGGATGCCCTTCGCCTCTTCTGCTGCTCTGCTGGACAGAGAGGTGACTCCCACCCGAGACCCCATGCCCGTGAGGGCCGAGGGCTGTGCTGGGTGGGAGAGGAGAGATGAAGGGGTTGCTCAGGGAAGGCATCTGCACTGCAGGGGTGGCCGGGAGGTGCCCAGATCTCCCCTGCAACAGGGCTTCCCTTAGCAGGTCCTTCCTTTCCTGCCCATCTCTACTGCCTGCAGCTGTCCCTGCCACGAGCTGTTGCTCTGGCCCCACGTCTCTTCCCTGCCAGTGCTCACAGACCCCATCTCAGCCCCTCTGTGCCCAGCTCTGCCCTGCAGCCTCTCCGTGTGTGCAGGGGCTAAAGAGCAGGTCCCACAAACCCTGATGAGACTGGAAAGGTGATGCTGGTGCTGATGAGACTGGAAAGGTGATGCTGGAGCCAAGTCAACGTCGGCATCTCAGCTCTCATCAGTATTCCTGAGGCCAGAGGGGCTTTCAGCTTCTCCAGTGCACCCCACAGACCCACAGGAGGTGGGATGCCTCTTGCCTCAGCTCGGCTGCACAAAAGAGCTGGGAGCTCCTTCTCTAAGCTGCTGTGTTAATGATGGGGATAGAGGCCAGGAGTGAGCTTTTCCGATGCAAACGCCTGGTGACACTGGAGCTGCCAGAGGTGGTTCGGGACACGTGCAGGAAACTCCAAGCTCTAATGGAGCAATTGTGAGAGACAGGGCAGCATCTGGGGGCATTGCCTTGGCGGCTGGTGGGGAATCCCTTTGGCCAACTGAACTGGTAGAAAAGGATGACAGTTAGGACAACCCAACCTGTCCCTCCTCAGTATGCTTAGGGCAGCTGACAGAGGTGTTCATCTGACCAAATGGAGTCACGTGCCACAGGGGAGCTCAGTCTGTCTTTCTGTCCCAATCAACCCCAAGTCTGGTGCTGGCCCCACCACTCTGCCCAAAGCCATGGCCAATTCCCTGTGGGACACCAGGGCCATCTCTTACTTGGGATGCGCTGCACAGGTCGTCTTCTTTCTCTTCTTGATCTCAGCAGAGCATTGTCTTCTCACTGTCATGGCCTATGACCGCTACGTGGCCATCTGCAAACCCCTGCACAACGGGACCCTCCTGGGCAGCAGAGCTTGTGTCCACATGGCAGCAGCTGCCTGGGGCACTGGGTTTCTCAGTGCTGTGCTGCACACTGCCAATACTTTTTTTCCTACCCCTCTGCCAAGGCAATGTCCTGGACCAGTTCTTCTGTGAAATCCCCCAGATCCTCAAGCTCTCCTGCTCACATGCCTACCTCAGGGAAGTGGGGCTTCTTGTGGTTAGTGCCTGTTTAGTCTTTGGATGTTTTGTTTTCCTTGTGGTGTCCTATGTGCAGATCTTCAGGGCCGTGCTGAGGATCCCCTGTGAGCAGGGTCGGCACAAAGCCTTTTCCACGTGCCTCCCTCACCTGGCCGGGGTCTCCCTGTTTCTCAGCACTGTAATGTTTGCGTACTTGAAGCCCCCCTCAGTGTCCTCCATATTTCTAGATCTCATGGTTTCTGTTTTGTACTCGGTGGTGCCTGCAGCAGTGAACCCCCTCATCTACAGCATGAGGAACCAGGAGCTCAAGGATGCCCTAAGGAAACTGGCCCAACGGATGTTGTTTCACCAACAATAACCTGCCTTCCCTTCTCTGCACATTTCCCATTTCTCACTTTTTTCTTGGGCCACGTCTGCTTTTTTCTCTTGTGGTAATCCTGGTTATAGATAATTTGCTAGGCTTATACTACTTGTCTTGAGGCCTGATCCCCTCGTATATGACTCTTGCACAACACTGTGCCAGATGTGGCATGGCCAATAGCAGCTCTTCAATAAAAGAGAATCTCCCAGGTCCAGTGCCTGAAGGATGGGCTCTTCCTCCAAAGCTGCTGCAAAGAAAATGTCCAAGGTATTGGTCTTTTAAAGAGTCTATTCTCCTTCTGTTCTCAATATTTTGGAAGTTAAGTTCAGGGTGGCACTGAGTTCCACTGGACCAAATGCTCTGGATTTAAAAGCTCTCTTTTTGGTGTCCAATGGGAGAGGAGATGGCCCATGAGCTCCCATTCTCTCCTCAGGTTTCTTCATGTATGACAGGAGTGATGGCATATACCAGACTCCCTGGAAATGAATTTGGAGGGGTGAGGAGAGGAGAGGATGGGGACTCCCCACGTGCCCTGGGGTTGCAATGAATGGAGGCTCAGAAGGTGAAAGGCTCTCAGATGTGAACTCCCCCAAAAGCAAAACATGAAGCTATTGAAGCTGTTGAAGTGTCTAGAGGAGAAGTCTTACGAGGAGCAGCTGAGGGAGCTGGGGTTGTTTAGTTTGGAGGAGGCTGAGGGGAGACCCTATTGCTCTCCACAACTATCTCAAAGGAGGTTGTAGTGAGGTAGGTGTCAGTCTCTTCTCCAGGTAACAAGTTGTGCCAAGGGAGATTAAGATTAGATACTAGGAAAAATTTCTTCCCAGAGAGAGTGGGTAGGCATTGGAACAGACTGCCCAGGGAAGTGGTCCAATCATGGTCCCTGGAAGTATTCAAAAATCGTGTGGATGTGGTGCTTAGGGACATGGCTTAGAGGTGGACCAGGCAGTTAGGTTATGAGGTTGGACTCGATGATCTCTGAGGTCCTTTCCCACCTTAACGATTCTATGATTCTATGATTAAATTGAGGTATGCAAAACAAGGACTCTGCCATAGGAGTCAGTAGGAGCCCAGCAGGCAGAGGGAAGGGAGAGTGGAGAGGTGCAGAAGCTGCCTGAGAAGCCCCAGGACTCTCATGCCATCCTGGGCAGTGGGGCTGGTGGGAGCAGAGGAGGGGCAAATTCAGTCAGCACTGGGCATCACCTACGATATGAATTCAGGAGAGCCAGAGAGTGCCTGGCCTCTGTTTCCTCATGCTCTTGGGGCCAGCACCAGCCCTGGGGCTCATGGGGAGCCTGAACCTCCCCCCTCTCTGCGCCCCGGAGCTGCTGTGCCCTTCAGAGGGGCTGGGGCTGTGGGGTGAGTGCCCAGAGCTCTGCAGCACCCTGCGGTGGGCGCTGCCATGGGGCCAGCCCAGGCTGGGCTGCTCTGCTGGGCTGGGGAGAGGGCAGGGGAGGTGGGGAGATCTGGGGAGGGGCTGGGCTGGGCTGGGAAGTGCCTGGGAGAGGAAAGCCCCAGTGTAGAGCTAAGCCGTGTGAGTGCGCAGTGTGGGGGCCCCCAGCAGGTTGCTCACAGTGAAGTCAGGCATCATGGTGAAGGAAACAAGGCACCAAAGGTGCAGAAAAGAGGGGCCAGATCTGTGCCATGTTCCCTGGACACCCCGGGGAAGCTTCCCCAGGAAAAGTGTTCCAGATCAGTCCCGCACACCAGCCATTTCCATCTCTGTTCGTACACCCCAGCCCTGAGAAGGGACGTTTCCTGCATGGTCAGCCCCATCCTCGTCCGGGGCTCAGTGATGCCCAACTCCACCACCAGTATTAAGAAAAAGGAGCCAGTTTCCTACTGCTGGTCTCTCAGCCAAGCCAGTTCTCAGACACCTCCAGCTACTTCGGGTGCTCATGGCCTTGTCTCAACAAATATTGAAAATCTACATTGATTGAGATCCCACCAACTGGCCTGGGTTCTATCTATCTCCTGTGTTTTGTTCTGAATGATTTCTAAAGAACCCATCTCTTGTCCATCATGTGCTCCAGGTCCCAGCCACCCTTCTGGCCTCTGCAGGACTCGCTTCAGTCTGTCAGGGTCTTTCTTGTGCTGGGAAGCCCCATGCTGGACGCAGCAGTCCTGATGTGGTGGTTCTGTAGTGGGTTAACCTTGGCCAGCAGCCAGACACCCACCCAGCTGCCCACTCACTCCCCTGCCTCAACAGGACAAAGGGAGAAAATAAGATGGAATAACTCATGGGTCAAGATAAAGTAAAAGAGATCAGTTACTGAATACCATCATGGGTAAAGACCCGTTGACTTAGGGAAGATCAAATTCATTTGTTGCCAATTAAAAAAGCATTTGGATTGTGAGAAACAATGAGAAAAATATTAAAGACCATTCCCCTCACATTTTCCCCCAGGCTCAAATTACTCCATTGTTTCCACTTCTTCTACCTACCTCAACACCACGAGGAGCAGAGGGGATGGTGAAGAGGGGGTTAACATTCACTGCAGAACATCTGTGCTGCTCCTTCCTCCTCACACTTCTGTAGTTCAACCCCCCAGCCGAGGCAGGGTCAGCTAGAGCAGGTTGCTGAGCACCTTGTCTAGCTGGGGTTGGAATATCTCCATGGATATAGGCTCCACAACCTCTCTGGGCAACCTGTTCCAGTGTTTGATCACCCTCAGAGTCAAAAAGTGCTTTCTTGGGTTCAGGTGGCATTTCATGTGTTTTTAGCTGTTTCCATCGCCCCTTGTCTTGGCACTGGGAACTACTGAGAAGAGTTTGGCTCCCTGGTCTTCATGCTCTCCCATCAGGTATTTATACACATGAATAAGATCCCTCCGAGCCTTTTCTTCTCCAGACTGAACAGTCCCACATCTCTCAGCATTTCCTCCTATGAAAGATGCTGCAGTCCCTTAAACCAGCTTTGTGGCCCTTTGCTGGACTTGCTTTCGTAGGTCAACAACTTTATTGTAGTGAGGAGCCCAGCACTGGACACAGCACTCCAGATGGGGCCTTCCCAGTGCTGAGTGCTGGGAAGCCCCATGCTGGATGCAGCAGTCCTGATGTGGTGGTTCTGTAGAGGGTTAACCTTGGCCAGCAGCCAGACACCCACCCAGCTGCTCACTCCCTCCCCTGACTCTACAGGAGAAAGGGAGAAAATAACCCAGAAATCTCATGGGTCAAGATAAAGTAAAGGACATCAGTTACCAAGTACTGTCATGGGCAAAGACCTGTTCACTTGGCGAGGATCAGTTTAATTTATCGGCCATTACAAAAGATTTTGAGTGTGAAAAACAATAACAAAAGTATTTTAAAGACCATTCCCCTCATACTTTCACCCAGGCTCAAATTACTCCATTGTTGCCAATTCTTCTGCCCAGCGCAACCCCAAGAGGAGCAGAGGGGATGCTGAAGAGGGGGTTAGGAGTCAGTAAAGAACATCTCTGTTACTCCTTCCTCCTCATACTTCTCCTCTGCTCCAGCGTGGGTCCACTCCACGGGATTCTACTGTATTTGCAGTCAAGGCTAGGTGTTGTTCCTTTCTTTCTCTCTTACTTTTCTCCTTCATACTCACACGATCATGGAAATGTTCAGATTGGAAGGGACCTCTGGAAATCATCTAGCTCAACCCTCCAAGTGAGGCAGGGTCAGCTAGAAGAGGTTGCTCAGGACCTTATCTAGGCGAGTATGGAATACCTCCATGGATGGAGATTCCACAATCTCTCTGGGCAACCTGTTCTAGTGATTGCCCACCCTCACAGTTAAAAAGTGTTTTCTTGGGTTCAAATGGAATTTTATATAGATTAATAAGATCTCTCCATTCATTATCCTCCAGTCCCACATCTCTCAGCCTTTCCCCCCATGAAAGATGCTGCAGTCCTTTAAACCACCTTTGTGGTCCTTTGCTGGAATTCCTGTAGTAAGTCAACAAATTTCCTTTACTGCAAAGCCTACCACTGGACACAGCACTCCAGATGGGGCCTCCCCAGTGCTGAGTGCAGCAGAAGGGTCACCTCCCTCCATCTGCCAGCAAGGCTTTTCCTAATGCAGCCCAGGAGGCTGTTGGCCTTTGCCACGGGGGTGCAATGCAAGCTCATGCTCAGCTTGTTGTCCTCCAGGATATAAAGGTCCTTCTCTGCAGAGCTGCTATCATCTGGCCAGTCGGCCCTCAGCATGGTGTCCACAGTGTGGCTGGATCAAAGGCTGTCCCCCCTCAGGGACTTTCTCAGCAGCACCTTGTCCTTCTTGCAGATCAGCTCCACCTCTGGCACAGGCCCCACGGTGCTGCAGAGTCACCTGGCACAGCAAAGCCCTCTCCTGCCAGGGCTGCACAGCCCAGGCCTCTTGCTCTCTGCCCTTGGGGACTGCAGCTTTTGCTCTTGGTGGGGGAACCTCATCCATCGTTATGGCACCACCTGCCACCCACTCCAGCATGCCTCTGCTGGGACGCCAAGCCTTGCCACACACGGGCTCCCACCTCTGGGGACCAGGTTTCCATGTGACAAGTCTGCCCTTGGCCCTGGTGCCACATCTGAGGTGCTGCAGCCCAAATGGGCACCAAAGCCCACAGCCTGGGGCACAGAGAGCAGGAGCCCCGTGTGCCATCACAGACCTGTGACATCAGTGGAATAAGAGCTGAGGTGGGGAAGGACAGCTCCCATGGCTCTTGTGGTTGCTGGAGATACAGCGTCTTGAGGAGAGACTGAGAGGGGAGATGAGAAGTGGGGGATGCCTTGTGTGATGTGAGGGCAACTCAGATATATGGAGGGTCTCTATGGGACACGTTGCAGGTTAGATGGTGCCTTGTGTGTTGGTCAGCTTCTAGCTGGGCCACCCAGTCTTCTGCTCTCCTGGGTCTGGTACTCCCAAAAGAGGAAGGGCTCATCAGGGATGTGAAGACCAGTGTCAGGCTTGGCCTCAGTGACCATGAAATTGTGGTCTCACAGATCCGCAGGGACATAAGGAAGGAGAGTAGTGGAGCACAGACCCTGCAAAATCAGGGAATGAGAATTTGTCCTGTTGAGGGCAGTGGCAGGCGGGGTCTAATATGGGAGTGTCAGGGCCCTGAGAGCATCCATAGGCCTTCATGGCCCTGACCAGCCCCACCTGGGGCCATCTACCTGCATCTCTGTCCATGAACCCAGGAGACCATTGAAGCCCAAGCCTGAGTTTCAGCCCCAGCTGGATCTATGCTGGAGGTGTACGGGTCTCCAGACACAGCCATAGACACAGCCTTGCCTGTCCATGGACCTTACTGATACAGAATTGCAGACTCACTTCCCTGCTTGATTCTCTATGAGATGTGCAATGGAATGGCACTGTAGCCCTCCAAGTGCCAGACCCCAGCTGATTCACAGAGGCCTACACTCTTTTTGCTGCCTTTCCTCCCATCCCTTGGTCAGGCTTTGGGAGGAGAGGAAGGCAGAGCAGGTGAGGTTTCTGGGTGCCACTGATTGAAATGGGGGAGCAGATCCCTCACACGTGAAATGATCTAAAGGCTATGCTAGTTGAAAACTGCTATCTTCAGCTGCTTTCTTGGAGGCCTGAAATCTTCTACAGGAACCTGGAAGCTCTGAAATCCCTCCATCTCCCTCTCTTTTAGCAATTAAGTAAACAGTACCCAAGTCTCCTGTTTTCAGCTGGAATAGAGTTAATTTTCCTCCTAGTAGCTGGCAGAGTGCTGTGTTTTGGATTTACGATGAGAATAATGCTGAGAACACACTGACGTTTTAGCTGTGGCTAAGTAGTCCTTACGTTAGTCAAGGAGTTTTCAGCTTCCCACGCTCTGCCAGGTGCACAAGAAGATTGGGAGGGGGCACAGCCAGGACAGCTGAGCCAGCCTGGCCAAAAGCCTGTTCCATACCGTATGACGTCATGCTCAGTATATAAACTGGAGGGAGTCTGCTGGGGGGGCAAAGATCGTTGCTGAGGGATGGGATGGGCATCAGTCAGTGGGTGGTGAGCAATTGCATTGTGCATCACTTGTTTTGTATATTCTTTTATTTTTTTATTATTATAATCATCTTCATTATTATATTTTTATCTTCCTCTGCTCTCCTATTAAACTGTCTTTGTCTCAACCCACGGTTTTGTTTTTTTTTTTCCAATTTTCTCCCCTATCCCACTGCGGGGAGGGGAGTGAGCAAACGGCTGCGTGGTGTTTAGCTGCCTGCCCAATTAAACCACAACAGCCCTTCTTCTGAACCACTTTAGATATGTACTTTTGGATGGGGTATCATGCCCTATATTGCAAATACTGATTCAATTGACATTGCCCAAAGTGGCTACCATGGATGCAGACTGCTCCACTGCAGGTATTTATATTCAGGCAGAGCAGTGCTTTTGTTGTTGTTGTTGCAGATACTGGTATTGTTGGGGAAATCACACAAACACTTGAAGGGTAATGGAAGGATTGCCATCTTAGTGGCCCTCCAGTGAAGTGGCTCCTCTTTGCCCATGTCTCACTGTCATTGCACAGGCTCTAAACCTGGGCAAGGATTCTGGATGTGGTGTAAAAAGTGCCGAGCGGAGGGGGAGAATCACTTCTCCTGGCTGTGGCCCTGCTCATACAGCCCAGGATCCTCTGCTGGCTCATGTTTTGCCTAAGGAAACTCAAGGACCACCAGAGCCTTCTCCACAGAGCTGCTGCCCAGCCACGCAGCCCCTGGCCTCTGTCGCTGCAGCTTGTAACTCCCCTGCTCAGCCCTTAGGCCTTTTTAGAAGATGTATGCAAGATTTGCCTTTGGCTTTCTCCAGTCATGATGACCTTCCAGAATGTAGCAGAGCAGCCCTGCTGTGACATCGGCCTGGTCTCTCAGCAGCCTTGGATTCATCCCATCTGGTCCAAGGGACTATTAAGGGCTGATCTTCCTAAGTAACCCCTGACTTGATCTCCATCCACTGCTGGATTTCACCTGGGGTTCTGCCTCTTAGGCACACGGAACTGGGAGACCTTGCTGGTGAAGACAAAGGCCAAGAGTGCCTCGCACCTATCTACGCCTACCTAACTCAATTCAGCAGTGGCCACATGTTGACTTCATTTCTTCTTTAACTGTTCCTGAAGTGGTAACATTGTGCCCTTGAACTCCCTTGCAAGTGTCAACTCTACAGGAGCTCTGGCTTTCCTAAAACCAACCATATTTCTGAATTCCCCCTTTGTTTCAATCCTTGCATCCACCTCTTGTATGCTGCCTTTTTCCTATGCAGCTTCCCCCATGAGTCTGCTGGTTCCCCACGCTTCTGTCTTGAGATCTCTGCTTGTTTTCCTGACTCTTGGTATGCACACTCTCAGAACTGAAAGACACTGTCCTTGCAGACCAGCTGTACTGAGCTCTGCTGCTCTTCTGTGCTGCTCATAGGGGATCCCCCACTTAAAGTCACAAGACCAGGCCAAAGTCTGCTGCTCTGAGGGCTAGCATCTGCACTCTTCTGTTCTCCTTCCCCCTGGGAGGTGACACCCCACTCTTGCATGGTCACGACAGCCAAGGCTGACACTGGTTTTCACATCCATGGCCAGCTCTGCCTTCTGTGAGACTAACAGATGCAGGTGAGTGTCACCATTTTTGGCCAATCTGGCAGCTGTGCTACAAAGTCCTGTGTCCCAAGCTGTGTCCCAAACCCCCCCCGAAACCTCCAGGACTGTTTCCATGTTGTTGTGGTCTCCTTCCAGTGAATGCCAGGGTAATGAAAGTCCACAGGGGAACTTCCATGGGTTCTTTGTCTCCCACCACAATGTCACCCTTACCAGTCTCCTCTGACCCTCACCCACAAGGGCTCACCCAGTTTGTTCATCCCACAGAGGAGCTTCACACATCTAAGCAGCTCCTTCACACTGGGGACACCTCCCTCCTCATCCTTCTGGCCTGTCTCTCCTGATGATCCTCTACCCACCCATCACAGCACCCCAATCATGTCAGCTGTCCCAACACACCTCAGCTGTTATTCCCTCCAAGTGGGATGAAGAGATTGCATGCAGAGCTCCAGCTCCTCCTGCCTGTGCCCCAGGCTGAGGGCATGGGTGCCTGTCTGGGCTGCAGCACCGCAGCTGTGGCACCTTTGGGCTGAGAGCAGACTTGCAAGAGGGAAACCTGCTACCAAGTGCCCAAGACCTCAAGCGTGCAAAGGCTTTGCTTCAGAGCAGACACATGCTGGACTGGAGAGCAGATGGCAGTGTGAAGAAGAAATGAGGTGCCCACAAAGGTGGCAAACCCTGCTCTCTGCAAGGCCAAAGAGAAACAGAGCTGTTCAGTCTGAGCAGGAGAGGGGTTTGCTGTCTGTGGTGTCTCTGCAGCCTCTGAGGGCTTGTGGTGGAGGTGAATCACAGGAAGGAAGAGATGATGTTGAGAGTGCCCTTGGGTGTGGACATGCTGTGATAGAGGCAGAATGAAAATCACCAGCCTGATGCATGTCTGTGACATCAAGGGCATGGTTAAACGATGGGGGAGAGAAGAACAGCAGAGTTTGAGAGGGAATGCACACGAGTGGGGACCCTGGTGTGATGTGCTTGGTATTCATGCACTGCCCAGCATCTGCTGGAGAGAGAAGGGACAGATCTCACGTCAGTGCAGTGGTGGGATTCAGTCATGGGCCCAAAGGCACCAAATCTGTCTGAGATGCCCTGGGTGGTGCCTGTCACACAATGAGTCTGAATGGGGAGGGGGTTCCTGGATAGGCCTTGTGCTGTCCATGTCAGCTGCATGCAGTTGGGCTGGAGCATCCTGGCATCTCACAGAGCTCTACAGGCCTGTATTTGGCTATTAAATTAAGATTCAGCTGTCCTGAATTAGGTCAGACAATGGAGGGATGCACATGAGACAACTGCCAAAGCAGATGTACATAATACAACTGGTGGAGAAGAGAAAGAGAGACTTAGCTCTCCTTGGGCCACATGACTGCATTTGGTCAGCTGAAGACCTCTATAGGCTGCCCTGGACATAAGGAACAGTTACAGGTTCAGGTGTCCTACATGTGGGCATCTGCTGTCAATTTACCTGGACAATGGAATTTCCCACCAGCCTCCAAGGTGATGCCCCCAGATGCTGCCCTGTCTCTATGGACTGCTCCATTACAGCTCACAGTGACCAGCATGCATCTTGGTCACCTCTGGCACCTCAAATGTCACCAGGTGTTTGTGTCTGAACAGCTCACTCCTGGTCTCCATCTCCAGTAATTAGCATGGGAGCTGAGACAAGAAGCTCACATGCAGGTGCCTGTTTTGCGCACACCTGAACTATGCAAGAGGAATCCCAGCTCCTGGGGGTTGTGGTCTGCATGGGAGGGAGCTGAGACCCCTTCTAGCCCCAGGACCACAGACCCAGGATGAGACGCCTCAGTTGACTCTGCTGAATCCCTTCCCTCAGCAGGGGTAAAAGAGATCCCTCCCTGTCCCTGTCTGGGTGTCCTGCCTAATGATGGGACAAGAAAACATGATTATAGGACCGAACTCTGTCTCTGGTAAGAGAAATTGCACTGCTGGGAGTAAGTCTCTCTCCCCAGCTGAGGGAGGGAACATCAGTGGTTGCTTCAGCCTGTTTCACAGCAGGTTCCCCTGGAGCCCCAGGGACACCTGGAGGGAGCCCAGAGGGGCAGAGAAAGTGCTGCCTTGGGCTGGGCCTCTGCTGCTGAGCTGGGCTGGGCTCCTGGGATGGAGGGAGCTCCTGGCAAGTGGGCAGCCCTGCAGAGAGACAGCTCTGCCCAGGAGCAGCTCCTCTGCAAAGCGCAGCAGGGCTGAGGGCACTGCCTGCAGGCACTGAGGGGAGAGGAGCGAGGCAGAGAGAGAAGGCAATCTGGAGTGGGAGGAGAGCTGAGTGTTCACTGTGGGAGAAATGTTCACAGCCCTTGACACAGTAAGTCTCTGGCTGCAGGGCAACACAGCTGTGGTTCCTGGAAAGATCTCCTAAAGCTGGCACATAACCCCAGCTTATGCAATCTGTCAAGAGGGCTCTCAGTGGTTCTCTAGCATAGAGGAGGAGGATGTGTTCCAGAGCGGGGCTTCCCTGCTGCACCATCAGAGGCACAGGGCATGACGTTTCCCTTCTCCTGGTGACGGCTTCAGAAGTGTGAAGGTGGGTGTGCAGCCAGGGGTGCCCAGGGCCGTCCTTCAGAGCAGGTCCCCGCACCCCAGGGGCTGTGTGCTGGGGCAGGGACTGTTCTGCCTGCCAGGGTCAGCACTCAGCCTGCCCAGGGAGCTGCCCATGGCGCTGTGGGGAGAAGCTGTGGGTGGAAGGAGTGACCCCTGGCAGGGCAGGGTCCTTCTGCCGTTGAGAGGGTGCTGCGTGGCTCAGGGCTGCTCCCAGCTCCAGAACATTTCTAAGGCATTTCTGAGGAGACTGAGGGCTGGGTGGGCAGTGAGAGATGGGAATTTATTTCTCCACTCTGGAGAAGGCACTGAGACTGCGGTTCTGGTTAGGACTTCTCTGAGGTGTTCCCGAGCCCCTGCACACACAGAGATGCCCCTGGGCAGTGCCTTGCTGCCAGGAGGGGTCTGCAGGGCAGAGCTGAGGACACAGTGGGTTGGATGGAGTCTGTGAGCACTGACAGGGAGGAGATGTGGGCACAGAGAAACAGCTCCTGGCACTGACAGCTCCAGGCAGCAGATATGGGCAGGGAGTGAGAGGGGAGCTGCTCCCAGAAATGCTGGGGGAAGGAGGATTCAGGCACCTCCCTGCCATCCCCTGCCATGCCAGACACCTTCTCCAGAGCAAGCCCCTGGTCTCCTCTCCCACAAAGCAGAGCACAAGGGAAAATGGCATTGATTTTGTTCATAGTAGTCTAATCTCAACATTTGACTGCCTTTTCCTTCATGGACAGTGCTGATGCCCAGCAGGACCAGATGTGCAACGGCAGCTCCATCACCCAGTTCCTCCTCCTGGCATTCACAGACACATGGGAGCTGCAGCTCCTGATCTTCTGGCTCTTCCTGGGCATCTACCTGGCTGCCCTCCTGGGCAATGGCCTCATCATCACCACCGTAGCCTGTGACCACCACCTCCACACCCCCATGTACTTCTTCCTCCTCAACCTCTCCCTCCTCGACCTGGCCTCCATCTCCACCACTCTCCCCAAAGCCCTAGACAATTCCCTGTGGGACACCAGGGCCATCTCCTACTTGGGATGTGCTGCCCAGCTCTTTCTGTTAACCTTTTTTATCATAGCAGAATTGTATCTTCTCACTGTCATGGCCTATGACCGCTACGTGGCCATCTGCAAACCCCTGCACTATGGGACCCTCCTGGGCAGCAGAGGTTGTGTCCACATGGCAGCAGCTGCCTGGGGCAGTGGATTTCTCTATGCTGTGCTGCAAACTGCCAATACATTTTCCCTACCCCTCTGCCAAGGCAATGTCCTGGACCAGTTCTTCTGTGAAATCCCCCAGATCCTCAAGCTCTCCTGCTCAGACTCCTACCTCAGGGAAATGGGCCTTCTTGTGGTTACTGCCTGTTTAGTCTTTGGGTGTTTTATTTTCCTTGTGATGTCCTATGTGCAGATCTTCAGGGCTGTGCTGAGGACCCCCTCTGAGCAGGGACGGCACAAAGCCTTTTCCATGTGCCTCCCTCACCTGCTCGTGGTCTCCCTGTATGTCAGCACTGGCATATTTGCATACCTGAAGCCCCCCTCCATTTCCTCCCCAGTTCTAAATCTGGTGGTATCACTTCTGTACTCAGTGCTGCCTCCAGCAGTGAACCCCCTCATCTATGGCATGAGGAACAAGGGGCTCAAGGATTCCCTGAAGAAACTTATGACTGGATGCTTTTAAACAGCAAGAAACTGCCCATCTTCTTCTGGAAATCTCATTGCACTTGTAATGTAACTCATTATAGGCTGAGACTGTCTTTGGTACTTTGTTTTTAGCTTTTCTTAGTTGTAATAATGTTGTCCACAAAAAAGTCTCCTTCATCACGCTTCTGTTTTAGTATCCACTTGGTTTTTGTGATCCACAGACTGTGTAAATGAGGAGCCATGCTCTCTGTGTGTTTAAACAAAATAAATGACACTGCAGTGACTTTTTTGTCCATGATCCTTCCCCTGAAACCTTTGTAAAGCTGCAGGTGGAGCACCTTGGTGCAGAGGTGGAGAGGAAAAACAGCCCTGGCACAGCAGCACTGCCAGGGAGCACCAGTTCTTGGTCTTTCCCCAGCTGTTCTCTTTCCACTTCCACACTCTCCTTCTTAGCCCTTGTCTTGGTGCACGGTCGGAGTGCTCTGGCAGCTTGGTCACAGTCCTGTGGTGCGGCAGTCCTGTGCCCGCAGGCAGGGACGGGCAATGGGCACCTCTGTGACAGAGCTGGCTTCCATAATAGCATTTTAGATTAGCTATTAGGAAAAATGTCTTCACGGAGAGAGTGGGTAGGCATTGGAACAGACTGCCCAGGGAAGTGGTCCAATCACAGTCCCTGGAAGTATTCAAAAAACATGTGCATGTGGTGCTTAGGGACACGGTTTAGAGGTGGACCAGGCAGTTAGTTTAACAGGTTGGACTCAATGATCTCAGAGGTCCTTTCCAACCTTAACGATTCTATGATTCTATGAGAAAGGATCTTCTCCGGGCAGTGCCTGAAGGCTTGGGTCTTCTTTCAAAGTGGCTCTAGAGAACATGCCCAGAGAAGTGCCCAGGAGAGGAAAACCCTTGTGAGCAGCTCAAGTGTGTGAGTGTGCAGCTCTGGGGCACGCAGCAGTGTCATGGACGCTCATGGGAGAATTCAGTCCTTGGCACCCAAGAATGTCTCCTCGCACAGCCAGGCCTCCTGGGAGAGACGTGAAGGACCAGCGGAGCAGGGTCTGGTCTGTGCCCATGTGCGCTGGACACCCCGTCCAAAGCACACACCATATTGGCTGCTGTGAAGAAAATTAACCCTCTCCCAGCCACAGCCAGTACACCGAAGCTCCCCTCCCACGGCATTCCTGGTAGCAGTTCCGTCTCACTCCCTGCCCAGTGCAGACCAACCGCCTGCAATACAAATGGGGTCACCAAATGAACTCCTCCCGAGCCTTGCACAAGCAGTCAAAGAGCCAAGAGGTGCCTCAGGGAGGTCCTCCCCTCACACATCTTGATGTGCTTCCTCAGCCCGTGTTTTTTGGATCCATGAATAGTGAATGGTGAAAGATGGTCATGCCCTGAGGATGGGATGGAAATCTTGAGCGCTCCTTAACTTAATAAATACTGCTTGTTGTTGTTATGCTAACAAATGTAAACCAATTGAGTACGGTGTAAATATCATTCGAGAACATGCCCATACCTGACACCAAATAGCTCAAGAACAATCTCTGCTCAGGGGTCTGTCAGCTGACTGGTCATGGCTACGCTCTTAGGTACCACATCTCGGAGCTTGGGCACAGTGCAGTTTAAGGATATTAGCTGTGAGGAAAGGGTAAACTGCTGAGCCCAGATAGCCAGGTAAAAATCCTGAGAAGAGACCTGAGCAGGATGCCCTCAGGAGAAGGAGAATAAAAAGGAACCTGTGTTTGGCAAACGCAGGGGCACATCTGGACCCCAGAAGGTCATGTTTGAACAACCAGACTGCCCATGCAGAACAACACTGGGTGACTGAGAATACTTGCAAGGAACTGAACGTGATCGGAGAGGACTAAAGTGTGTGTGTGCGCTATTGGATGATTAAGCTTAGCTGTATAGAAACCTTTCAAGCTGTATATAAAGTCTTGAAAAATCCCGATGGATACCTTCCTTCCCTATGGAGAGCTGGTCTCACGATCATGAAAGAAACCTTTTGCAGTTCTACCCTTGTGTCCCTTTCCTCCTCAGCTGACAAACTTCCCAACTTGCTTTTGCGACAGTGCCCCAGTTTAGCTGGGGCACCTCATGTGCATGAATAAATATTGACCCTTGTAATTCTAGACTTTGCATCCTAGCCTCTCTCCTCAGTGTGCACGTGGGAGTTGGAAATTTTCCTAACAGAAGCAACTGATGGCCACGACTGCAGTGTTACAAGGCCTGTCCCCTGTCAATCCAGCAGATGTAGGGCAGTCCAGGAACACAAGGCACAGGGCACTGCGGTCTCCACTTGTGTGCCTGCACACTGTCCTATGTGCAGATCTTCAGGGCCGTGCTGAGGATCCCCTGTGAGCAGGGACGGCACAAAGCCTTCTCCACGTGCCTCCCTCACCTGGCTGTTGTCTCCCTGTTCGTTAGCACTGCCATGTCTGCCTACCTGAGGCCCCCCTCCATCTCCTCCCCTGTTCTAAATCTGGTGGTATCATTTTGGTATTCAGTGGTGCCTCCAGCAGTGAACCCCCTCATCTACAGCCTGAGGAACCAGGAGCTCAAGGATGCCTTATAGAGACTGGCCCAGTGGTCATTGTTTTACCAACAATAACCTGCCTCCCTTCTCTGCCCATTTCCCAGAGTTTATCTTCGGCCAGGAGTCTGACTGTTTTCTCTTGTGATAATCCTGCTTATAGATAATTTGCTGGGTTTACACTGCTTTTCTTGAGGCTTGATCTTACTGTGTGTGACCCTTGCAGAGTACTGTGTCAAATGTGACCTGTTCAGTAGCAGCTCTTCAATAAAACAGTATCTCCCAGTTCCAGAGACTGAAGGCTGAGCTCTTCCTCCAAAGCTGCTGCCAAGAAAATGTCCAAGGAACTGGTCTTTTAAAGAATCTTTTCTCCTTTTTTTCTCCCTGTGTTTGGGGTTCAGCTCATGGTACTATTGGGTTCCACTGGACCAAATGCTCTGGGTTTAAAAGCTCTCTTCTTGGTGTCCAGTGGCAGGGCAGATGGTCCATGAGCTCCCCATTATCTCCTTAGGTTTCTTCGTGTGTGACAGGAGTGATGGCATATACCAGACTCTCTGGAAATGAATTTGGAGGGGTGAGGAGAGGAGAGGATGGGGACTCACCATGTGCCCTGGGGCTGGAATGAATGGAAGCTCAGAAGGTGAAACACCTTCAGATGTGAAATCTCCCCCCTCAAAAAACGCTAAATTGAGGTATGCACAAACAAGTACCCTGCCATGGGAGTCAGTGGGAACCCAGGAGGCAGAGGGAAGGGAGAGTGGAGAGATGCGGGAGCTGCCTGAGGAGCCCCAGGACTCTCGTGCTGTCCTGGGCAGTGGGGCTGATGGAGGCAGAGAAGGGGGCAAATGCAGGCGGAGTTGGGGATAACCTCCAACATGAATGCAGCAGAGCTGGAGATTGACTGGCTTCTGTTTCCTCGTGCCCTTGGGGCCAGCATCAGCCCTGGGGCTGGTGGGGACGCTGACCCCCCTCTCTGCCCCCCAGCAGCTGCTGTGCCCTTCAGAGGGGCTGGGGCTGTGGTTGAGTGCCCAGAGCTCTGCAGCACCCTGCAGCGGACACTACCATGGTGTCAGGGAGGTGGAGAGATCTGGGCAGGGGCTGGGCTGGGCCGCAAAAGGCCTGGAAGAGGGAATGCTACTGCAGAGGTAATCTGTGTGAGTGTGCAGGGTGGGGGCACCCAGCAGGGTGCTCACGGTGCAGAGCCAGGCGTCATGGGGAAGGAAGCAAGGCACCAAAGGTGCAGAAGAGAGGGGCCAGGTCTGTGCCATGTTCCCTGGACATCCTGGGGAAGCAGCCTCAGGGAAATTGTCCCAGACCCGTCCCCCACACCGGCCATTTCCATCTCTGCCATAGGTCATGGGTCAAGATAAAGACAGGGAGATCGCTTACTGATTCCTGTCACAGGCAAAGAAGACACGACATTTTTGCCAATTGAAAGAATCTGGATAGTGAGAAATGATAACAAGAGTATTAAAGCCCATTTCCCCACCCCACTCCTTTTTCCCAGGCCCAGATTACTCCTTCATTCCCAATTCTTCTACCCACCCCAGCCTTGAGAGGTGCAGGGGGGTGGGAAATGGGGGGTTTCAGGTAGTACATAACAGTTCACCTCTGTCACTCCTTCCTCTCCATACTTCTCCCCTGCTCCAGTGTGGGTCCTCTCCACAGGATCCCGCTCTATTTGCAGTCAAGGCTATGTGTTGTTCAGTTCTTGCTCTCTGACTTTTCTCCTTTCTACTCACAGAATCACAGAAATGTTGAGGTTGGAAGGGACCTCTGGACTTTCCTTCCTCTTTGTGAACCCATGTTAAATAAAAGTCCAGTTTAACTCATTTGATATCCTTCTGGGATAAGGTCACCATCCTAGTGGATGAAAGGAAGGTGGTGGGTGTAGTTTTCCTGGATTTTAATAAGGCTTTTGGTACTGTCCCTCACAGCATCCTTCTGGACAAGTTGTCCAGCTGTGGGATGAGTGGGTTCACGGGGCGCTGGGTGAAGAACTGGCTGAAGGGCAGAGCTCAAAGGGTCGTAGTGAATGGGGCTGCATCTGGCTGGCGACCGGTCCCCAGCGGTGTTCCTCAGGGCTCAGTCCTAGGGCCAGTTCTGTTCAATATGCTTATCGATGATCTGCATGTAGGAGTTGAATGCACCATTAGCAAGTTTGCTGATGATACCAAACTGGGAGGTGCTGTCGACTCTCTCGAGGGACAAGAGGCCTTGCAGAGGGATCTAGAGAGATTGGAGCATTGGGCTATGATTAATGGTATGAAATTTAACAAGTCAAAATGCCAGATTCTGCACCCAGGATGGAGTAACAGCGGGCACGAGTACAAATTGGGAGAGGAGTGGCTGGAGAGCAGCCCTGCAGAAAGGGATCTGGGGGTGCTGGTGGACAGCAGGCTCAAGAGCAGTCAGCAGTGTGCCCTGGCAGCCAGGAGGGCAAACCGTGTTCTGGGGTGCATCAAACACAGCAAAACCAGCCGGTCAGGAGAGGGGATTATCCCGCTGTATTCAGCGTTGGTGCGGCTTCACCTGGAATACTGTGTGTGGTGCTGGGCCCCACCATTGAAGAAGGATGTTCAGGTCCTTGAATGCATCCAGAGGAGGACACCAAAGCTGGTCAAAGGGCGGGAAGGCATGTCCTCTGAGGAGCAGCTAAGGGCTTTGGGCTTGTCTAGTTTGGAGAGAACGAGGCTGAGGGGCGACCGCATGGCTCTCTCCAGCTGCCTGAGGAGGGGACGTGGAGAGGGAGGTGCTGATCTCTTCTCCCTGGCATCCAGTGATAGGATGAATGGGAATGGCTCAAAGCTGCACCAGAGGAGGTGTAAACTGCATATCAGGAAACATGTCTTTACCGAGAGGGTGGTCAAACCCTGCAACAGGCTTCCTAGAGAGGTGGTCGATGCCCCAAGCCTGTCAGTGTTTAAGAGGCATTTGGACAATGCCTTTAATAACTTGCTATGACTTGGTCAGGCAGTCAGACTAGATGATCATTGTAGGTCCCCTCAAACTAAACTATTCTGCTCTGCTCTGGTTTATGCTATGCTATGCTATGCTATTCTACTCATTTAGTCAAAAAAGGTGGCAGTTGTGTGACAAGCCATGGGCCTACAGCTCTTCCTGGCAGTGCACGTGTGGGCCGCAGCACCTCAGCTGGGGCACCAGGCTGGAGGACAGCCTTCTCATGGGGAACCTGAGCAGCTCCTGCTGGGCTGGGCTGGGCTGCATGGACAGTGTGGTCTTCACGCCTGTGCTGTGCTGCACAGGTCCCTGCACCGCAGGACAACCTCAGCAGCTCATTGCCACCGAGGAGCCTGCAGCCAGCTCCCACTCTCCACTGGCCATTAGGCCACCTGCCTGGCTTTGCCTGCCCCTAACAGTGCAGCAACAAGTTCTCATGGGAACGTTGTTTCTGTTGGACTGCACAAAGGATAAAGAACGTTGTTTCCTTGTAAGAAAATCCTATAGCAGCTTGACTTACCAAACCAGGAGACTTCTGCAGATGGGATCTGCATGGCATGTTGTGTGTGTCAGTCGGGAGCCCATCCCATGCTACACCACCTGGTGTTCCCACCATCTAAAGGGACATAAGATTAGCTATACGATTCTCTTCTTACAGTGTTAGCACTAATGAGCAGCATTTTAAATGATACCTCACAGGGTCTGAGTGCCTTTCTTACTGGGATCATAACAGACCAGCACCTGCAGGTGAAAACCTCTCTCAGCACCCTGGATTTGAACACGAAAGTGGGCCTGGGCCTGGATTTGAACACGAAAGTGAGCAGATTCCCTGAATGCTGTAAGGCAACGTGGGGCTGAACATGAGGCAACGGCCAATATCTCCACGTCACTGGAGATCTCGTAAATACAGCAGAAGGAGAAGAGGGAGACGGAGTTCTCCCAAAGGCACATGACTCGAATCATTCAGATGAATAACTCCATAAACTGCCCTGAACTTCATGAGCAGGGACAGTTTTAAGGTCCAAAACTGATTACAGAGCCCAAAGTCTCCTCTTCAGGGCCCAAAGCCTCCTTTTCAGCATCCAACTACTCCTTTTATGGTCCAAATGCTCATTTTAAGGCCCAAAGCCTCATTTTTAAGGTCCAAACCCTCATCTTAGGATCCAAAGCCTCATTTCTATGGCCCAAAGCCTCACTTTTAGGGATCAAAGGCTCATTTTAGGCTCTGAAGTCTCCTTTTAGGTTTCAAAGCCACATTTTTATGGTCCAAAGGCTCTGTTTCAGTTTGCAAAGTCCCCTTTTTAGATTCCAAAGGCGCATTTTGACTTTCCAAAGCCTCAATTTCAGGCTCCAAAGCAGCATTTGTAGGATCCAGACAGCCATTTTGAGGGCCTAAGTTGCATCTTGAGTTTCCAAACCATACATTTTTAGGGTTCAAACCGCTCTTTTAGGGCTTAAAGCTTCAGTTTTAGAGTACAAAGCTTTGATTCTAGGGTTGAAACGCTCCTTTTTAAGGTCCAAACCCTCATTTTCAGGGTCTAAACCCTCATTTACAATTTCCAGGACCCACTTTTAAGATTCAAGGACTCATTTCAAGGGCCCACAGTGCCATTTTTAAGTCCCCAGTTCTGATTTTGAAGGTCCAAAGCCTGATTCTTAGAGTCCAAAGCCTTATTTATAGGGTCCAAAGGCTCATTTTTGGGCCCAAACCCTCAGATTTAGCTTCTAAAACCTCCTTTTCTGGGACCAAAGCCTCGCTTTCAGGAACCATAGCCTCATTTTTAGGATCCAGTCTGCAATTTGGACGGACAAGAGCCTCATTTTGACAGCCCAAATACTCATTTGGTGGGCCCAAAGCCTCATTTGAGGGTCCAAACTCCTCATTTAGGCTGCAAAGCCTCCTTTGTTTCATGTCCAAAGCCTCATTTTGAGCCTCCAAAACCCCATTTTTAGGGTGAAAAGCCTTAGGTTTTGGTACCAAAGCATCATTTTAGGGCACCAAACCTGATTTCAGGGTTCAAAACCTCCATTTCATTTCCCAAGCCCCATTTTGAAGGCCCAAATCCTCCTTTGGAGGGTCCAAACTCTCATTTATAGGCTCCAAAGCCCTCTTTGACAGCTCAAAGCCTTCACTGCGGTGCCCAAAGCCCTATATTTGGGAAAAAAGCTTCAGCTCTTGGGGCCAGAGAGGAACATAACGTGTTCCCCTCGTTTGCAGGGTCCCGAGTGTCATTTGTAGCATCTAGTCCATTCTTTTTACTGCCCAGAGTCCCTTTGAGGGTCAAAATCCTAAGGTTTTTTGTTCCAAACCTGTCTTTTATTACCCATAGCCTCTTTTGGGGGCCCACAGTTTCATTTCTAGGGTTTAAACTCTCACTTTTAGGGCACCAAGCCTCTTTTCAGGGTCCAAAGCTACATTTAGAGGGTCCAAAGCCTCATTTTTACTTTTTAAACTCTTAGTTTTGCTCCCAGAGCGTCATTTTTGACTTCAAAGCCTCATGTTAGTGGCCCAAAGGCTCCATTTCAGATTGCAAACTCTCCTTTTTAGAGTCCAAAGCCTCATTTTGACTTTCTAAAGCCTCTATTTCAGGCTCCAAGGTGGCTTTTTGAGGATCCAGCCAGTTGTTTTGAGGGTCTGAGCCACTTCTTGAGTGTCCAAACCCTCATTTTTAAGGTCCAAAGCCCTCTTTTAGGGCTCACAGCCTCATTTTTAGGGCCCAAAGCCTCATTTTTAGAGTACAAAGCTTTGATTCTAGTGTTTAAACGCTCCTTTTGATGGTCCAAGCCCTCATATTCAGGTTCCACACCCTCATTTGCAATATTTCCATGACAACTTTTAAGGTTCAAGGATGCATTTACAGGGTGCAGGGTGTCATTTTTAAGTCCCCAGTTCTGATTATGAAGGTCCCAAGCCTGATTTAAAGGGTCCAAACCTGTCTTTTATTAACAACACCCTTTTTTCAGGACACACACTGTTTGGGCAGGCGGGGGTCGGATCCTTGGTGCTCCGTGGCAGGTGGGCTGGATTTCCAGGCACAGGCGGTGGCTGCTGGCATCAGGTCCGGCTCTCAGGGGTTCTGGGGCATGCGGGACAGCTGTCTGGGCGCGTGGGGCGGCTGCTGGTGTCAGGCCGGGCTCACGAAGCTGCAGAGAGGCGCCTGTGAAGAGAGGAGGCTGCTGAGGCCCCTCCACAGCTGCAGTGCCACTTGGGTGCCAGGGTGCGGGGCAGCGCTGGGCACCCTGTGGGGTTTGGGCACCTGGCTGCATGTGGGAGCTGCGGGCACGGAGAGCTTTGTGCAGAAAACGGGGCGCCCCGCACCCCTCGGCTGGGGCTCTGCTCGCCTGCCCATGGCTCGTCTCCTCTCGGCCCTGACCATCCTGACCTGCCTGCTCTGCAGGTGCCGGGAAGGAGACCTGACCCCGGCAGGCCGAGGGGACCAAAGCCGGGCACGGCACTGCAGGGCCAGCAGAGCCTCCTGGTCGCCTTTCTCAGCGTGCCTGGCAGGGACCAGCGCTCGCCTCCATGCCCATCCCTGACCAGGCAAGGGGACAGCCTCGGCTCACTGCTCGCTGAGGTGCTCTCCATCCTCTCTTCACAAGACCTATCCAAAGGGATACGTACCCTGCACAGACAAAAGCCCTGCCTGTGCTGGGAATGCGCACGCTGGCGGTGTTGGGCTGCAGGTGGGACAGACTGACTCTTTCCCCAAAGCAAGGCACAGAGCTGGGAAGGTTCGGCACCACGGTCTGCGTTGCTGGGACACCTTGGCTGCGGTGAACATCTGGGATTTATGGCATCACCTAACCGAGTGATTTCTGCTGCGGGGTTCACTGGTAGGGAGATGTCACTATTGCAGTTCTCACTTTCTATGGCAATGGCATCCCTTGTTGTTTTTACTTTCTGACCTTGCTCTGCCTACGTCTGTCGCTGGGTCTGCTCTTGTCGAGGCAGGGTCACTTGTAACCAACACTTGCCACAGTAAGAAGGGCTTTCAGAAAAGAATGCCCATGAATGGAGAGGCCAGTGAAAGCATCTTACAGCAGAAACCTCAGTCGAGTCTAGCCAATAAGTAACTCACCACTCCAGAATACTCGAAATGCTTCATGACCAACAGCAGCCATCTCATACAGAAGTTTGGCAAAAAAACCTGCCAACAACTCACTGTTTCCTCTTCCTCCACAGACAGATCACACCACACAGTGCCATCCCAAACAGCACGGAGCCCAAGACTGCCACGGCGCCTTCTATGCAGTATTTCTGGAAAGCATTGGGATCCACAGCATTTGAGTTTCTCCTGCCGTCCACACCTGGAGGAACAATTCTGCACGTTAGTGTGTCCTGCGCACGATTTGCAATCTCCCAGGAGGTCTGACATTGCCAGGAAATGGTCTCTCTCACTTTGTTAGCATCTCCGAAGGAGTGACCATCCTGGGGCTGCAGCATTGCAGTAGAAACAAAGGAAACTCCCAAAGCCATTGCAAACCAATGCACTCTGGAGCCTCTCTTTCTCCATCCCTGCATCAGGGGGTGCCACCCCCAGCTCTCCCTCCCCAGCCCAGCACCCACACCCCGAGGGGACGGAGTCAGGCCCTCTCACGAGACACCTCAACATTGCTCTCCCCCTTTGCCTTTTCTCCACCATGGGCACCGCTTGCATCTACTGAACGAGGTTCAGATGGCCTCGTTCCCAAAATGGCAGAGTTCTGAAATTCCTGGGAAAGGGGGGCGGTGGGAGGCGAGCACTTCACCACATCCACAGAGGGTTACCGGTGTCTCTCTGGCACACTGCTGGCAAGAACCTCCACACCCCCGAGACGACAGCCATCCTCAGGGAGCCGCTCCTGGCTCCCTGCAGAACACTGGCTCTGTACTAATAGTTCGGCTGCTGACACCATGTGCAGTAGCCAGCACCAGGGGAAGAGCCTGCAGACACCCAGGGATTTTGAGATATGACACTGGATGACCGAGGGACAGCAATTACCTGGCACGCCGCTTGGTTGGATTGCCCCCGATTTTCCATCAGAGACTGGCAATGAGGGACTGCCTCCTTCCTCAAGCGCCTCCTTCTCCACGGTCTCACCGTCCATCTCTTTAGAAAGAAAGTGGGTCAGTTGAAGTAGAAGTAACCGTTCCTCCTCAGGAACACGGTATCTTCAGGAGGCAAAATACATTAATTACACTCAGAAACAAAGTCTGGGTGTTTGGGGGTGCACCTCATCACTGGTCCAAACAATGTGTCATTCACCGAAAAAAATTAAGCACTGGACACTTTCCAGTTTAGCAGTAGATGGCAAAACCTGACCTGCTGAGAGACTGGGAGATTGCAGGTCATCTTCCTGTTCACATTCCACTCAGTTCATTTTGGGCAAACTGCAAGATGACGGTAAATTACTTCCCTCAGAGAGGACAGGAGGACGCTGCAGCCAACTCAGGTGGGGAAAGAGCCCTTTGGAGAAGCACAACCCATCATGCCAACTCCATCACACACTAAGGGTAACAGCCCCACATAGTGGAATGAACCCCAAGCTCTTGCAACCATGGTCTGGGCACTTTCACAAGCGGCAGTGAAGAGCCCACAGTCCCCCAAAACAAGAGGAAAGCCACAACCAAGGTAGCTAAAACACAACTACACACAAAGAGCTAAACCACGCGAGACTGAATGCACAGCCTTTCATTTCAGCTGCCTTCAGGTTCAGTGTCCGGCCTCAAGCTGGGTGTCCGGCTTTCACCTGTCCCTGACCCCGAGGTGTCACAGCGTCCTAAAGGTGAGCTCTGATCTCAAAGCCCTAACCTGAACACCTAAGCCCCAAAGCCCTCATTCCTGTGCTCCAACCCTCTGACCTTCAACCCCTCCTAACCCTAACTTCTTCTGTTTGGCCCCTTGAACAGGGCAGGGATCGTGAGGTCCCAGAACAGTTGCATGGCACTGGAAGAGGAATGTGAGGTGACCTGTGTCTGCTGTCTTGGGCTCAGCGACCATGAAATGATAGTGTTTTCAATTCTAGGAGAGGTAAGGAAGGGGGTCAGCAAGACCGCTACCCTGAACTTTAGAAGGGTGGACTTTCGGCTGTTCTAGAGTCTGGTTAACAGAGTCCCTTGGGAAGCAGTCCTGAAGGGCAAAGGAGTCCACGAAGGCTGGACGTTATTCAAGGAGGAAATCTTAAAGGCGCAGGAGCAGGCCGTCCCCATGTGCCGCAAGTCGAGCAGGTGGGGGAGAAGACCGGCCTGGCTGGACAGAGAGCTTTGGCTAGAACTTAGAAAAAAAAGGAGAGCCTACCGCCTTTGGAAGAAGGGGCAGGTGACTCAGGGGCACTACAAGGGTGTTGTGAGGATATGCAGGGAGAAGATCAGAAAGGCGAAGGTGCCACTGGAACTTAAACTGGCCACCGCTGTTAAAGACAACAAAAAAAGTTTTTATAAATATGTTAGCGACAAAAGGAGGGCCAGGGAGAATCTCCCTCCTTTGTTGGATACAGAAGGTAACCTTGCCATGAAGGATGAGGAGAAGGCAGAGGTACTTAATGCCTTCTTTGCCTCAGTCTTTAATAGTCAAGCTAGTCATCCTCGGGTTTTTCCGGCCCCTGAGCTGGGAGATGGAGATAGGATGCAGAGTGAAGTCCCAGTTGTTGAAGAGGTGACAATCACTGACCTGCTCCTCCACCTGGATGTGCACAAGTCCATGGGGCCAGATGGGATCCACCCAAGGATACTGAGGGAGCTGGCAGAGGAGCTGGCCAAGCCACTCTCCATCATTTATCAGCAGTCCTGGTCAACCGGGGAGGTCCTGGATGACTGGAAGCTAGCAAACGTGACGCCCCTCTACAAGAAGGGTCGGAAGGAGGATCCCGGGAACTACAGGCCTGTCAGCCTGACCTCGGTGCCGGGGAAGGTCATGGAGCAGGTCATCTTGAGTGCCATTATGCAGCAAGTGCGGGACAACCGAGGGATCAGGCCCAGCCAGCATGGGTTTATGAAAGGCAGATCCTGTTTCACTAACCTGGTCTCCTTCTATGACAAGGTGACCTGCTTAGTGGATGAGGGGAAGGCTGTGGATGTTGTCTACTTGGACTTTAGTAAGGCCTTTGACACAGTCTCCCACAGCATTCTCCTGGAGAAGCTGGCTGCTCACGGCTTGGATGGGTGCACTCTACACTGGGTTAAAAACTGGCTGGACGGCCGAGCCCAGAGAGTGGTGGTGAATGGAGTCAAATCCAGTTGGCGGCCGGTCACGAGTGGTGTTCCCCAGGGCTCAGTACTGGGGCCAGTCCTTTTCAATGTCTTCATTGATGATCTGGACGAGGGGATCGAGTGCACCCTCAGTAAGTTTGCAGATGACACCAAGTTGGGTGGAAGTGTCGATCTGCTGGAGGGTAGGAAGGCCCTGCAGAGGGACCTGGACAGGCTGGATCGATGGGCCGGGGCCAACCGCATGAGGTTCAACAAGGCTAAGTGCCGAGTCCTGCACTTGGGTCACAACAACCCCATGCAACGCTACAGGCTGGGGGAGGGGTGGCTGGAGAGCTGTCTGGCAGAAAAGGACCTGGGGGTCTTGGTTGACAGCCGCCTGAACATGAGCCAGCAGTGTGCTCAGGTGGCCAAGAGGGCCAATGGCATCCTGGCCTGTATCAGGAACAGTGTGGCCAGCAGGACCAGGGAGGTGATAGTGCCCCTGTACTCAGCACTGGTGAGGCCGCACCTTGAGTACTGTGTTCGGTTTTGGGTCCCTCACTACAAGAAGGACATCGAGGTGCTGGAGCGTGTCCAAAGAAGGGCAACGAAGCTGGTGAAGGGTCTAGAGAACAAGGCTTACGAGGAGCGACTGAGGGAACTGGGATTGTTTAGTCTGGAGAAGAGGAGGCCGAGGGGAGACCTTATTGCTGTCTACAACTACCTGAAAGGAGGTTGTAGCAAGGGGGTCGGTCTCTTCTCCCTAGTAACGAGTGATAGGACGAGAGGAAACGGCCTCAAGCTGTGCCAGGGGTGCACCGGTCAAGCTGCGCTAGGGGTAAACCGGTCAAGTAAATCCGGTTGTCCCTTTCCTCCACCTGGCTCGAGGCACGGCCCCCTCTAGTTCTCGTCATAGTATTCATAGAATCATAGAATGGTTTGGGTGGGAAGGGACCTTTAGTGGTCATCTAGTCCAACCCCTCTGCAATGAGCAGGGACATCTTCAACAAGATCAAGTTGCTCAGAGCCCCATCCTGCCTGACGTTGAATGTTTCCAAGGATGGAGCATCTACCACCACTCTGGGCAACCCATTTCAGTGTTTCACCACCCTCATCGTGATTTTTTTTTTCTTTTTGTTCAGTCTAAATCTACCCTCCTTTACTTTAAAACCATTACCCCTTGTCCTGTCTCCCTCCCCTCTGCCTGCTGGGATCCCACTGACTCCCATGGCAGAGTCCTTGTTTGTGCATACCTCAATTCAATGTTTTGCCTTTGGGGGACTTCACCATTGAGGGTGTTTCACCTTCTGAGCCTCCATTCATTCCAACCCCAGGGCACGTGGGGAGTCCCCATCCTCTCCTCTCCTCACCCCTCCAAATTCATTTCCAGAGAGTCTGGTATATGCCACCACTCCTGTCATACATGAAGAAACCTGAGGAGATAATGGGGAGCTCATGGACCATCTGCCCTGCCACTGGACACCAAGAAGAGAGCTTTTAAATCAGAGCATTTGGTGCAGTGGAACCCAATAGTACCATGAGCTGAACCCCAAACACAGGGAGAAAAAAAGGAGAAAAGATTCTTTAAAAGACCAGTTCCTTGGACATTTTCATGGCAGCAGCTTTGGAGAAACAGCCCAGCCTTCAGGGCTGCGAGATACTGTTTTATTGAAGAGCTGCTACTGAACAGGCCACATTTGACACAGTACTCTGCAAGGGTCACACACAGTAAGATCGAGCCTCAAGAAAAGCAGTGTAAACCCAGCAAATTATCTATAAGCAGGATTATCACAAGAGAAAACAGTCAGACTCCTGGCCGAAGATAAACTCTGGGAAATGGGCAGAGAAGGGAGGCAGGTTATTGTTGGTAAAACAATGACCACTGGGCCAGTCTCTATAAGGCATCCTTGAGCTCCTAGTTCCTCAGGCTGTAGATGAGGGGGTTCACTGCTGGAGGCACCACTGAATACCAAAATGATACCACCAGATTTAGAACTGGGGAGGAGATGGAGGGGGGCCTCAGGTAGGCAGACATGGCAGTGCTAACGAACAGGGAGACAACAGCCAGGTGAGGGAGGCACGTGGAAAAGGCTTTGTGCCATCCCTGCTCAGAGGGGATCTTCAGCACGGCCCTGAAGATCTGCACATAGGACAGTGTGCAGGCACACAAGTGGAGACCGCAGTGCTCTGTGCCTTGTGTTCCTGGACTGCCCTACATCTGCTGGATTGACAGGGGACAGGCCTTGTAACACTGCAGTCGTGGCCATCAGTTGCTTCTGTTAGGAAAGTTTCCAACTCCCACGTGCACACTGAGGAGAGAGGCTAGGATGCAAAGTCTAGAATTACAAGGGTCAATATTTATTCATGCACATGAGGTGCCCCAGCTAAACTGGGGCACTGTCGCAAAAGCAAGTTGGGACATTCGTCAGCTGAGGAGGAAAGGGACACAAGGGTAGAACTGCAAAAGGTTTCTTTCATGATCGTGAGACCAGCTCTCCATAGGGAAGGAAGGTATCCATCGGGATTTTTCAAGAGTTCATATACAGCTTGAAAGGTTTCTATACAGCTAAGCTTAGTCATCCAATAGCGCACACACACACACTTTAGTCCTCTCCGATCACGTTCAGTTCCTTGCAAGTATTCTCAGTCACCCAGTGTTGTTCTGCATGGGCAGTCTGGTTGTTCAAACATGACCTTCTGGGGTCCAGATGTGCCCCTGCGTTTGCCAAACACAGGTTCCTTTTTATTCTCCTTCTCCTGAGGGCATCGTGCTCAGGTCTCTTCTCACGATTTTTACCTGGCTATCTGGGCTCAGCAGTTTACCCTTTCCTCACAGCTAATATCCTTAAACTGCACTGTGCCCAAGCTCCGAGATGTGGTACCTAAGAGCGTAGCCATGACCAGTCAGCTGACAGACCCCTGAGCAGAGATTGTTCTTGAGCTATTTGGTGTCAGGTATGGGCATGTCCTTGCATGATCTTTACACCGTACTCAATTGGTTTACATTTGTTAGCATAACAACAGCAAGCAGTATTTATTAAGTTAAGGAGCGCTCAAGATTTCCATCCCATCCTCAGGGCATGACCATCTTTCACCATTCACTATTCATGGATCCAAAAAACACGGGCTGAGGAAGCACATCAAGATGTGTGAGGGGAGGACCTCCCTGAGGCACCTCTTGGCTCTTTGACTGCTTGTGCACGGCTCGGGAGGAGTTCATTTGGTGACCCCATTTGTATTGCAGGCGGTTGGTCTGCACTGGGCAGGGAGTGAGACGGAACTGCTACCAGGAATGCCGTGGGAGGGGAGCTTCGGTGTACTGGCTGTGGCTGGGAGAGGGTTAATTTTCTCCACAGCAGCCCGTATCGTGTGTGCTTTGGATGGGGTGTCCAGCGCACACGGGCACAGACCAGACCCTGCTCCGCTGGTCCTTCACGTCTCTCCCAGGAGGCCTGGCTGTGCGAGGAGACATTCTTGGGTGCCAAGGACTGAATTCTCCCATGAGCGTCCATGACACTGCTGTGTGCCCCAGAGCTGCACACTCACACACTTGAGCTGCTCACAAGGGTTTTCCTCTCCTGGGCACTTCTCTGGGCATGTTCTCTAGAGCCACTTTGAAAGAAGACCCAAGCCTTCAGGCACTGCCCGGAGAAGATCCTTTCTCATAGAATCATAGAATGGTTAAGGTTGGAAAGGACCTCTGAGATCATTGAGTCCAACCTGTTAAACTAACTGCCTGGTCCACCTCTAAACCGTGTCCCTAAGCACCACATGCACATGTTTTTTGAATACTTCCAGGGACTGTGATTGGACCACTTCCCTGGGCAGTCTGTTCCAATGCCTACCCACTCTCTCCGTGAAGACATTTTTCCTAATAGCTAATCTAAAATGCTATTATGGAAGCCAGCTCTGTCACAGAGGTGCCCATTGCCCGTTCCTGCCTGCGGGCACAGGACTGCCACACCACAGGACTGTGACCAAGCTGCCAGAGCACTCCGACCGTGCACCAAGACAAGGGCTGAGAAGGAGAGTGTGGAAGTGGAAAGAGAACAGCTGGGGAAAGACCAAGAACTGGTGCTCCCTGGCAGTGCTGCTGTGCCAGGGCTGTTTTTCCTCTCCACCTCTGCACCAAGGTGCTCCACCTGCAGCTTTACAAAGGTTTCAGGGGAAGGATCATGGACAAAAAAGTCACTGCAGTGTCATTTATTTTGTTTAAACACACAGAGAGCATGGCTCCTCATTTACACAGTCCGTAGATCACAAAAAACAGGTGGATACTGAAACAGAAGCGGGATGCAGACAAGCATTTTTTGTGGACAGCATAATTACAACTAAGAAAAGCTAAAAACAAAGTACCAAAGACAGTCTCAGCCTAGGATGAGTTACATTCTGAGTGCAATGTGATTTCCAGAAGAAGATGGGCAGTTCACTGCTGCTTAAAAACATCCGGTCATAAGTTTCTTCAGGGAATCCTTGAGCTCCTGGTTCCTCAGGCTGTAGATGAGGGGGTTCACTGCTGGAGGCACCACAGTGTAGAGAAATGATACCACCAGATTTAAAACTGGGGAGGAGATGGAGGGGGGCTTCAGGTATGCAAATATGCCAGTGCTGACATACAGGGAGACCACAGCCAGGTGAGGGAGGCACGTGGAAAAGGCTTTGTGCCGTCCCTGCTCAGAGGGGATCCTCAGCACGGCCCTGAAGATCTGCACATAGGACACCACAAGGAAAACAAAACATCCAAAGGCGAAACAGGCACTAACCACAAGAAGACGTACCTCTCGGAGGTAGGCATGTGAGCAGGAGAGCTTGAGGATCTGGGGGATTTCACAGAAGAACTGGTCCAGGACATTGCCTTGGCAGAGGGGTAGGGAAAATGTATTGGCAGTGTGCAGCACAGCATAGAGAAACCCAGTGCCCCAGGCAGCTGCTGCCATGTGGACACAAGCTCTGCTGCCCAGCAGGGTCCCATAGTGCAAGGCTCTGCAGATGGCCACGTAGCGGTCATAGGCCATGACAGTGAGAAGTTAACATTCTGCTGAGATAAAAAAGACTATCAGAAAAAGCTGGGCAGCACATGCCAAGTAGGAGATGGCCCTGGTGTCCCACAAGGAATTGGCCATGGCCTTTGGGAGCGTGGTGGAGATGGAGGCCAGGTCGAGGAGGGAGAGGTTGAGGAGGAAGAAGTACATGGGGGTGTGGAGGCGGTGGTCGCAGGCTACGGCAGTGATGATGAGTCCGTTGCCCAGGGGGGCAGCCAGGTAGATGGCCAGGAAGAGCCAGAAGATCAGGAGCTGCAGCTCCCATGTGTCTGTGAATGCCAGGAGGAGGAACTGGGTGATGGAGCTGCCGTTGCACATCTGGTCCTGCTGGGCATCAGCACTGTCCATGAAGGAAAAGGCAGTCAAATGTTGAGATTAGACTACTATGAACAAAATCAATGCCATTTTCCCTTGTGCTCTGCTTTGTGGGAGAGGAGACCAGGGGCTTGCTCTGGAGAAGGTGTCTGGCATGGCAGGGGATGGCAGGGAGGTGCCTGAATCCTCCTTCCCCCAGCATTTCTGGGAGCAGCTCCCCTCTCACTCCCTGCCCATATCTGCTGCCTGGAGTTGTCAGTGCCAGGAGCTGTTTCTCTGTGCCCACATCTCCTCCCTGTCAGTGCTCTCAGACTCCATCCAACCCACTGTGTCCTCAGCTCTGCCCTGCAGACCCCTCCCGGCAGCAAGGCACTGCCCAGGGGCATCTCTGTGTGTGCAGGGGCTCAGGAACAGCTCAGAGAAGTCCTAACCAGAACCGCAGTCTCAGTGCCTTCTCCAGAGTGGAGAAATAAATTCCCATCTCTCACTGCCCACCCAGCCCTCAATTTCCTCAGAAATGCCTTAGAAATGATCTGGAGCTGGGAGCAGCCCTGAGCCACGCAGCACCCTCTCAACAGCAGAAGGACACTGCCCTGCCAGGGGTCACTCCTTCCACCCACAGCTTCTCCCCACATCACCATGGGCAGCTCCCCGGGCAGGCTGAGTGCTGACCCTGGCAGGCAGAACAGTCCCTGCCCCAGCACACAGCTCCTGGGGTGCGGGGACCCTGCTCTGAAGGACGGCCCTGGGCACCCCTGGCTGCACACCCACCTTCACACTTCTGAAGCCGTCACCAGGAGAAGGGAAACGTCATGCCCTGTGCCTCTGATGGTGCAGCAGGGAAGCCCCGCTCTGGAACACATCCTCCTCCTCTATGCTAGAGAACCACTGAGAGCCCTCTTGACAGATTGCATAAGCTGGGGTTATGTGCCAGCTTTAGGAGATCTTTCCAGGAACCACAGCTGTGTTGCCCTGCACCCAGAGACTTACTGTGTCAAGGGCTGTGAGCATTTCTCCCACAGTGAACACTCAGCTCTCCTCCCACTCCAGATTGCCTTCTCTCTCTGCCTCGCTCCTCTCCCCTCAGTGCCTGCAGGCAGTGCCCTCAGCCCTGCTGCGCTTTGCAGAGGAGCTGCTCCTGGGCAGAGCTGTCTCTCTGCAGCGCTGCCCACTTGCCAGGAGCTCCCTCCATCCCAGGAGCCCAGCCCAGCTCAGCAGCAGAGGCCCAGCCCAAGGCAGCACTTTCTCTGCCCCTCTGGGCTCCCTCCAGGTGTCCCTGGGGCTCCAGGGGAACCTGCTGTGAAACAGGCTGAAGCAACCACTGATGTCCCCTCCCTCAGCTGGGGAGAGAGACTTACTCCCAGCAGTGCAATTTCTCTTACCAGAGACAGAGTTCGGTCCTATAATCACGTTTTCTTGTCCCATCATTAGGCAGGACACCCAGGCAGCGACAGGGAGGGGTCTCTTTTACCCCTGCTGAGGGAAGGGATTCAGCAGAGTCAACTGAGGCGTCTCATCCTGGGTCTGTGGTCCTGGGGCTAGAAGGGGTCTCAGCTCCCTCCCATGCAGACCACAACCCCCAGGAGCTGGGATTCCTTGCATAGTTCAGGTGTGCACAAAACAGGCACCTGCATGTGAGCTTCTTGTCTCAGCTCCCATGCTAATTACTGGAGATGGAGACCAGGAGTGAGCTGTTCAGACACAAACACCTGGTGACATTTGAGGTGCCAGAGGTGACCAAGATGCATGCTGGTCACTGTGAGCTGTAATGGAGCAGTCCATAGAGACAGGGCAGCATCTGGGGGCATCACCTTGGGGGCTGGTGGGAAATTCCATTGTCCAGGTAAATTGACAGCAGATGCCCACATGTAGGACACCTGAACCTGTAACTGTTCCTTATGTCCAGGGCAGCCTATAGAGGTCTTCAGCTGACCAAATGCAGTCATGTGGCCCAAGGAGAGCTAAGTCTCTCTTTCTCTTCTCCACCAGTTGTATTATGCACATCTCCTTTGGCAGTTGTCTCATGTGCATCCCTCCATTGTCTGACCTAATTCAGGACAGCTGAATCTTAATTTAATAGCCAAATACAGGCCTGTAGAGCTATGTGAGATGCCAGGATGCTCCAGCCCAACTGCATGCAGCTGATATGGACAGCACAAGGCCTGTACAGGAACCCCCTCCCCATTCAGACTCATTGTGTGACAGGCACCACCCAGGGCATCTCAGACAGGTTCGGTGCCTTTGGGCCCATGACTGAATCCCACCACTGCACTGACGTGAGGTCTGTCCCTTCTCTCTCCAGCAGATGCTGGGCAGCGCATGAATACCAAGCACATCACACCAGGGTCCCCACTCATGTGCATTCCTTCTCAAGCTCTGCTGGTTCTTCTCTCCATCATCACAGGATATCCACACCCAAGGACACTCTCAACATCATCTCTTCCTTCCTGTGATTCATCTCCACCACAAGCCCTCAGAGGCTGCAGAGACACCACAGACAGAAAACCCCTCTCCTGCTCAGACTGCACAGCCCAGCTCTGTTTCTCTTTGGCCTTGGAGAGAGCAGGGTTTGCCACCTTTGTGGGCACCTCATTTCTTCTTCACTTTGCCATCTGCTCTCCAGTCCAGCATGTGTCTGCTCTGAAGCAAAGCCTTTGCACGCTTGAGGTCTTGGGCACTTGGTAGCAGGTTTCCCTCTTGCAAGTCTGCTCTCAGCCCAAAGGTGCCACAGCTGCGGTGCTGCAGCCCAGACAGGCACCCATGCCCTCAGCCTGGGGCACAGGCAGGAGGAGCTGGAGCTCTGCATGCAATCTCTTCATCCCACTTGGAGGGAATAACAGCTGAGGTGTGTTGGGACAGCTGACATGATTGGGGTGCTGTGATGGGTGGGTAGAGGATCATCAGGAGAGACAGGCCAGAAGGATGAGGAGGGAGGTGTCCCCAGTGTGAAGGAGCTGCTTAGATGTGTGAAGCTCCTCTGTGGGATGAACAAACTGGGTGAGCCCTTGTGGGTGAGGGTCAGAGGAGACTGGTAAGGGTGACATTGTGGTGGGAGACAAAGAACCCGTGGAAGTTCCCCTGTGGACTTTCATTACCCTGGCATTCACTGGAAGGAGACCACAACAGCATGCAAACAGTCCTGGAGGTTTCTGGAGAGGGTTTGGGACACAGCTTGGGACACAGGTCTTCATAGCGCAACTGCCAGATTGGCCAAAAATGTTGATACTCACCTGCATCTGTTAGTCTCACAGAAGGCAGAGCTGGCCATGGATGTGAAAACCAGTGTCAGCCTTGGCTGTCGTGACCATGCAAGAGTGGGGTGTCACCTCCCAGGGGGAAGGAGAACAGAAGAGTGCAGATGCTAGCCCTCAGAGCAGCAGACTTTGGCCTGGTCTTGTGACTTTAAGTGGGGGATCCCCTATGAGCAGCACAGAAGAGCAGCAGAGCTCAGTACAGCTGGTCTGCAAGGACAGTGTCTTTCAGTTCTGAGAGTGTGCAGACCAAGAGTCAGGAAAACAAGCAGAGATCTCAAGACAGAAGCGTGGGGAACCAGCAGACTCATGGGGGAAGCTCCATAGGAAAAAGGCAGCATACAAGAGGTGGATGCAAGGGTTGAAACTAAGGAGGAATTCAGAAATATGGTTGGGTTTAGGAAAGCCAGAGCTCCCGTAGAGTTGACACTTGCAAGGGAGTTCAAGGGCACAATGTTACCACTTCAGGAACAGTTAAAGAAGAAATGAAGATAACGTCTGGCCACTGCTAAAATGAGTTAGGTAGGCGTAGATAGGCGTGAGGCACTCTTGGCCTTTGTCTTCACCAGCAAGGTCTCCCAGTTCCGTGTGCCTAAGAGGCAGAACCCCAGGTGAAATCCAGCAGTGGATGGAGATCAAGTCAGGGGTTACTTAGGTAAGGTCAGCCCTTAGTAGTCCCTTGGACCAGATGGGATGAATCCAAGGCTGCTGAGAGACCAGGCTGATGTCACAGCAGGGCTGCTCTGCTACATTCTGGAAGGTCATCATGACTGGAGAAAGCCAAGGGCAAATCTTGCATACATCTTCTAAAAAGGCCCAAGGGCTGAGCAGGGGAGTTATAGGCTGCAGTGACAGAGGCCAGGGGCTGCGTGGCTGGGCAGCAGCTCTGTGGAGAAGGCGCTGGTGGTCCTTGAGTTTCCTTAGGCAAAACATGAGCCAGCAGAGGATCCTGGGCTTTATGAGCAGGGCTACAGGCAGAAGAAGTGATTCTCCCCCTCCGCTCGGCACTTTTTACACCACATCCAGAACCCTTCCCAGGTTTAGAGCCTGTGCAATGACAGTGAGACATGGGCAAAGAGGAGCCACTTCACTGGAGGGCCACTAAGATGGCAATCCTTCCATTACCCTTCAAGTGTTTGTGTGATTTCCCCAACAATACCAGTATCTGCAACAACAACAAAAGCACTGGTCTGCCTGAATATAAATACCTGCAGTGGAGCAGTCTGCATCTGTGGTAGCCACTTTGGGCAATGCCAATTGAATCAGTATTTGCAATATAGGTCATGATACCCAATCCAAAAGTACATACCTAAAGCGGTTCAGAATAAAGGTTGTTGTGGTTTAACTGGGCAGGCAGCTAAACACCACGCAGCCGTTTGCTCACTCCCCTCCCCGCAGTGGGATAGGGGAGAGAATTGGAAAAAAAAAACAAAACCGTGGGTTGAGACAAAGACAGTTTAATAGAACAGCAGAGGAAGATAAAAATATAATGATGAAGATGATAATAATACAAAAATAAAAGAATATACAAAACAAGTGATGCACAATGCAATTGCTCACCACCTGCTGACTGATGCCCATCCCATCCCTCAGCAACGATCTTTGCCCCCCAGCAGACTCCCTCCAGTTTATATACTGAGCATGACGTCATATGGTATGGAACAGGCTTTTGGCCAGGTTGGCTCAGCTGTCCTGGCTGTGCCCCCTGCCAGCTTCTTGTGCACCTGGCAGAGCATGGGAAGCTGAAAACTCCTTGACTAACGTAAGGACTACTTAGCCACAGCTAAAACGTCAGTGTGTTCTCAGCATTATTCTCATCCTAAATCCAAAACACAGCACTGTGCCAGCTACTAGGAAGAAAATTAACTCTAATCCAGCTGAAACCAGGAGACTTGGCTACTATCAACTTCATTGCTAAAAGAGAGGGAGATGGAGGGATCTCAGAGCTTCCAGGTTCCTGTAGAAGATTTCAGGCCTCCAAGAAAGGAGCTGAAGATAACAGTTTTCAACCAGCATAGCCTTTAGATCATTTCACATGTGAGGGATCTGCTCCCCCATTTCAGTCACTGGCACCCAGAAACCTCACCTGCTTTGCCTTCCTCTCCTCCCAAAGCCTGACCAAGGGATGGGAGGAAAGGCAGCAAAAAGAGTGTAGACCTCTGTGAATCAGCTGGGGTCTGGCACTTGGAGGGCCATGGTGTCATTCCCTTGTACGCCCCATAAAGAATCAAGCTGGGAAGTGAGTCTGCAAGTCTGACTCAACAAGGTCCATGGACAGGCAAGGCGGTGTCCATGGCCGTGTCTGGAGACCCGTACACCTCCAGCATAGATCCAGCTGGGTGAAAGTGGGCATAAATGGTGTCCAGGGCCCATGGACAGAGGTGGGGGTGGAAGCCGCAGGTAATGCTGGTCAGGGCTGTGAAGGTCTATGGATGCTCTCAGGGCCCTGACAACGCCCCCATGGGATCCCACCTGCCAGTGCCCACAGGAGGCTAAATTCTCATTCCCTGATGTGGAGGGTCTGCTCTCTGCTCCTCTCCTTCCCCATGTCCCTGGGGACCTGGAGACCACAATTTCATGGCCACTGCAGCCTTCAGGTCTTCACATGCCTGACCAGCTCTTCGACTTTTGGGAGTATCAGGTCCAGGAGAGCAGAAGACTGGGTGGCCCAGCTAGAAGCTGACCAACACATAAGGCATCATCTAACCTGTAACATGTCCCATAAAGACCCTCCATATATCTGAGCTGCCCTCACATCACACAGAAAATCCCCCTTCTCATCTCCCCTCTCAGTCTCTCCTCAAGACGCTGTATCTCCATTACCACATAAGCCATGGGAGCTGTCCTTCCCCACCTCAGCTCTTATTCCCCTGATGTCACAGCTCTGTGATGGCACATGGGGCTCCTGCTCTCTGTGCCCCAGGCTGTGGGCTTTGGTGCCCATTTGGGCTGCAGCACCTCAGATGTGGCACCAGGGCCAAGGGCAGACTTGTCACATGGAAACCTGGTCCCCAGAGGTGGGAGCCCGTGTGTGGCAAGGCTTGGCTTCCCAGCAGAGGCATGCTGGAGTGGGTGGCAGGTGGTGCCATAATGATGGATGAGGTTCCCCCACGGAGAGCAAAAGCTGCAGTCCCCAAGGGCAGAGAGCAAGAGGCCTGGGCTGTGCAGCCCTGGCAGGAGAGGGCTTTGCTGTGCCAGGTGACTCTGCAGCACCGTGGGGCCTGTGCCAGAGGTGGAGCTGAGCTGCAAGAAGGACAAGGTGCTGCTGAGAAAGTCCCTGGGGGAGGACAGCCTGTGATCCAGCCACACTGTGGACATCATGCTGGGGGCCAACTGGCCAGATGATAGCAGCTCTGCAGAGAAGGACCTTGGCATCCCAAGGGAGAAGCAGCTGAGCATGAGCCAGCAATGCATCCCCACGGCAAAGGCCAACAGCGTCCTGGGCTGCATTAGGAAAAGCCTTGCTGGCAGATGGAGGGAGGTGACCCTTCCCCTCCACTCAGCACTGGCGAGGCCCCATCTGGAGTGCTGTGTCCAGTGGTAGGCTTTGCAGTAAAGGAAATTTGTTGACTTACTACAGGAATTCCAGCAAAGGACCACAAAGGTGGTTTAAAGGACTGCAGCATCTTTCATGGGGGGAAAGGCTGAGAGATATGGGACTGGAGGATAATGAATGGAGAGATCTTATTAATCTATATAAAATTCCATTTGAACCCAAGAAAACACTTTTTAACTGTGAGGGTGGGCAATCCCTAGAACAGGTAGCCCAGAGAGGTTGTGGAATCTCCATCCATGGAGGTATTCCATACTCACCTAGATAAGGTCCTGAGCAACCTGCCCTAGCAGACCTTGCTTCACTTGGAGGGTTCAGCTAGGTGATTTCCAGAGGTCCCTTCCAATCTGAACATTTCCATGATCGTGTGAGTATGAAGGAGAAAAGTAAGAGAGAAAGAAAGGAACAACACCTAGCCTTGACTGCAAATATGGTGGGATGCCGTGGAGTGGACCCACGCTGGAGCAGGGGAGAAGTATGAGGAGGAAGGAGTAACAGAGATGTTCTTTACTGACTCCTAACCCCCTCTTCAGCATCCCCTCTGCTCCTCTTGGGGTTGCGCTGGGCAGAAGAATTGGCAACAATGGAGTAATTTGAGCCTGGGTGAAAGTGTGAGGGGAATGGTCTTTAAAATATTTTTGTTATTGTTTTTCACACTCAAAATCTTTTGTAATGGCCGATAAATTAAACTGATCCTCGCCAAGTGAACAGGTCTTTGCCCATGACAGTACTTGGTAACTGATGTCCTTTACTTTATCTTGACCCATGAGATTTCTGGGCTGTTTTCTCCCTTTCTCCTGTAGAGTCAGGGGAGTGAGTGAGCAGCTGGGTGGGTGTCTGGCTGCTGGCCAAGGTTAACCCGCTACAGAACCACCACATCAGGACTGCTGCATCCAGCATGGGGCTTCCCAGCACTCAGCACTGGGGAGGCCCCATCTGGAGTGCTGTGTCCAGTGCTGGGCTCCTCACTACAATAAAGTTGTTGACCTACAAAAGCAAGTCCAGCAAAGGGCCACAAAGCTGGTTTAAGGGACTGCAGCATCTTTCATAGGAGGAAATGCTGAGAGATGTGGGACTGTTCAGTCTGGAGAAGAAAAGGCTTGGAGGGATCTTATTCATGTGTATAAATACCTGATGGGAGAGCATGAAGACCAGGGAGCCCAACTCTTCTCAGCAGTGACAAGACAAGGGGCGATGGACACAGCTAAAAACACATGAAATGCCATCTGAACCCAAGAAAGCACTTTTTGACTCTGAGGGTGATCAAACACTGGAACAGGTTGCCCAGAGAGGTTGTGGAGTCTATATCCATGGAGATATTCCAACCCCAGCTAGACAAGGTGCTCAGCAACCTGCTCTAGCTGACCCTGCCTCGGCTGGGGGGTTGAGCTACAGAAGTGTGAGGAGGAAGGAGCAGCACAGATGTTCTGCAGTGACTGTTAACCCCCTCTTCACCATCCCCCCTGCTCCTCGTGGTGTTGAGGTAGGTAGAAGAACTGGGAACAATCGACTAATTTGAGCCTGGGGGAAAGTGTGAGGGGAATGGTCTTTAATATTTTTCTCATTGTTTCTCACAATCCAAATCTTTTTATAATTGGCAACAAATGAATTTGATCTTCCCCAAGTCAACGGGTCTTTACCCATGATGGTATTCGGTAACTGATCTCTTTTACTTTACCTTGTCCCATGAGTTATTCCATCTTATTTTCTCCCTTTGTCCTGCTGAGGCAGGGGAGTGAGTGAGCAGCTGGGTGGGTGCCTGGCTGCTGGCCAAGGCTAACCCACTACAGAACCACCACATCAGGACTGCTGCATCCAGCATGGGGCTTCCCAGCACAAGAAAGACCCTGACAGACTGAAGCGAGTCCTGCAGAGGCCAGAAGGGTGGCTGGGACCTGGAGCACATGATGGACAAGAGATGGGTTCTTTAGAAATCATTCAGAACAAAACAGAGGAGATAGAACCCAGGCCAGTTGGTGGGATGTCAATCAATGTAGATTTTCAATATTTGTTGAGCAAGGCCATGAGCACCCGAAGTAGCTGGAGGTGTCTGAGAACTGGCTTGGCTGAGAGACCAGCAGTAGGAAACTGGTTCCTTTTTCTTAATACTGGTGGTGGAGTTGGGCATCACTGAGCCCCGGAGGAGGATGGGAGTGACCATGCAGGAAACGTCCCTTCTCTGGGCTGGGGTGTGCGAACAGAGATGGACATGGCCGCTGTGGGGGAATGATCTGGGACAGTTCTCCCAGGGAAGCTTCCCTGGGGTGTCCAGGGAACATGGCACAGACCTGGCCCCTCTCTTCTGCACCTTCGGTGCCTTGTTTCTTCACCATAATGCCTGACTTCACTGTGAACAACCTGCTGGGTGCCCCCACCCTGCACACTCACACGGCTTAGCTTTACACTGGTGCTTGCCTCTCCCGGGCACTTCCCAGCCCAGCCCAGCCCCTCCCCAGCTCTTCCCACCTCCCCTGCCCTCTCCCCAGCCCAGCCCAGCAGAGCAGCCCAGCCTGGGCTGGCCCCATGGCAGTGCCCAGCAGTGCCCACCGCAGGGTGCTGCAGAGCTCTGGGTACTCACCCCACAGCCCCAGCCCCTCTGAAGGGCACAGCAGCTCCTGGGGGCAGAGAGGGGCGAGGTTCAGTCTCCCCACGAGCCCCAGGGCTGGTGCTGGCTCCAAGGGCACAAGGAAACAGAGGCCAGGCACTCTCTGGCTCTCCTGAATTCATATTGTAGGTGATGCCCAGTGCTGACTGAATTTCCCCCTTCTCTGCTCCCACCAGCGCCACTGCCCAGGACAGCATGAGAGTCCTGGGGCTTCTCAGGCAGCTCCTGCATCTCTCCACTCTCCCTTCCCTCTGCCTGCTGGGCTCCTACTGACTCCCATGGCAGAGTCCTTGTTTTGCATACCTCAATTTAATCATAGAACCATAGAATTGTCAAAGTTGGAAAAGACCTCAGAGATCATTGAGTGCAACCTCTTAACCCAACTGCCTGGTCCACCTCTAAGCCATGTCCCTAAACACCACATCCACACGATTTTTGAATACTTCCAGGGACCATGATTGGACCACTTCCCTGGGCAGTCTGTTCCAATGCCTACCCACTCTCTCTGGGAAGAAATTTTTCCTAATATCTAATCTAAATCTCCCCTGGCACAACTTGAGCCCATTTCCTCTCGTCCTTTCTCTTGTTACCTGGGAGAAGAGACCGACCCCCACCTCGCTACAACCTCCTTTCAGGTAGTTGTAGAGAGCAATAAGGTCTCCCCTCAGCCTCCTCTTCTCCAGACTAAACAACCCCAGCTCCCTCAGCTGGTCCTCGTAAGACTTGTGCTCTAGACACTTCAACAGCTTCAATAGCTTCATGTTTTGCTTTTGGGGGAGTTCACATCTGAGGGTCTTTCACCTTCTGAGCCTCCATTCATTGCAACCCCAGGGCACGTGGGGAGTCCCCATCCTCTCCTCTCCTCACCCCTCCAAATTCATTTCCAGGCAGTCTGGTATATGCCATCACTCCTGTCATACATGAAGAAACCTGAGGAGAGAAAGGGAGCTCATGGACCATCTCCCCTGCGCCTGGACACCAAGAAGAGAGCTTTTAAATCCAGAGCATTTGGTCCAGTGGAACTCAGTGCCACCCTGAACTTAACTCCCAAAATATTGAGAACAGAAGGAGAATAGACTCTTTAAAAGACCAATTCCTTGGACATTTTCTTTGCGGCACCTTTGGAGGAAGAGCCCATCCTTCAGGCACTGGACCTGGGAGATTCCCTTTTATTGAAGAGCTGCTATTGGCCATGCCACATCTGGCACAGTGTTGTGCAAGAGTCATATACGAGGGGATCAGGCCTCAAGACAAGTAGTATAAGCCTAGAAAATTATCTATAAGCAGGATTACCACAAGAGAAAAAAGCAGACGTGGCCCAAGAAAAAAGTGAGAAATGGGAAATGTGCAGAGAAGGGAAGGCAGGTTATTGTTGGTGAAACAACATCCGTTGGGCCAGTTTCCTTAGGGCATCCCTGAGCCCCTGGTTCCTCATGCTGTAGATGAGGGGATTCACTGCTGCAGGCACCACCGAGTACAAAACAGAAACCACGAGGTCTAGAAATATGGAGGACACTGAGGGGGGCTTCAGGTACACAAACATTACAGTGCTGATAAACAGGGAGACCACGGCCAGGTGAGGGAGGCACGTGGAAAAGGCTTTGTGCTGACCCTGCTCAGAGGGGATCCTCAGCACGGCCCTGGAGATCTGCACATAGGACACCACAAGGAAAACAAAACACCCAAAGACTAAACAGGCAGTGACCACAAGAAGCCCCACTTCCCTGAGGTAGGCATGTGAGCAGGAGAGCTTGAGGATCTGGGAGATTTCACAGAAGAACTGGTCCAGGACATTGCCTTGGCAGAGGGGTAGGGAAAATGTATTGGCAGTGTGCAGGAGAGCATGGAGAAACCCAGTGCCCCAGGCAGCTGCTGCCATGTGGACACAAGCTCTGCTGCCCAGGAGGGTCCCGTTGTGCAGGGGTTTGCAGATGGCCACACAGTGGTCATAGGCCATGACAGTGAGAAGACAATACTCTGTTGAGATCAAGAAGAGAAAGAAAAAGAGCTGTGCAGCACATCCCAAGTAAGAGATGGCCCTGGTGTCCCAGAGGGAATTGGCCATGGCTTTGGGCAGAGTGGTGGGGCCAGCACCAGACTTGGGGCTGATTGGGACAGAGAGACAGACTGAGCTCCCCTGTGGCACGTGACTCCATTTGGTCAGATGAACACCTCTGTCAGCTGCCCTAAGCATACTGAGGAGGGACAGCTTGGGTTGTCCTAACTGTCATCCTTTTCTACCAGTTCAGTTGGCCAAAGGGATTCCCCACCAGCCGCCAAGGCAATGCCCCCAGATGCCGCCCTGTCTCTCACAATTGCTCCATTAGAGCTTGGAGTTTCCTGCACGTGTCCTGAACCACCTCTGGCAGCTCCAGTGTCACCAGGCGTTTGCATCGGAAAAGCTCACTCCTGGCCTCTATCCCCATCATTAACACAGCAGCTTAGAGAAGGAGCTCCCAGCTCTTTTGTGCAGCCGAGCTGAGGCAAGAGGCATCCCACCTCCTGTGGGTCTGTGGGGTGCACTGGAGAAGCTGAATGCCCCTCCGGCCTCAGGAATACTGATGAGAGCTGAGATGCTGACATTGACTTGGCTCAATCCCTGCCCTGCCCAGGTGGCAATGATCCCCTGCCTGTCCCTGCCCACATGCCCTGCCTGACCATGGGAGAGGAACGGGGGTTTCCAGAGGGGAACGTTGACACCTCCCGTAGCTCTGCACACCCTGGCAGAGCAATTCCCACTGCAGGAATGAGTCTGTGCAGTGCTTAGGGAGGGAGAGTTGGTGGTGACTTCAGTCTGCTTCAAGTTCTGTTCCCCAGGAGAGACCCTGCTGCCTTTCAGGAGCTGTCAGCCCTGGAGGCCCAGGGACACCTGGAGGGCTCCGGGGGCAGGGGCTGGGGGTAGGAGGCAGAGAAAGTGCTGCCTTGGGCTGGGCCTCTGCTGCTGAGCTGGGCTGGGCTCCTGGGATGGAGGGAGCTCCTGGCAAGTGGGCAGCCCTGCAGGGAGACAGCTCTGCCCAGGAGCAGCTCCTCTGCAAAGCGCAGCAGGGCTGAGGGCCTGCAGGCACCGATGGGGACAGGAGCGAGGCAGAGAGAGGTTACAGAGAGCCAGGAGTGGGAAACTGCATAGAGTGAAGGAGGAGAAATCTTCCCAGCCCTTAACACAGTAAGTCTTTGGCTGCAGGGCACAGCCTGGAGCGTTCTCCTAGAACTGGCACATCAACAAGGCAAGAATGGAGGAGAAGGATGTGCTCCAGAGCAGGGCTTTCCTGCCACACCATCGGAGGGACAGGGCACGATTGCTGCCTTCTCCCAGGGACAACTGCAGGGGTGTGAAGGTGGGTGTGCAGCCAGGGGTGCCCAGGGCCGTCCTTCAGAGCAGGGTCCCTGCACCCCAGGGGCTGTGTGCTGGGGCAGGGACTCTGTCACCTGCCAGGGTCAGCACTCAGCCTGCCCAGGGAGCTGCCCATGGCGCTGTGGGGAGAAGCTGTGGGTAGAAGGAGCGATCCTCGGCAGGGCAGTGTCCTTCTGCTGTTGAGAGGGTGCTGTGTGGGTCAGGTTTGCTCTCAGCTCCAGCTCACTCCCACACATTTCTGAGGGAACTTTTCAAGGTGGAGTTCCTGTAAGGGAAGGTGTCTGTCTTTTGAGGTTTCTCCTCTTGGCTGGCTGGGTGGGCTACACATAGAACCAGCATCACCTTTCCAGTCTCATTGGGGTTTGTGGGACCTGCTCTTTAGCCCCTGCACACACGGAGAGGCTGCAGGGCAGAGCTGGGCACAGAGGGGCTGAGATGGGGTCTGTGAGCACTGGCAGGGAAGAGACGTGGGGCCAGAGCAACAGCTCGTGGCAGGGACAGCTGCAGGCAGTAGAGATGGGCAGGAAAGGAAGGACCTGCTAAGGGAAGCCCTGTTGCAGGGGAGATCTGGGCACCTCCCGGCCACTCCTGCAGTGCAGATGCCTTCCCTGAGCAACCCCTTCATCTCTCCTCTCCCACCCAACACAGCCCTCGGCCCTCACAGCCATGGGGTCTGGGGTGGGAGTCACCTCTCTGTCCAGCAGAGCAGCAGAAGAGGCGAAGGGCATCCCTCGTGCCATGTCCCCATTTCCCACTCACCAGCAATTGGGCTGAGGGCACCTGTCCTGCATTATCACTGTCTGGGAGGTGGCGTGCACAGCTGGGTAAGGGTAACGCTGTCCTGAGGGTCCGTCTGCCTCCCCCCTTGCCTCTCTCAGCCAGACCCTCACTGTATTTTTCCTCATTTCTCCACCTGCCCATTTTAAAGTCATCTTTTTAGTGCTGTCAGACTCCCGGGGGATGGGAATTTCAGCTGCAGAGTCACACACTGATCTTGTTTGTCCATTCATGCAGGCATGTCGATGGGAACAAGCGTCCCAGCTTTCCTCTAATCTGTGGGGCTGTGGGCAAGGCAGCCTGTGGGGCTGGGGAAGGAGTCACTTTTCTCTTCATGAGATGCCAACATTAAGACAATTGGCTATCAGCTCCTGAGGGTGTCCTTCCAAGCTGTCAGCTGCCTTCCAGCATGCAAACCTGTCCCATAGCACCTTTGTGTTCTCTGGAAGCCCCATGGAGAAATGCAGAGACTCTATGGCTGAGGAAATGCTGTTGGGTTGGTGAAAGGAGGCATGAGTGTCCTGGGCTAGAAGTGGGGTGCTGAGACCGTGAGAAAGGCTGACATATTTAGTAGTCTGCACTGGATCCCTCTGCTCTCAGCAGTGTCTGGTTGCGTAACATAAGAATGTACTTGCCCTCCATCTCAGGAAGGTGCAAGCCCAAGGCAGCTGGGGACGAGACAGAGGGAGTGACCAGATGCCCTCACTGCACTGAGCCACAGGCAATCGTCTTGCCTCGCGGGGCTCACTCTGTTCTCCATGAGAGCAGCAGAAATGCAGAGGGTTTCTGACATCCCAGGACAATCCCTGGAGAGATGGGGGCAACGGTAAGAAACCCCAAGCCTCTCAAACTGCCTTCTGCTATGCCAGTTCCTTGGCACTGGCAGTGCAGATGCTGACAGGCCATTCTGTGTTAGGTGTGGTTTCATCTGGCAAAGTTGGACACCTGCACTTGCCCCTGCCCCCACCATTCCCATGACCCCACTGCTGCAGAGCAGGGCTGACTCCTCAGCAACCAGCGGACAGGGGCCCTGCTCCTCATGGCACATTCTGCCAGCACCAACCAGAGCTCCAGCCACAGACCTGAGGAAGGTCTCCTGGGAAATGAAAAGGGGGTGTGTGCAGCAGGAGCAGAGTCTATGGGAAAAGGCTTTGATTTTGCTCAGAGAAGTCTCTGCTAACTTACTGTATTTTCCTCCTTGAACAGTCCACATGCCAAAGTGAAAAAATGTCCAATGGCAGCTCCATCACCCAGTTCCTCCTCCTGGCATTCGCAGACATGCGAGAGCTGCAGCTCCTGACCTTCTGGCTCTTCCTGGCCATCTACCTGGCTGCCCTCCTGGGCAACGGACTCATCATCACTGCCATAGCCTGCAACCATTGCCTGCACACCCCCATGTACTTCTTCCTCCTCAACCTCTCCCTCCTCGACCTGGCCTCCATCTCCAACACTCTCCCCAACTCCATGGCCAATTCCCTGTGGGACACCAGGGCCATTTCCTACCAAGGGTGTGCTGCACAGGTCTTTATGCTCGCCTTCTTGATCTCAGCAGAGTTTTCTCTCCTCACTGTCATGGCCTGCGACCGCTACGTGGCCATCTGCAAACCCCTGCACTACGGGACCCTGCTGGGCAGCAGAGCTTGTGTCCACATGGCAGCAGCTACCTGGGGCACTGGGTTTCTCAGTGCTGTCTTGCACACTGCCAATATATATATTCCCTACCTCTCTGCCAAGGCAATGTCCTGGACCAGTTCTTCTGTGAAATCCCCCAGATCCTCAAGCTCTCCTGCTCAGATGCCTACCTCAGGGAAGTCGGGCTTCTTGTGGTTAGTGCCTGTTTTGGATTTGGTTGTTTTGTTTTCCTTGTGGTGTCCTATGTGCAGATCTTCAGGGCCGTGCTGAGGATCCCCTCTGAGCAGGGTTGGCACAAAGCCTTTTCAATGTGCCTGCCTCACCTGGCTGTGGTCTCCTTGTTTGTCAGCACTGGTATATTTGCCTACCTGAAGCCCCCCTCCATCTCCTCTCCATCCCTGGACCTGGTGGTGGCAGTGTTGTACTCAGTGATGCCTCCAGCAGTGAACCCCCTCATCTACAGCATGAGGAACAAGGAGCTCAAGGATACCCTATGGAAACTGGCCCAATGGACGCTGTTTCACAAGCAATAACGTGCCTCCCCTTCTTTGCACATTTCCCAGAGTTTATCTTAGGCCGCATGTCTGCTTTTTTATCTTATTATACTCCTGCTTATAGAGAATTTTCTGGGCTTATACTACTTGTCTTGAGGCTTGCTCTTATTGTGTCTGACCCTTGTACCACACTCTATCACATGTGGCCTGTCAGATAGCAGCTCTTCAGTACAAAGGAATCTCCTAGGTCCAGTACATGAAGGCTGGGCTCTTCCTCCAAAGCTGCTGCCAAGAAAATGTCCAAGGAATTGGTGTTTTAAAGAGTCTGATCTCCTCTTGTTCTCAGTGTTTTGGGAGTTTAACTCATGGTACTATTGGGTTACACTGAGCCAAGCGCTCTGGATTTATAAGCTCTCTTTTTGGTGTCCAATGGGAGAGGAGATGGCCCATGAGCTCCCTTTCTCTCCTCAGGTTTCTTCATGTATGACAGGAGTGATGGCATATACCAGACTCTCTGGAAATGAATTTGGAGGGGTGAGGAGAGGAGAGGATGGGGACTCACCATGTGCCCTGGGGCTGGAATGAATGGAGGCTCAGAAGGTGAAACACACTCAATGCTGAAGTCCTCCAAAATTAAAGCAGTAAATCAATGTATCCACGGACAAGGACTCTGCAGTGCCATGGGAGTCAGTGAGGACTCAGAGTCCAGAGGGAGGGGAGCCTGGAGAGATGCAGGAGCTGCCTGAGGAGGCCCAGGGCCAGGACTGCCATGCTGTTCTGAGGAGCGCGGCTGGTGGAAGCAGAGGAGGGGATAAATGCAGTCAGGTATGGGCATCACCTACAATATGAATTCAGGAGAGCCGGAGAGTTCCTCGCCTGTTTCCTCATGGCCTTTGGGGCCAGCACCAGCCTTGGGGTTGATTGGGAGCCTGAGCCCCCCTCTCTGCCCCTCAGGAGCTGCTGTGCCCTTCAGAGGGGCTGGGGCTGTGGGGTGAGTGCCCAGAGCTCTGCAGCACCCTGTGGTGGATGCTACTGTGGGGTCAGCCCAGACTGGGCTGGGCTGGGGAGAGGGCAGGGGTGTTGGGGAGAGCTGGGGAGGGGCTGGGCTGGGCTGGGAAGCGCCCAGGAGAGGAAAGCCCCAGTGTAGAGCTAAGCTGTGTGAGTGTGCAGGGTGGGGGCCCCCAGCAGGGTGCTGACAGTGCAGAGTCAGGCATCATGGTGAAGGAAGCAAGGCACCGAAGGTGCAGAAGAGAGCGGCCAGGTCTGTGCCATGTTCCCTGGACATCCTGGGGAAGCTGCCCTGGGAAAACTGTCCCAGATCAGTGCCACACACCGGCCATTTCCATCTCTCTTGGGACATCCCAGCCCAGAGAAGGGAATTTTGCTTCATGGTCAGCTCTGTCCTCCTCCGGGGCTCCGTGATGCCCAACTCCACCATCAGTATTAAGAAAAAGGGAACCAGTTACCTACTGACACTTATTACATACAAGTCCCACAGCTGCTCTCTCAGCCAAGCCACTTCTCAGACAGATACAGCTTGAACAGGTGCTCATGGTCTTGTCTCAACAAATACTGAATATCTCCATTGAGTGAGATCCCTCAACTGTCTTGGGTCCTTCCTCCAGTGTTTGACTTGGAGGGATTTCTCAAAAACTCAGCACTCTCAGCTTCTCCTTGTCCAGAATGTGCTCCAGGCCCCAGCCACCCTTCTGGCCTCTGCAGGACTTGCTCCAGTCTGTCAGGGTCTTTCTTGTGCTGGGAAGCCCCATGCTGGATGCAGCAGTCCTGATGTGGTGGTCCTGTAGAGGGTTAGCCTGGCCAGCAGCCAGACACCCACCCAGCTGCTCACTCACTCCACTGCCTCAACAAGACAAAGGGAGAAAATAAGATGGAATAACTCATGGGACAAGGTAAAGTAAAAGAGATCAGTTACCGAATACCATCATGGGCAAAGACCCGTTGACTTGGGGAAGATCAAATTCGTTTGTTGCCAATTATAAAAAGATTTGGATTGTGAGAAATAAAGACAAAAATATTAAAGACCATTCCCCTCACACTTTACCCCAGGCTCAAATTACTCCATTGTTCCCAGTTCTTCTACCTACCTCAACACCACGAGGAGGAGGGGGGATGGTGAAGAGGGGGTTAACAGTCACTACAGAACATCTCTGCTGCTCCTTCCTTCTCACAGTTCTCCCATGCTCCTGCTTAGGTCCTCTCCATGGGATCCCACCGTGTTTGTGGTCAAGGCTAGGTGTTGTTCCTTTCTTTCTCTCTTACTTTTCTCCTTCATACTCACAGAATCATGGAAATGTTGAGATTGGAAGGGACCTCTGGAAATCATCTAGTTCAACCCCCCAGCCGAGGCAGGGTCAGCTAGGGCAGGTTGCTGAGCACCTTGTCTGGCTGGGTTTGGAATATCTCCATGGATATAGGCTCCACAACCTCTCTGGGAAACCTATTACAGTGTTGGACCACCCTCACAGTCAAAAAGTGCTTTCTTGGGTTCAGATGGCATTTCATGTGTTTTTAGCTGTGTCCATTGCCCCTTGTCTTGTCTCTGGGAACTACTGAGAAGAGCTTGGCTCCTCGGTCTTCAGGCCCTCCCATCAGGTATTTATACACATTAACAAGATCACTCTGAGCCTTTTCTTCTCCAGACTGAACAGTCCCACGTCTCTCAGCCTTTCCTCCTATGAAAGATGCTGCAGTCCCTTAAAACAGCTTTGTCACCCTTTGCTGGACTTGCTTTCGTAGGTCAACATCTTTATTGTAGTGAGGAGCCCAGCACTGGACACAGCACTCCAGATGGGGCCTCGCCAGTGCTGAGTAGATGGGAAGGATCACCTCCCTCCATCTGCCAGCAAGGCTTTTCCTAATGCAGCCCAGGACGCTGTTGGCCTTTGCTGCAAGTGTGTATTGCTGGCTTATATTCAGCTGCTTCTTCTCTGGGATGCCAAGGTCCTTCTCTGCCGAGCTGCTTTCTGTCCAGTCAGCCCTCAGCATGATGTCCACAGTGTGGCTGGGTCACAGGCTGCCCTCCCCCAGCGACTTTCTCAGCAGCACCTTGGCCTTCTTGCAGCTCAGCTCCACCTCTGGCACAGGCCCCACGGTGCTGCAGAGTCACCTGGCACAGCAAAGCCCTCTCCTGCCAGGGCTGCACAGCCCAGGCCTCTTGCTCTCTGCCCTTGGGGACTGCAGCTTTTGCTCTCCGTGGGGGAACCTCATCCATCATTATGGCACCACCTGCCACCCACTCCAGCATGCCTCTGCTGGGAAGCCAAGCCTTGCCACACACAGGCTCCCATCTCTGGGGACCAGGTTTCCATGTGACAAGTCTGCCCTTGGCCCTGGTGCCACATCTGAGGTGCTGCAGCCCAAATGGGCACCAAAGCCCACAGCCTGGGGCACAGAGAGCAGGAGCCCTGTGTGCCATCACAGAGCTGTGACATCAGTGGAATAAGAGGTGAGGTGGGGAAGGACAGCTCCCATGGCTTTTGTGCTGGATGGAGATTCAGTGTCTTGAGGAGAGACCAACAGGGAAGATGAGAAGTGGGGCATGATCCCAATGGATGTGATCAACAAAATAATGGCTATGTCTCCAACAACCAGCAAAAAGGAAACACAAGCTTTCTTGGGCGTTGTGGGTTTTTGGAGAATTCATATTCCAAATTACAGTCTCATCATAAGCCCTCCCTATCAAGTGACCCAGAAGAAGAACAACCTCAAATGGGGTCCTGAGCAACGACAAGCCTTTGAACAAATTAAATGGGAGAGAGTTCATGCAGTCGCCCTTGGGTGAGCCCAGGCAGGACAAGATGTAAAAAATGTGCTCTACATCGCAGCCAGGGAGAACCTGGAGCCTCGGGCAGAAAGCACTGGTGGAGACGCGAGGTCGACCCCTGGGCTTTTGGAGTCGGGGATACAGAGGATCTGAGGCCCACCACACTCCAACTGAAAAAGAGATATTGGCAGCATATGAAGGGGTTTGAGCTGCTCCAGAAGTGGTTGGTACTGAAGCACAGTTCCTCCTGGCACCCCGACAGCCAGTGTTGGGCTGGATGTTCAAAGAGAGAGTCCCTTCTAGACATCATGCAACTGATGCTACATGGAGTAAGTGGGTCGCACTGATCACACAACGGGTTCGAATAGGAAACCCCAGTTGCCCAGGAATCTTGGAAGTGATCATGGACTGGCCAGAAGGCAAAGATTTTGGAATATCACCAGAGAAGGAGGTGACGTGTGCTGAAGAGGCCCCACTGTACAATAAACTGCCAGAAAATGAGAAGCAATATGCCCTGTTCACTGATGGATCCTGTCGTCTTGTGGGGAAGCATTGGAGGTGGGAAGCTGCTGTATGGAGTCTTGTACGACAGGTGGCAGAAACTGCTGAAGGAGAAGGTGAATCGAGCCAGTTTGCAGAGGCGAAAGCCATCCAGCTGGCTTTAGATATTGCTGACCAAGAAAAGTGGCCAATGCTCCATCTCTATACTGACTCATGGATGGTGGCAAATGCCCTGTGGGGATGGTTACAGCAATGGAAGCAGAGCAACTGGCAGCACAGAGGCAAACCCATCTGGGCTGCCGCATTGTGGCAAGATATTGCTGCCCGGGTAGAGGACCTGGTTGTAAAAGTACGTCACGTAGATGCTCACGTACCCAAGAGTCGGGCCACTGAAGAACCTCAAAACAACCAGCAGGTGGATCAGGCTGCTAAGATTGAAGTGGCTCAGGTGGGTCTGGACTGGCAACAGAAGGGTGAATTATTTCTAGCTCACTCGGCCCATGACACCTCAGGCCATCAAGGAAGAGATGCAACACATAGATGGGCTTGCGATCGAGGGGTGGACTTAACCATGGACACCATTGCACTGGTTACCCATGAACGCGAAACATGCGCTGCAATCAAGCGAGCCAAGCGGTTCAAGCCTCTCTGGTTTGGAGGACGATGGCTGAAAGATAAATATGGGGAGGCCTGGCAGATTGATGATATCACACTCCCACAAACCCACCAAGGCAAGCGCCACGTGCTTACAACGGTGGAAGCAACCACCAGACGGCTGGAAACATGTCCTGTGCCCCATGCCACCGCCCGGAACACTATCCTGGGCCTTGAAAAGCAAATCCTATGGCAACATGGCACCCCAGAAAGAGTTGAGACAGACAATGGGGCTCATTTCTGAAAGAACCTCATAGACCCCTGGGCCAAAGGCATGGCACTGAGTGGGTATATCACATCCCCTATCACGCACCAGCCTCTGGGAAAATCGAATGGTACAATGGACTGTTAAAGACTACACTGAGAGCAACGGGTGGTGGGACATTCAAACACTGGGATACACATTTAGCAAAGGCCACCTGGTTAGTCAACACTAGGGGATCTGCCAATCGAGCTGGCCCTGCCCAATCAAAACTTTTACGTACTGTAGAAGGGAATAAAGTCCATGTGGTGCACATAAAAAATATGCTGGGGCAGACAGTCTGGGTTACTCCCGCCTCAGGCAAAGGCAAACCCATTGGTGGGATTGCTTTTGCTCAAGGACGTGGGTGCACTTGGTGGGTGATGTGGAAGGATGGGGAATTCTGATGTGTACCTCAGGGGGATTTGATTTTGGGTGAAAATAGCCAATGAACTGAATCGTATGATGTTAATTGCTAAATGATAGTGCATGTCATCACTTCTATGGTGGCTATATGCCATACCAATGGTATTACAGTAAGAATCACCCAGATTAATGAAGAATGAACTTGGATGAAACAGAGAAAAGTGCAGCAGTGATGGAACCAGAACTGACTTCAGCATGCAACAATCCAAGACCACACACCAGCTCTCCTGCCCTGAAAGGCTGTTATGACAGATAAAGCCCAAAGTCATGGACTCAAGGAACCCAACGGACATTTTAGAGGCATGGCCCATAGACCAAGGGAATGATCTCTGTGTGTATATATTAAAAGACAGGAAAAGTGGTGGCAATTAATTGAAAGGTATTGGAAAGTATGGGACCTGGGCACGACGTAGATGGTATAGAATAAGGGGTGGATACTGTCCTGGTTTCAGCTGGGACAGAGTTCATTTTCTTCCTAGGAGCTGGCAGAGTGCTGTGTTTTGGATTTAGCCTGAGAATAACGTGACAGCACACTGGTGTTTTAGTTGTTGCTAAGTAGTGTTGGACTCGATGATCCGTGTGGGTCCCTTCCAAGTCAGGACATTCTATGATTCTGTGATTCTAGTGCTTATATTAAGACAAGGACTTTTCAGCTTCCCATACTCTGCCAGCCAGGAGGTGCACAAGTAGCTGGGAGGGAGCACAGCCAGGACAGCTGACCCCAACTGGCCAAAGGGCTATTCCATACCATATGATGTCATGGTCAGGATATAAACTGGAGGGAGTTGGCCAGAGGGCAGTGATCACTGCTCGGAGACTGGCGGGGCATTGGTCGGTGACTGGTAGGCGGTTGCATCACTTGATTTTCCTGGGTTTTGTTCCCCTCTCTCTCTCTTATTGTTTTCCTTTTCATTACAGTTTTTTTTTTTTTAAATTTAATTTTATTTTTTTTCCATTATTAAACCATTCTTATCCCAACTCACGAGTTTTCTTACTTTTGCTCTTCAGATTCTCTCCCTCATCCCACCGGCTGGGGGGAGGGTGAGTGAGCGGCTGTGTGGTGCTTGGTTGCCAGCTGGGGTTAAACCACAACAATCCTGCTGTGTTCCTCTTCCATTAAATGCCAGGGACATTGCAGTCTCCAGTGAGACCCAGGCTTCTACATCCAGGGACTTCATTTGGATGCTTAGAAAAGACTAGGCCAACTGTGGGTTTCTCATCTCCCACCACGGTGTCACCTTTACTGGCCCCTCCTCTGGCCCTCGCTCACAAGGGCTCACCCAACTTGTCACTTGCCCCACAGAGGAGCTCCATACATGCAGTTAATTTCTTCACTTTGAGGGAGCCCCACTCCTGATCCTTCCAGCCTGTCTCTCCTGAAAAGCCTGTACCCATCCATTGCAGCACCCCAAGCCGTGTGACTTGTCCCATCATGCCTTGGCAGTCACTCCATGCATGTCAAAAAGCACAGGCTCCAGCTCATCCTGGCTGTGCCCCTGGCTGAGGGCATGAGTGCACATTTGGGCTGTAGCTCCTCAGCTGTGGCTCCAGGCAAAACTCTGACTTGTCTTACGGAAACCTGGTACCTAGCGTCCGAGAAGCCCTGTTTGCAAAGGCTTTGCTTCAGAGCAGAGACGTTCCAGAGTGGACATCAGATGGAAACATAAAGCTGCAATTGGATGCCACAATAATGAGCAAACCCTGCTGTCCCCAAGGCCAGAGGAAAATGGGGCTGGGAAGTGCAGCCCTGGAAAGAAAGAGGTTTATTTCAGTGGTGTCTCTGCTGCCTCTTAGGGCCTTTGGTGGACGTGAAGGTGATCTCCGTCAATGACAAGGTGCTGCTGTCAGGCCAGTGTGAAAACTGTTGGTCCGTTCCTTGATTGTATCATCAAGGGGGTGAGTAAAGGCTGGTGGAGAGATAAAACAGCAGTCTGAGAACATAGGCACACAAGTGGAGACCCCAGTGTGATGTGCCTTGTGCTCCTGGCCTGCCTTACATCTACTGGGTAGAGAAGGGACAGACCTTGCCACACTGCAGTGGTGGCAAAGAGTTTCTTGCACAAAGGCACCGAACCTGTCTGCAATGCTGTCTGGGGTGTCCGACACACACTCGTTCTGAATGGGGATGGCTTTCCCGTGCTGTACCTGCCAGCCACATGTAGGTACGGGTGAGAGCCTTGGCATCTCACAGAACACTACAGACATCTATTTGGACATGAAATCGAGTAACAGTCTGGAATTTGATTAGGCAATGTGGGGATGAAAACCATCATTACAGGCAATGGAGATCTAGTCAACCCAGCTGATGGAAAAGACAGAGCAAAGCTTAGTTCTCCCTGGGCTACATGACATCATTTGGTCAGATGGCAGCATAGGCTGCCAAGAAAGTAGTAAACAGGGACAAGAGCAGTTGCCTTGCACGTGCCTTGGACAACCTCTGGCACCTCAGGTGTCAGCAGGTATTTCATCTGAACAGCCAAGTCCCGACCTACATCTTCACCAGTGACCACGGGAGCTGAGACAAGGAGCTCACATGCAGGTGCCTATTTAATGCCCACCTGAACTGAAGCAAGAGGAATCCCACCTCCTGTGGGATTGTGGCAGGCATGGGAGGGAGCTGAGTCCCCTTCCAGTGCTTAGCAATAGAAACACAGGATGAGATGCCTCCACTGAGTCTCAGCCTCCAGCTGAATCCCGTCCCTCATCAGGATTAAAGAAGATCCCTGCCTGTCATTGTCTGGGTGTCCTACTTAATGGTAAGACAAAGGGGCGATTTTTAGACCTAAGCCCATCTCTGATAGGAGAAAGGACACTGCTGGAAAGAAATCTCTCTCCCCAGCTGAGGGAGGGAACATGAGTGATTGCTCCAGCCTGTTTCACAGCAGGTTCCCCTGGAGCCCCAGGGACACCTGGAGGGAGCTCAAAAAAGAGAGAAAGTGCTGCCTTGGGCTGGGCCTCTGTTGGTCAGGTGGGCCGGGCTTCTGGGACACAGGGAGCTCCTGGCAAGCGGGCAGCCCTGCAGAGAGACAGCTCTGCCCAGGAGCAGCTCCTCTGCGAAGCGCAGCAGGGCTGAGGGCACTGCCTGCAGGCACCGAGGGGAGAGGAGTGAGGCAGAGAGAGGTTAAAGGCAGTGTGGGGTGGAAGGAGAGAGCTGAGCTTGTTCGGAGAGAAATCTTCACAGCATTTGGCACAGTAAGTCTCTGGCAGCAGCGAGATTCAGATGAGTATCCTGGAGGGGTCTTCCAGAGCTGGCACATCCCATGACTGATAGGACCTATCAGGATGTCTTTCTTGGCTTCTCTGGGGTGGAGAAGGAGGACATGCTCCAGAGCAGGGCTTCCCTGCCGCACCATCTGAAGGAAAGGTCATGATGGCTGCCTTCTCCTGGGGATGGCTGCAAGGGCGTGAAGCCGGGTGTGCAGCCAGGGGTGCCCAGGGCCGTCCTTCAGAGCAGGGTCCCTGCACCCCAGGGTGCTGTGTGCCAGGGCAACAGACGCTGCCGCCTGCCAGGGTCAGCACTCAGCCTGCCTGGGGAGCTGCCCACAACGCTGCAGGGAGAAGCTGTGTGTGCAAGCAGTGACCCTGGCAGGGTAAGACCGGGTCCCTCTGTTGAGAGGGTGCTGCATGGGTCAGGGCTGCCTACAGCTCCAGATTACCCCCAGGGAATTTCCAAGGGGACTTTTCAAGAGGAAGGTCAAGATGAGGATTACCTAAAAGGGAAGGAATCTCTGCTTTCTCTTTGCCACTCTTGGTTGGCTGGGTGGGCAGTGGGAGATGGGAATGTATTTCTCTGCTCTGGAGAAGGCACTGAGACCCTGCTTCTCACTGGGACTTGTCTGAGCTTCTCCTGAGCCCCTGCACATACAGAGATGCCCCTGGGCAGTGCCCTGCTGCCGGGAGATGTCTGCAGGGCAGAGCTGAGCACAGAGCGGGTGGGATGGGCTCTGTGAGCACTGGCAGGGAGGAGACTTGGGGACAGAGAAACAGCTCCTGGCAGGGACAGCTCCAGGCAGCAGAGACATGGGCAGGGAGGGAGAGGGAGCTGCTCCCATGAACACCATGGCAGTGGGGATTCAGGCACCTCCCTGCCATCCCCTGCAGCACAGACACCTTCAGGGAGCACCCTCCTGCTCTCCTCTCCCACCCAGCATGGCCTTTGCCCCCAGGGTCATGGGGTTTCAGGTTGTCTTCTTCTTGTCAGCCCAACCCACAGTGAGGAGAAACGCCTGAGTGCCTGTGGGTCTGTCCCTGTCCTTCCTCCCATGGCAGGAGCATTGGGACATTTCTCTGTTTCCCCTCCTGTCCTTGCTGCCTTTGTCCCCACCTTACCTGGGGGCTCCGGGCACTGCAGTGTGTGGGGCTGGCAATGAGCTGACCCTCACCTAAGGACTCCCTGTCTTCAGGACTTTTGACTTTTTCCCTGGGGCTCCTGCTGGGATGCAGGCTGTCCTCCAGAAGGGCACAGCTCTCCCATGGGCTCTCTGTGCCCCATGGAGAAGACAACTCAGTGCTAAGGCCATGGCAAGTGGCTCATCGTCTGTGTGGGCAGCTGCAATGAGTCCTGTGTGTCCATGGCTGGGAGGGGAGAGCTGAGATCCTGCTCACGTACAATGAGATGGTGGGGAGGGGTTTGGAGATCTGCACTTGGGAACTGGATTCCTCTGCTCTCAGAAGTTTCCAGTTTCTTCTCAGGTGAACATCTGGGTGTGATCCTCCTCCAGCTCAAAGAGCTGCAAGGAAAAGGCAGCTGAGACCAGGGCTGATGGACAGACCAGCTCTCCACACCCTGCACTAAGGGACAGTCTCTTTGCCTGTCAGCACCCACACCATTTCACTTGGAGTACAGCAGAAGTGCCAAGGATTTCTGCTTTACAAGCACTTCTCAGTTGTGCTGTGGCAACTAGAACAAGATAAACAAAACAAAATCCCTTCGGCTCTGCTCTGCAGTTGGGTGAAATGGGAGCAACAATGCTGAAAAGCTCATTGATATCAAAAGTGGATTTAATCTGAGATCACCCCATGTTGCTATTACCTATTGCTGTAGGACAGGGCTGACCCCTCCAGAGCGCACAGCAGAGCTCCCTGCTCCACATGGCACCCTCAGCCAGCACCAACCAGAGCTCATGAAAGTCACCTGCCAAAGGTCTCCCTGAAAGGTGCAAGGCAGTCTGGGGTGTTTCCATGAGAACTGGAATAGGCTTTGCTCAGAGAACTCTACCCTAACTTCTCACTGCCTTTACCTCCTTGGGCAGGTCCCCATGCACAGAGGCAGCAAATGTCCAACGGCAGCTCCATCATCGAGTTCCTTCTCCTGGCATTTGCGGACACGCGGGAACTGCAGCTCTTGCACTTCTGCCTCTTCCTGGGCACCTACCTGGCTGCCCTCCTGGGCAACGGCCTCATCATCACCGCCATCGCCTGTGACCACCACCTCCACACCCCCATGTACTTCTTCCTCCTCAACCTCTCCCTCCTTGACCTGGCCTCCGTCTCCACGACTCTCCCCAAGTCCATGGCCAATTCCCTGTGGGACACCAGGTCTATTTCCTATGCAGGATGTGCTGCACAGCTCTTTCTATTTGTCTTTTTCATTTCAGCAGAGTATTTTCTTCTCACTGTAATGGCCTATGACCGCTACGTGGCCATCTGCAAACCCCTGCACTACGGGACCCTCCTGGGCAGCAGAGCTTGTGTCCACATGGCAGCAGCTGCCTGGGGCAGTGGTTTCTTCTATGCTCTTCTGCACACAGCCAATACATTTTCCCTACCCCTCTGCCAAGGCAATGTCCTGGACCAGTTCTTCTGTGAACTTCCCCAGATCCTCAAGCTCTCCTGCTCAGACGCCTACCTCAGGGAATTTAAGCTTCTTATGTTTAGTACTTTTGTCTTTTTGGGGTGTTTTGTTTTCATTGTGGTGTCTTATGTGCAGATCTTCAGGGCCGTCCTGAGGATCCCCTCTGAGCAGGGATGGCACAAAGCCTTTTCCATGTGCCTCCCTCACCTGGCCGTGGTCTCTCTGTTTCTGAGCACCGCCACATTTGCCTACCTGAAGCCCCCCTCCACCTCCTCCCCATCCCTGAATCGAGTGGTTGCTGCTCTGTACTCGGTGGTGCCTCCAGCAGTGAACCCCCTCATCTACAGCCTGAGGAACCAGGAGCTCAAGGAAGCAATGTGGAAACTGATGACTGGATGTTCTCCAGGAGCTATAGAGTGTCCATCTTCTTCAACATATGACTCATAATGTAACTCATAACAGGCCCAGCCTTTCTTGATTAATTTTTGTTGTTATCATTGTTGTTGGGTAAGTTTTTTCTTTTCTTGCTTTTTTAACTTGTGATAATGTTGTCCACAAAGAAACGTGGACACCCCACTTCTACTTCATTCTCTTCCTCACTAGTCTGACCCACTGACTGTGTAAATAAGGAGCTATACTCCTTCTCTAATTAAACAAAATAAATGTACTTGCATTGACTTGTCTGTCTGAGACCCAAGCAACTAAAACTGAACCAAATATTCTTCCTCATAGGTGGAGAAAGGGCAATGGGGCCATCATGCACTCCCCCATATCTACGGAATGGGGAACATTCCCAGCCCATAGGCAAATCTCTTCCCTCTCTCTCATGACCTGCATAGTGTTTGTGCTTGAGAAAACCCTCATCATCATGCATGTGGCGGCAAACCAGCATCCGCACACCCCCATGGGCTTCTTCTTGGGCCATCTGTCTTCCCTGGAGATCTTCTACAGAACCACCACCCTGCCCCAGCTGATGGCCAGCTGCGTGACTGGGGACAGCACCATCTCTGCTTATCACGGTGCTAGTATTGTTTCCTGCACCTTTTGCATGCACTGAGTGTTTACTCCCCGTGACCACACCCTACGATCAGTACTGGGCTGTGTGCCACCCCCTGCTCTCTACAAGACTCATGAACCGGCAGGTCGGTCTCCAGAGGGCAGCTGCCCCTTCGCTAGGGGCATTTCTGTCATCTACAGTCATAATGTCAGTCGTGTCCCAGATACAGTTGTGTGGTCCCAGGGGAGCGGACCACTTCTTCTGTGATTTCACCCCATTGCTGGAGCTCTCATGCAGTGGCACTGTGACACTCGTGCTCTTTGCTCTCATAACCTGCTTTTTAGACCCCATCCTCCCCTTCCTGTTCACATGGTCATCCTGTGTGCATCAGAGATGCCTCCCCGGGGCAGCTCTCCCATCCAGCGTGGGCAGGCAGAAAGCCTTCTCCACCTGCTCCTCTCACCTCACTGGTGCCACTGTTTTCTATGACACCCTCGGCCTTGGGGGTGTGATGCCCAGAACAGCCCTCCTGAGACAGTTTGACAAAGCCCTTTTTCTCCACCATCCTCACATCCCTCTTCAATCCCTTCATCTAAGCCTGTGGACTAGAAAGGTTGGGGGGCACTGAGAAAAATGCTCAGGGAAGCTGTGAGCTGCGCAGAGAAACCATTGGAGCTGTGGGCCTGCAGGAAGAAATCACTTCTGGCTCTCTTCTGAGCCAGCCCAGAGGACCTGGACTGGTGTGTGCTGTGTCCTGGGCACTCCCCTGCAAGGGTGGGATATGAAGAAGGCTTTTGGTGTGGGAAGGAGCAGAGAGGTGCTGGTGGAGCTGGCTGGTGGAGCTGGCTGGTGTCATCATGAGACCTCTCTCAAACATCTTGGAAGGGGCAGAGAGATCAGGGAGGTTGCAAGGTCCTCAGAAAAGGCAAATATCAAAGCCATCCTCAAGAAGGGCAAGAAGGAGGACCGGGAGTGTTACAGGTTGGTCAGCTTCACCTCAGCCCCTGGGAAGGTGGCAGGGCAAATGCTCTTGCAGCTATCTCCATCACTTGAAGGACAAGAAAAGGATTGCTGAACCCACGTGGGAGGGGAAAGAAGGGCATGCTGTGTACCTGGACTTTTGCAAGTCCTTGCATGTGGTTTCCCGTGGTCTCCCTGGAGAGGATTGTTGACATCTGGACTGAAGAAGTGAATGATGCGGTGGGTGGGAAGTTGGCTGGACGATCAGGAACAAATTCTGTCAGTGGTACAAAGTCCTCTAAGGAGACAGATACTAGCAGCATCCCTCAGGGATCAGCAAAATTTCTTAAAAAATCATGAAAAGCTGGAAATTAAGACTTTTTACAGAATGGACCCCGTCCGAGTCCAAACTAGTTCCCTTTAACCCCTCCCAGTACAGACTGGGCCCCCTCCCAGTACAAAGTGGATCCTTCAAACACCTCCCAGTAGAGAATGGGGCCTCTCCCAGTGCAAACTGGACACATTTAATACCTGCCAGTACAGACTGGGCCCTGTCCCAGTACAAACTGGTTCCTTTTAACCCCTCCCAGTACACACTGAGCCCCCTTCCAGTACAAGCTGGATCCATTTAATGCCTCCCAGCACAGACTTTGCCCTGTCCCAGTAGAAACTGGATCCCTTGGTCCCCTTCCCAGCACAGACTGGGCGTCATCCCGGTACAAACTGGATCCCTTTAACATTGCTGAGCTCAGACTGGGCCCTGTCCCAGTACAAACTGCATCCTTTTATCCTTTTCCATTACAGACTGGGCACGTCCTAGTACAAAATGGATCCCAGGATCCCTTCCCAGTAAAGGCTGTGTCCCGTCACAGTCCAACCTGGATCCCATGATCCCTTCCCAGTACAGGCTGTGTCCCATCACAGTCCAACCTGGGTCCCTTTAACTCCTGCCAGTACAGCCTGGGCCCCATCCCAGTACAAACTGGATCCCCTGGCCCCATCCCAGTAGAGACTGGGCCCTGTCCCCGTACAAACGGGATCTCTTTAACCTTATAGACTGGGTCTCATCCCTGTACAGACCCCTAACTGCCCCCAGACCCCTAAGGGCCCCCTTGGACCCATAAGTGCAACCTTGGCACCCCTAAGTGCGTCCATTGGCCATACCCCTCCCTCCCTTCCCTCCACTATGCCATGCCCCATGTGTCCTCTGGCCCCAGCTGCAGCCCCGCTTCTTGACCTTCACCTTGCTGTGGGCCAGCCCCACCTCCCCCAGTGCCTTCAGCCCTTGGCTGAGAGTCCCCCTCACCTCATCCAGCCTTCCTTGGAGGGAAGCCTCTGCCCAGGTCTTCACCAGACCTTGAGTGGGCTCAAGGCTTGTCCTCCTCAGGTGGTGCCAGGTGGCCATTAGATCTTTAGAAGGCCTCAAGCTCAACCTTGGGTGTTGACTGAGAAGACAACCACTCCAGTGGAGACATCAGAAATCCTGCGATAGCTTCAAGGTCAAATCCAAGAGGAAGAAGAGAGGTTGTAGGTGCTGGAGGTCATCTAGTCAAAGCCCACCTTAGAGTGGAGACCACCCCTGGAGATACCCAATGCACGAGTAGTGTCCCTCAGGGGTCCATACTGGGACCAGTAGTGTTTAATGTCTTTATCAAGGACATGAATAGTGCGACTGAGTGCAAGTTTTGAGATGCCACCAAGCTGAGCGGTGCACATAACACCCCCGAGGGACAGGTTGCCATCCAGAGGGACCTGGACAAGCTTGAGAAGTGGGCCCATGTGAACCTCATGAGGTTCAACAAGGCCAAGTGCAAGGTCCTGCCCCTGGGTGGGGGCAACTCCCAGTATCAGTACAGGCTGGGGGATGAAGGGATTGAGAGCAGCCCTGAGGAGAAGGACTTGGGGGGACTGGTAGATGAAAAGCTGGACATGAGCCGGCAATGTGCTCTCGCAGCCCAGAAAGCCAACTGTATCCTGGGCTGCATCAAAAGAAGCGTGGCCAGCAGGGCAAGGGAGGGGATTCTGCCCCTCTACTCTGCTCTGCTGAAACCCTACATGGAGCCCTGTGTCCAGCTCTAGAGTCCTCACAGAGGAAGGACATGGACCTGTTGGAGCGGGTCCAGAAGAGGGCCACACAAATGATCCGAGGGATGGAACACCTCTGCTATGAGGAAAGGCTGAAAGAGCTGGGGGTGTTCAGCCTGGAGAAGAGAAGGCTGCTGTAGGAGGGTAAATTTAGACTGAACACAAGGAAAAAAAAATTCATGATGAGGGGAGTGAAACACTCGAACGGGTTCCCAGAGTGGTGGTAGATGCTCCATGCTTGGAAACATTCAAGGACAGGCTAGATGGGTCTCTGAGCAACCTGATCAAGTTGTAGATGTCTCTGCCCATTGCAGGGGGGTTTAATTAGATGACCTTTAAAGGTCCCTTCGCATCCAAACCATTCTATGATTCTATGATTCTATGAATGCTATGACCAGGATTAGAGGGGGCCGTGCCTCCAGCCAGGTGGAAGAAAAGGGACAACAGGGTTTACTGGACTGTGTGGATTTGATGGCCTGGCACAGCAGACCCGCAGGAGTATAAGGCTCTAATGGACACGGGTACACAGTGTACCCCAATGCCATCAAGCTATAAAGGGGCAGAAACCATCTGTATTTCTGGAGTGACAGGGGCATGACCATGGGACTGTAGGAAAGGAGTGCAGGTGCCTATTTGTAACAGACGCCATGACAGAAGCAAGGGCAATCCCACCTCCTGGGGGTTTGTGGCAGGCATGGGAGGCAGCTGAGGTCCCTTCCAGCCCCAGCACTACAAACCCAGCATGAGATGCCTCCAGTGACTCAGCTGATTGCCTTCCCTCAGCATGGCTAAAGGAGATGCCTCCCTGGTAGTGCCCAGGTGTCCTGTCTCATGATGGGCCAAGGAAGGGGGATTCGCAGACCTAACTGTGTCTCGGAGAGCAGCAAGGCCACTGCTGCAAAGAAACGTCTCTGCAGAGGTGAGACAGGCAATAGCGGTGATTCCTTCAGTCTCTTCCCAAGCAGGTTCCTGGAGAGCCCCAGGGACACCTGGAGGGAGCGCCGAGTGGGGTGGGGGGCAGAGAACGTGACGTCTTGGGCAGGTCCCCTCCTCCGGGGCTGAGACAGGCTCCTGGGGTGGAGGGAGCTCCTGGTAAGCAGGCAGCAGTGCAGAGAGACAGCTCTGCCAAGGAGCAACTCCTCTGCCAAGCGCAGCAGGGCTCTGGGCAAAGGAGTAGGGCAGGGCGCGATTAAAGGCAGGCTGGAGTGGGAGGAGAGAGGGGAGCTGCAAGGGAAGAAACCTTTGCAGCCCTTGCCACGGTAAGTCTCTTGGTGCAGGGCAATGCAGCTGCCCTTGCGGGAAGGGTCTCCGAAAGCGTTCATAGGCTCCAGCCTGCAGGGTCTGTGAGGAGGCCTCCCAGCCCAGGGGCTCATGTTAGACCAGGGGGAAGGGGTGAAGGCAGGGGGTGCAGCCAGAGCTGCCCAGGGCATTTCAGAGGGGGCTTTTGCAGAGGAAGAGCAAGGCAGGGGATCCCTTACAGCTAAAGAGCTTTCCTGAGGCTGTGCTTTCAGTTTCCAGCTGTTTCAGGAAAAGGGGAAAAGGCGCTGCTGCGTTTGGCGAGGGAGCCTGAGAGTCCTGAGCTGCCACCCTGAGAGGTCAGGAGGTCTGGTAGGAGGCAAGGCAACTGCTTGCATCCACTCCTCTCCCTCCAGAGAGCACCAGCATCTCCTTTGCTGTCCTCAGCAGGGTTTCTCTGACCTGCTCCTTCCTGCCTGCAAGCGGGGAGTACCTCTAGAGAGTGCCTGGAGCTGGGAGGTTTCTTGAGGTCAGAGCTCAGCAGACAGGAGTGGGTGATGGGGTCTGTGATCCCTGACAGGGAAAAACTGGAGGGCAGAGCAACAGTTCCCGGCAGGGGTAGCTCCAGGCAGCAGAGACATGGGCAGAGAGCTCTAGGAACCTCCAACCCCAAATGCCATGGGAGGGAGAAGTTGGGAAGCTCCCTGCCATCCCCTCCAATGCAGACACCTGCCTCTGCGCAAGACCCCTGCTCTCGTCTCCCACCCAGCACAGCCTCTGCCCTCAAGGCCGTGTGGTCCAGGGCAGGAGTTGCCTCCTGTGCAGCCAGAGCTCTGGCACAGCAGAGGGGCATCTCTCCTGACACGTGGCCGCTTCCCTCTGCAGGGCAAAGGGGCTGCGAGCGACTGCCCGGGGCTTTCGCTAACTGGCAGGTGCTGTGCTCTGCTGGGTAAGGAGAAGGCTTTCCTGAGTGCCCGGCCGCCTCTCCTCTCCTTGCTTCCCTTAGGAGGAGAGTCACAGAGTTCTGCTTTGGTCCTCCACCTGCTTGTGCTGCTCTTCTTCCTGCTCATGGGGTCCCTGGCAGGAACGGTGGTGGTGTGGGGCAAGGGGTGGGGGTGTGGAGTGCCTGCTCTGGCCCTGACCTGGAGGGCGCTGCCCTGGAGGTGTTTCCATGGGACCAAGGTGCCCAAGCCCTCTCTTCATTTGCCAGGCTCGAGACACTGCACTCAGTGCTTGGGCAATGAGACACTGCTTCCCTTAGCAGACAGCACCTTAAGACACCGGATTCTGCTGGACAGGGAGTCCTGCGGGGCTGTCAGCATCCCTCCAGAAGGGCACAGCTCTCCTGTAGGACCCTGGAGATGTCTGAGAGCACCCGATCTGCCCATGCCAATCAGCATCCTTGTCCTGTCCTCTTCCTCATACTCTGCAGAGCTGTGCTGGAAAGGAGAGGTGTTTTGAACTCTGCACCTGGCACAGCACCCCTCTGCTCCCAGGACAGGCCAGTGTCTTTTGCAGAGCAACCTCTGTGACGAGACCCATTTGCTGCACCTCATCTCCCACCTTCCTCTGGGGAAGAAAGCATCCTTCTGGGCTTTTTGCCCTCCGCTCTAGTGCAGCACAGGGAACTCCTCCCCAGGAAGCCTCCCTCCAAACACCCTGGGCTGTTGCTGCCTCCATGGGTCATTGCTGGAAAGCAGGGCTGACCCTTCAGGAGCCCCTGGGGAGAGGGCACGGCTCTGCACAGCACACTCAGCCGGCACAAACCAGAGCTGAAGCCCCGGAGCTGCATAACAGTCCTGCACAAGAAGGAAAGGCGCCCTTAGGTATTGCACAATGAATGAATGAAATTTGGCTCAGAGAAGCTTCTCTGAATTTTTCTCTTTTCTCTCCCTTGGCAGTTTCCATGCCCAGAAGCAGCAAATGTCCAATGGCAGCTACACGAATGAGTTTCTTCTCCTGGCATTCGCAGACACGCGGGAGCTGCAGCTCTTGCACTTCTGGCTCTTCCTGGCCATCTACCTGGCTGCCCTCCTGGGCAACGGCCTCATCATCACAGCCATAGCCTGCGACCGCCGCCTCCACACCCCCATGTACTTCTTCCTCCTCAACCTCTCCCTCCTCGACCTGGGCTCCATCTCCACCATTCTCCCCAAAGCCATGGCCAATTCCCTGTGGGACACCAGGGCCATTTCCTACCAAGGGTGTGCTGCCCAGGTCTTTTTCTTTCTCTTCTTCATTGGAGGAGAGTATTTTCTTCTCACTGTCATGGCCTACGACCGCTATGTGGCCATCTGCAAACCCCTGCACTACGGGACCCTGCTGGGCAGCAGAGCTTGTGTCCACATGGCAGCAGCTGCCTGGGGCAGTGCGTTTCTCTATGCTCTCCTGCACACTACCAATACATTTTCCCTACCCCTCTGCCAAGGCAATGTCCTGGACCAGTTCTTCTGTGAAATCCCCCACATCCTCAAGCTCTCCTGCTCAGATGCCTACCTCAGGGAAGTGGGACTTCTTCTGGTTAGTGTCTGTTTAGTATTTGGGTGTTTTGTTTTCCTTGTGGTGTCCTATGTGCAGGTCTTCAGGGCCGTGCTGAGGATCCCCTCTGAGCAGGGACAGCACAAAGCCTTTTCCACGTGCCTCCCTCACCTGGCCGTGGTCTCCCTGTTCCTCAGCACTGGCATATTTTCCCACCTGAAGCCCCCCTCCATCTCCTCCCCAGTTCTTGACTTAGTGGTGGCAGTGCTGTACACTGTGGTGCCTCCATTAGTGAACCCCCTCATCTACAGCATGAGGAACCAGGAGCTCAAGGATGTCCTATGGAAACTGGCCCAATGGACGCTGTTTCACCGGCAATAAGCTGCCTTCCCTTCTCTGCACATTTGCCAGAGTCTTTCTTAGGCCAGGAGTCTGTTTTCTTCTCTTGCAGTAATCCTGCTTATAGATAATTTTCTGGGCTTATGCTACTTGTCTTGAGGCATGATCTTATTGTGTCTGAGTTGCACAACACTCTGTCAGATGTGGCATGCCCAATAGCAGCTCTTCAATAAAACAGAATCTCCCAGGTCCAGTGCCTGAAGGCTGCGCTCTTCCTCCAAAGCTGCTGCCAAGAAAATGTCCATGGAATTGTTTTTTTGAAGAGTCTGATCTGCTTTTGTTCTCAGTGTTTTGGGAGTTAAGATCATGGTACTATTGGGTTCCACTGGACCTAATGTTCTGGATTTAAAAGCTCTCTTCTTGGTGTCCAATGGGAGAGGAGATGGCCCATGAGCTCCCTTTCTCTCCTCAGGTTTCTTCATGTATGACAGGAGTGATGGCATATACCAGACTGCCTGGAAATGAGTCTGGAGGGGTGAGGAGAGGAGAGGATGGGGACTTCCCACATGCCCTGGGGTTGCAATGAATGGAGGCTCAGAAGGTGAAAGGCTCTCAGATGTGAACTCCCCCAAAAGCAAAACATGAAGCTATTGAAGCTGTTGAAGTGTCTAGAGGAGAAGTCTTACAAGGAGCAGCTGAGGGAGCTGGGGTTGTTTAGTCTGGAGAAGAGGAGGCTGAGGGGAGACCGTATTGCTCTCTACAACTACCTGAAAGGAGGTTGTAGCGAGGTGGGGGTCGGTCTCTTCTCCCAGGTAACAAGTGATAGGACGAGAGGAAATGGGCTCAAGTTGTGCCAGGGGAGATTTAGATTAGATATTAGGAAAAATTTCTTCCCAGAGAGAGTGGGTAGGCATTGGAACACATTGTCCAGGGAAGTGGTCCAATCATGGTCCCTGGAAGCATTCAAAAAACGTGTGGATGTGGTGCTTAGGGACATGGCTTAGAGGTGGACCAGGCAGTTAGGTTAACAGGTTGGACTCGGTGATCTCTGAGGTCCTTTCCCACCTTAACGATTCTATGATTCTATGATTAAATTGAGGTATGCAAAACAAGGACTCTGCCATGGGAGTCAGTAGGAGCCCAGCAGGCAGAAGAAAGGGAGAGTGGAGAGGTGCAGGAGCTGCCTGAGAAGCCCCAGGACTCTCATGCCGTCCTGGGGAGTGGGGCTGGTGGGAGCAGAGGAGGGGCAAATTCAGTCAGGATTGGGCATCACCTACAATATGAATTCAGGAGAGCCAGAGAGTGCCTGGCCTCCATTTCCTCACGCCCTTGGGGCCATACCAGCCCTGGGGCTGATGGGGAGACAGAACCCCCTCCGCTCTGCCCCCCGGAGCTGCTGTGCCCTTCAGAGGGGCTGGGGCTGGGGTGAGTGCCCAGAGCTCTGCAGCACCCTGCGGTAGGCGCTGCCGTGGGGCCAGCCCAGACTGGCCTGCTCTGCTGGGCTGGGGAGGGGGCAGGGGAGGTGGGGAGAGCTGGGGAGGGGCTGGGCTGGGCTGGGAAGTGCCCAGGAGAGGAAAGCCCCAGTGTAGAGCTAAGCCGTGTGAGTGTGCAGGGTGGGGGCCCCCAGCAGGGTGCTGACAGTGCAGAGTCAGGCATCATGGTGAAGGAAGCAAGGCACCAAAGGTGCAGAAGAGAGGGGCCAGGTCTGCGCCATGTTCCCTGAACATCCTGGGGAAGCTTTCCTGGGAAAACTGTCCCAGATCAGTGCCACACACCAGCCATTTCCATCTCTGTTCATACACCCCAGCCCTGAGAAGGGACGTTTCCTGCATGGTCAGCCCCATCCTCCTCCGGGGCTCAGTGATACCCAACTCCACCACCAGTATTAAGAAAAAGGGAGCCAGGTTCCTACTGACATTTATTGCGCACAAGCCCCATAGCTCTTGCCACAGCTGGTCTCTCAGCCAAGCCCGTTCTTAGACAGCTCCAGTTTGAACAGGTGCTCATGGCCTTGTCTCAACAAAGACTGAATATCTCCATGGAGTGAGATCCCACCAACTGGCCTGGGTTCTTGCTCCTGTGTTTTCTTCTGAACGATTTCTAAAGAACCCATCTCTCTCAGCCTCTCCTTGTGCATAATGTGCTCCAGGTCCCAGCCACCCTTCTGGCCTCTGCAGGACTTGCTCCAATCTGTCAGGGTCTTTCTTGTGCTGGGAAGCCCCATGCTGGATGCAGCAGTCCTGATGTGGTGGTTCTGTAGTGGGTTAGCCTTGGCCAGCAGCCAGACACCCACCCAGCTGCCCACTCACTCCCCTGACTCAACAGCACATAGGGAGAAAATAAGATGGAATAACTCATGGGTCAAGATAAAGTAAAGGAGATCAGTTACTGAATACCATCATGGGCAAAGACCCGTTGACTTGGGGAAGATCAAATTCATTTGTTGCCAATTATAAAAAGATTTGGATTGTGAGAAACAATGAGAAAAATATTAAAGACCATTCCCCTCACACTTTCCCCCAGGCTCAAATTACTCCATTGTTCCCACTTCTTCTACCTACCCCAACACCACAAGGAGCAGGGGGGATGGTGAGGAGGGGGCTAACAGTCACTGCAGAACATCTCTGCTGCTCCTTCCTCCTCACACTTCTCCCCTGCTCCAGCTTGGGTCCTCTCCATGGGATCCCACTGTATTTGTTGTCAAGGCTAGGTGTTGTTCCTTTCTTTCTCTCTTACTTTTCTCCTTCATACTCACAGAATCATGGGAATGTTGAGATTGGAAGAGACCTCTGGAGATCATCTAGTTCAACCCCCCAGCTGAGGCAGGGTCAGCTAGAGCAGGTTGCTGAGCACCTTGTCTAGCTGGGGTTGGAATATCTCCATGGATGGAGACTCCACAACCTCTCTGGGAAACCTATTACAGTGTTGGACCACCCTCACAGTCCAAAAGTGCTTTCTTGGGTTCAGGTGGCATTTCATGTGTTTTTAGCTGTGTCCATTGCCCCTTGTCTTGTCTCTGGGAACTACTGAGAAGAGCTTGGCTCCTCGGTCTTCAGGCCCTCCCATCAGGTATTTATACACATTAACAAGATCACTCTGAGCCTTTTCTTCTCCAGACTGAACAGTCCCACGTCTCTCAGCCTTTCCTCCTATGAAAGATGCTGCAGTCCCTTAAAACAGCTTTATGGCCTTTGCTGGACTTGCTTTCGTAGGTCAACATCTTTATTGTAGTGAGGAGCCCAGCACTGGACACAGCACTCCAGATGGGGCCTCATCAGTGCTGAGTGGAGGGGAAGGATCACCTCCCTCCATCTGCCAGCAAGGCTTTTCCTAATGCAGCCCAGGACGCTGTTGGCCTTTGCCGCAAGGGTTCAGTTCAGATCCTACACAGCTGCTTCTCCTCCGGGACGCCAAGGTCCTTCTCTGCAGAGCTGCTTTCTGTCCAGTCAGCCCCCAACATGATGTCCACAGTGTGGCTGGGTCACAGGCTGCCCTCCCCCAGCGACTTTCTCAGCAGCACCTTGTCCTTCTTGCAGCTCAGCTCCACCTCTGGCACAGGCCCCACGGTGCTGCAGAGTCACCTGGCACAGCAAAGCCCTCTCCTGCCAGGGCTGCACAGCCCAGGCCTCTTGCTCTCTGCCCTTGGGGACTGCAGCTTTTGCTCTCGGGGGGGGAACCTCATCCATCATTATGGCACCACCTGCCACCCACTCCAGCATGCCTCTGCTGGGAAGCCAAGCCTTGCCACACACGGGCTCCCATCTCTGGGGACCAGGTTTCCATGTGACAAGTCTGCCCTTGGCCCTGGTGCCACATCTGAGGTGCTGCAGCCCAAATGGGCACCAAAGCCCACAGCCTGGGGCACAGAGAGCAGGAGCCCTGTGTGCCATCACGGAGCTGTGACATCAATGTAATAAGAGCTGAGGTGAGGAAGGACAACTCCCATGGCTTTTGTGGTGGATGGAGATACAGCATCTTCAGGAGAGACCTACAGGGATGATAAGAAGTGGAACATGCACTGTGGGATTTCAAGGTAGCTAAGATAAATGGAGGTTCTCTATGGGACAGGCAACAGGTTAGACAGCAGCTTGTGTGTGGCTCAGCTTCTGAGCCACCCAGTCTTCTGCTAACCTGGACCTGATACTTCCAAAAGAGGAAGGGCTCATCAGGAATGTGAAGAGCAGTGTCAGCCTTGGCTGTAGTGACCAAGAAATGGTTGTCTCCCAGATTCCCAGGGAAATGGGGAAGGAGAGGAGCAGAGAGCAGACCCTGCACATCAGGGAGTGAGAACTTGTTCTGTTGAGGGCACGGGCAGGTGGGATCCCATGGGATCCCATGTCAGGGCCCTGAGAGCATCCATAGGCCTTCATGGTCATGACCAGCCTCACCCGGGGCCTCTACCTGCATCTCTGTCCATGGGCCCAGGAGACCATTGAAGCCAGGCCTGAATTTTAGCCCCAGCTGGATCTATGCTGGAGGTGTACGGGTCTCCAGACACAGCCATAGACACAGCCTTGCCTGTCCATGGACCTTACTGATACAGAATTGCCAACTCACTTCCCAGTTTGATTCTTTATGGGATGTGCAATGGAACGGCACCGTGGCTCTCCAAGTGCCAGACCCCAGCTGATTCACAGAGGCCTAAGGGCCTTTCTGCTGCCTTTCCTCCTGTCGTTTGGTCAGGTTTTGGGAGGAGAGAAAGGCAAAGCAGGTGAGGTTTCTGGGTGTCAATGATTCAACAGAGCCTGCACAAGTTAGATGATCTAATGGCTATGCTAGTTCAAAACTGCTGTCTTCACCTCCTTTCTCAGAGGTCTTAAATATTCTGCAGGAACCTGGAAGCTCTGAGATCCCTCTATCTCCCTCTCCTTTAGCAACGTAGTTGATATAGTACCCAAGTCAGAGTCAATTCTGTTTCCAGCCTAAAGCACCCCATGCTCTGGAGATATGCCAGGACACTTGCATAAGGATCCCTCTCCTCTGGACGAGAAGGTGGATGTTCCCAGGAGTCTCAGGAAGCATGGCATACCCATAGCTGTGTTCAGGGAGATGGCCAAATGCTCCGTCTCCATTTCTGTAACGCTGGTCTAGATTGTGGCCTGGGACATGTCTAAACTCTCCCTCTGGATGCTGACATTTACTGAGGAACCTGGTCTGACCTCAGAGCTGGCCCTGCTTGGAGCTGGGCATTGGACTACAGATCACCTGAGCTCCCTTCCAACCTAAATTGTCCTATGAGTATATGATGTAGAGACCCTCACCTCCACCTTAATCTTTTTTCACAGGGCACGTGGTCAAGGCCCAGGCTCCTGGAAGAATTGGTGGGAAAGAGACTTCAGAGGGACTCTAGTCCAGCCTCCAGGCTGGCTGTGACTGTGGAGCTGAAACCTGAAGAGCTCCAAAGGTGGAGATCACAGCAACACTCCTCCTAGTCCATTTTATTTTTCTTAAGTCTCGGCCTAAAGCTGCCAAGAGGCAGTTTGTGGCTGTTGCCTCTCTCATACCATCAGGCACTGCAGAAGAGAGCTTGGATTTGTCACCTCTCCAGGTGGGTGTAAGCTCTTGTTAGGTTGCCCCATGCCTCCACTTCAGCAGGCTAGAGAGGCCCAGCTCCCTCAGACTCTCCTCACACCTCCTGCTTTAGGCTCCTCACTCCATCTTGGCAGACCTCCTCTGGGCCCTCTCCAGTCTCTCCACTTTCCTTTTGAAATGCAAAGCCCACGGGCTCCTATGGCAGCCATCATGACTCGCAGGCCCTTCTCCTCAGGGCACTCCTTAGCTGGTATGGTCACTGCCCATGCTGCTGCATGCAGTTGTTCTCCAGCTTTTCCTTCTAAACCTTCAGGTTTCTGTTGGCTGAATCCCCAGAGGTGTCGAGGTCCCTCTGGACTGAACCTCTAGCAGTCAAGCACTGAAGGTACATGTGCTGATGCCCATCCTGAGGCACGGTGCCTTTAACAAGACCATAACTTAAGCAGCTGCAGGACACTACTGATGATAAGAAAAGAGTACTAGTGTAATGGAGTTGCTAATCAAGGGAGAAAGCACTGTGATAACCATCTCAGAAACAGCAAAGGTGGGTACAAAGTGAGGAAAGGCAGTGCCAGTGGGGAAATGGTGAAAAGGGGTTGGCTTTTTGCAGGGGAGGGGCTAAGGCTGGTTCAAGAGTAGCACTTGAGAGGTGGGAAATTAATGAAAAGGAAATGAATGGTGAAGCAAAGGAAGTGACCAGGGCTGTTTGGGGATACCTGTCAAGCAGCCCTGCATCTGAGCCACACAGCCTGGAGCAGGACAAGCAAGCTGCAGCTGCTCTGACTGTACTGACATGTGACTTTCTTCCAGGGTCACAGGAAACCTGAGAGCTTTCCTTACCGTCACCACTGCCTTACTGAAGTAGGATTTACCCTTGGTAAGTCCATGCTGACTGCTTTTGGGCACCCTCATCTCTTTTAGGTGCCCAGAGAAGTCACCCAAGAGGACTCTAATTGATGGCAGACTCCTCACCACAGTGAGCTTGTACAGCCTGGGGTTCCCAGGGTCGCACCTTGGGCCCCTTTCAAAGATGGGTGCAACATTGCCTTGTGCTCACTCACAAGAGACCTCTGCCCATCCCAAGTCAAAAGGGAGATTCAAAAGAAATATTGATCTTCCCCTGTAACTTCATTACCACTATTTTGCCTGTGACACAGTCTGTTCAGTTTCTCCAATCTTTCATATATTTGCACCTGTCCTGATACAATGGCCATTTCTGAAGTCACCTTTGCAGATGCAGACTGCCTGGGAAAAGGCCCTTGCCATTTTTCTCCAGTTTTCTCCTCCCCTTGTTCTTTGTTCATTCCGATACCTCTCACCTCTGCAGCTGCTTTGAGCTTCAGGGAGTAAAAGCTTACTTCTCTTTCAACACTATAATTGTCTCCTTAGCCAGCTCTTTAATTGTCTTTATGTCTATCTTTTTGTATCTACCTACATACCCTATGCTGCTGCTTTGAGCTTCAGGGAGTAAATTTGGCCTGTCTTTCAGTAGTCTAATTGTCTCTTCAGCCAACTTTTTAGTTATATCTCTTTTTGTATCTACCTATCTAAAGATTATCCCTTGTAGAAAGGCAACTTCATTAGAGGTAACTTCAACTGAGCATATGGCTACAGAGTGTGTTTTATTGTTTATGAAACCCAATGATGCTTTTCTTTTCTTTGCTTGCAAATAGGAAAAATGTGTGCAGCCAGTTCTCGAAGGAGAGCAGGTGGGAGATGGTGCAGAGGACCTGTAGCATCCAGCTGCAGACTTCAGGGCAGAAGTCTGATGTAAGGAACAGTGATGCAAGTCCCAGGGGGCCAATGTCAGAAATGGGGAGGTTTGGGAGGTGAGGAGCAAAGTTGTCCATACAGTGTCAGACCTCAAGGGACTGATTCGCCTACTGGTCTGTACCTCCTGAGGAGACACTCTGGATCATTATCACCTGGAGAATGCTGCTATAACCTCCTCTCTACACTAAAAAAAAGTAATAGAGTATTCCCTTTAAAAGAAAAAAAAAAATATTCGGTGCACTTTGAAATCTTCCTCCTTAACTACACTATGAAACAGCTCCAATTAGAGATACAAGTCTTGAAGACTTGAAGAAAGTTACAGAAAGATAAATAGCTCGTTAGGGCATTTGGGGCTCATTCCATGAACCTCAGATACTGAGAGAAGACTGAACAAACTGCTCAAGAAGTCAAAGTCAGAAGCAAACCCCAAAGTACCTTGAAGTATTAATGGGCCCCACTGAGGACCATTATTGACAAAGCTTCCCCAGGGACTCGTTAGAGCAGGTAATTGGAGGCCATGATAGCAGGTAGGCAAAGGCTCTGTGCAGGTGCCTGTAATGCTGAGCAAACCCTTTGGTTTGTTTTATGAAGCAGAAAGGCCAAACCCTGACCCCCAGGCCCTGGGAAGACAGATCCCAAGACCCTCCAATTAAAGTTCCATCTCACCAGCCTTGGTGGCAGAGGCAACTGCTATAGGCAAGACGACAAAGACCTCAGTCCTCTTGGGCCTTTCAGCCTTGCTAGATCTCTTGGCCATCTCTGCTGCAGGCTGTCCTACACTGTCCCATGCCTGCACCTCTTTCCTTTCAGGCCCTTGACATCCTTCTTGCTTTCCCACCTACCTCTCACCCTGGCATTTCTATACCTTTGCTGATACCTCTCCACCTATCCCTGGCATTTCCTTGAAACACAAAGCCATGGGCTGATCCAGACTCCGTCTGGGTCACCTCTTGCACCACAAGGCTACACTTTGAGTGACATTTCTTTTTCCTCACATCCAGTCTGAACCTTCCAAGCTGCACTTTGTGGAGGCTTCCTTCTCTTCCCACTACCAAGCAAAAGCTCCATCATCTCTGAAAACACCCCTCAAGCAGATACAGGCTACTACTGTAGTGCCCTGATCCTCCACTTCACCAGCCTAAAGAAGCCCGGGTCTCTCAGCCTCTCCACACAGGCCCCATCTCCCATCCTGCCAGATCTCCTCTAGAACCCCTCCAGGTCCTCCCCATTCCTCCAGACCAGGGAGCCCCACACCCAGACACACTACTCCAGATGTGGCCACACCAGTGCTGAGACAAGGGGGATGATAACTCCCTTCTCTGGGTGCCCATGCTCCAACCAATGCAGCCCTCTACACAGCTGGCTTTCTTCATGGCGAGCAGGTACCACTGCCTCCTATGGCATTCCTCTTAGTGCCCAGGCCCTTCTTCTCAGGGGCACTCCGCAGCTGCTCAGGTCCCAGCCTGCCCTCATGTTTGGGCTTATTCTACCCCAAAAAAAAAGCACGTGCAACTTCTCCTTGTAAAACTTCCTGAGGTTTCTGTTGCCAAATCCCAGAGCTTCTCAAGGCCCCTCTGGAGTGAAGCTCTGTTGGCACAGCTGTTACTGTGTACGGACAGATGGCCCACCAGCTTAGTGGTGCCTCTGACAAGATAACAGCATGAGGAATTGCAGGACACTACAGCTAATAGAAGGAGGTACTGGTTTAATGGAATTGCTGACCAAGGCAGGAATTCCCATGATGACAAGCTCAGAATCACCAAACGAGGGTGCAAAGGAAGCCAAAGTAGGGCCAGGGAGGAAAGGGAAAACAGAGATGTGCTGCTTGCATGGGAGGGTACTGGGGTGGTCAAGGGGAAGAAATTGTGAGTGGGAAAAGAGGGGAAAAGGAAAGAAAAGTTGAAGCAAAGGAAATAATCAGGGTCTTTGAGGGGTACCTGCCAAGCAGCCCCGCATCTGAGCAATAGTGCCTGGAGTGGGACAAGAAAGCCACAGATCATCTGACCAAGCCTCTTTCTGGCTGACTTCAGTGGTCACTGGGAACCTGAGTGCTTTCCCCCCCATCATAAAGGAAAGAGCTGTTGTGGATGGGAGCATAGAATCATTCCTGCTGGAAGGGACCTCAAGAGATCTCTAGGCCAACCTCCTGCTCTCAGCAGGGTCAGCGATGGGCTCAGAGCAGGTTGCTCAGGAGCTTATTCATTTTGGGCTTGAAAAGCTGCAAGGATGGAGATGACACAAGCTCTCTGGGAAATCTGCTTCAGTGCTTGAGTGTCTTGATGGGGAGAAGGATTTTCCTCCCTTGTTTCAGCTGATGCCCAGTGGCCCTCATCCTCCCATCATGCACAACAGTGAAGAGCCTGGCTCCATTTTCTTGCTGGTACCCAAGAAGATGTGGGAAGGCTGTTATTAGGTCTCCCCAAAGCTTTCTCTTCTCCTGGCTTTGCACCTTTGCAGCAAAGGCAGACACTGGCATCCTGGGCTGCGTTGGGAAGAGCACTGCCAAAGGGTTGGTGGAGGTGATCCTTCCTCTCTGCTCAGCTCTGCTACAATTTGTCTTGCTGACTTCCCTCAGGGTTTTCTACCCTACCACTCGCTCACACTGCAGCCAAAGCTGCCCTCCACATCTTCCACCAGTCCTGCCTTGTCTTCTTGTGAAAAACAAGTCCAGGAGAGCATCCCCCCATGTTGGGTCAGGGACCACCTTCCACCTTCCCTCTAAGCAAGGCCTTCCAGCAGAGGTCCATGGTCTTCAAAATCCCCAGTGGCTACCAGGGCCTAAATTTGTGTCCCTTCCTCCAGCTGCCTAGAGGACACCTCATCCTCTTCCCAGCCTTCCTCAGGCAGTTCAGGGATCCTGACCAGAAGACCACTGTACATCAAGGAGTTAGTCATCCATGTAATGGTAAATCTGAGGAGACCCAGGCCTGTGCTGTGCTGTGCTCCATGTTCAGCTTGGCCTTCAGGCTGTGTTGTGCTGAGCATATTGCTGGGTTGCAGGACAAACTTGATTGTAATGAGAAGTCTGCAGGAAGCTCCCACCTGGTGCCGGTGATTAGGCCAACTGCTTGTCCTTCCTTTTATCTAAAACTGCAACAACAAATTCACATGTGAACCCCCTCTTCTGGGGCTTTCTACTGAAAGGAGGACTTCAAATTTTTTCTTCTAAGAAAACACTGAAAGTGGTCACAGGAGTAAAATGGGATAACCCTTCTACAGATGGGGTCTGCAAGACTTGCTGCACCAGCTGACTGGACAGAAGTAACCTCACCGGGATCTTCCAAGCCACGTGCCTGCTGCTGGCCTTTCAGCTTCTCCAGTAGACACAACCAAATCATGTGGGCACTGCTGTCCCATCGGGTACTCAGGTGGAAAGGACATGACAGCCCCTGTCCAAGCCCTCTTCCTGCATGGGCCTACCAGGTACTTAGGGATTCCCACAATCAGCTTGCCAACCACGTGCCTTCTGCTGGTCTGGCAGAGACACTGGCAGATGTGAGCCTCAAAGCACGTATCCCAGCCATGAGTCAAGGGCTGAGCTATCAGCTGCTTCAGAAAGAAGTGACCTCACAGTCCCGTTCCCAGCCGTGTTCCTGCTGCTGCCCTACCAACTCCAGAGACAGAAGTGACCTCACAGCCACCTTCAAGGCCTTGTGCCTCCTGCTGGCCCAGGAGATCCTGAGGCACAGCTGACCTCACCATAGCATTCCCACCCATCTCCTCCTTGTGGCCTATGAGCTGATCAGATACAGGTCACTTCACATTCCTCTTCCAGTGCCGTGCGACTGTTCTGGGACCTCACGATCCCCCTCCTGCCCCAAGGGACCAAACAGCTTAAGTTAGGGTTAGGAAAGGGATGAAGATGAGGGGATTAGAGCACGGGAAATAACGGCTTTGGAGCTTAGGTGTTGAGGTTAGGGTTTAGGGACTACAGCTCACCTTTCATGGTTAGGGATTAGGCAAAGGTTTATAGGGTAGGTTTGGTGTTCTGCTGAGGGTGTCTGGTTAGTGTTTAGGGTAGGGGCTACCTTTGTGGATGAGGGTTTTGTTTAGGCCTGGGATGAGGGCTAGGGTTAAGGCCAACATTTTAATGCTAGAGGTATGGGCAAGGGATTAGGGCGATCAATAGGGTAGGAGTACAGGTAAGGGGTTCTGTGTTTGGACTTTGGTTTCGAGGTAAACTTTGAGATGAGGGATTGGAGTAGTGGATTCCTTGCAGGATGAGGGGTAGCATTTAGGGGCAGGCTTGGGACTTAAGTTTTCTGATTAGAAATAGGGTAAAGGCCTAACATGAATATTTTCACAGTCAGTGTTGCAGAGGCATCAACATTACCTGAACTCATCTTACCTCTTCAAAATCTTTCATTTCTTTTGGCCAAGCCCCTCTTCCCTCCCCCAAACCTACCATCTTCCAGTCCCAGCTACCCCTGACGTTCCCAAATCTTTCGTCTTGTTGGGTACCGTAATGTAAGGGCTTTCAAGACCTCCAGGTGTCTGTCTTCCCACTGCTGGCCAGTCCGAAGTGCCCTCAGAGCCAGTAGCCAAGGGGACACAATGTGCTGCTGTGCTGGAGAGGTCCCTGCTCAGCCACCCCAGCAGTGCTGGCAGCAGGTGATGCCCTCCCCCACCCCCGAGGTACTCTGCCTGCATCCCAGCTCATGCTCCAGAAGGGCTCCCATATCTCCTGGGACGCATTTCCCACAGGGGTGCTTCAGCTACCCCAGGGCATCCTGGAGGCAGTGACCACCTCTGTGTGGATAACTGAAGCAAGGCCTGAACGAAGATTTTAGGACAAACTTGAAACCTCTGCAGAAAAGAACTCTTTGGAAGAGCTGAAAAAGTCTTCCTTTCCAGCATTGATAAAGTTTTATGAATTTTCAGGATTTTTTTTTTTACAGTTCTGTATTAACAGCACCAAGGGTATGTACTAACAAGCCAATTACGCTCTCTCTCGCTATGTGAATAGTTTTCTGCAGCCACTTATCAAAATAAATGTTCTTCCCGATGGTTCAAATGGAGAAACATTGCTCAGAGGAACTACTGTGTTTATATTGGCACATTTTCTCTCTCTAATTCTGCCCCTCTGTCTTTTCTCCTTCCACTGCCTATTCTGTCTTCAATGAGCTCTTCAAGGGAAAGACTCTTTGACGATAATATGTCATTGTCCTGGTTTCAGTTGGGATAGAGTTAATTTTCTTCTTCGTAGTTGGTATGGGGCTGTGTTTCGGGTTTAGGATGAGAACAATGTGGATGATACACTGATGTTTTGGTTCTTGCTAAGTAGTGCTAAGTAGTTGCTAAAGTGGTGCTCACACTGGTCAAGGACTTTTCAGCTTCCCATACTCTCGGGGTGCACAAGAAGATGGGAGGATGCACAGCCAGGACAGCTGACCCAGACTGGCCAAGGGGCTATTCCGTACCACATGACACCATGCTCAGTATATGACTGGGGGGAGTTGCCCCCCACCACATTCTGGTGTCCCTGGGGCTCTCCAGGAACCTGCTTGCAGCAATGTCCTTTCTGCTCTCTGAGGCACACTTAGGTCTGAGAATCCCCCTTCCTTTGGCCCATCATGAGACAGGACACCTGGAGACTGCCAGGGAGGCATCTCCTTTAGCCATGCTGAGGGAAGGCAATCAGCTGAGTCACTGGAGGCATCTCATGCTGGATTTGTAGTGCTGGGGCTGGAAGGGACCTCAGCTGCCTCCCATGCCTGCCACAAACCCCCAGGAGGTGGGATTGCCCTTGCTTCTGTCATGGTGTCTGTTAGAAATAGGCACCTGCACTCCTTTTCTATGGTCTCACGATCAGAGATGGAGACCAGGAGTTGACACACAAGCCCCTGGTGACATTTGAGGTGCCAGATGTAGTCCAGGATAATGGAGCAGTACTGAGAGACTGGGAAACATCTGGGGGCATCATCCTGCAGCCTGGTGAGGATGCCAGCCGAAATGACGGCAGATGCCCACATTTTGGACATCACCACCCGTCCCTACTCACGCTGTTCAGGGCCACCCATAGAAGTGTTCAGCTGACCAAATGCAGTTCTGTGCCCGAGGAAGAGTGAAGTCTCTCTCTTTGTCCCCTCCTCTAGCTGTATTTACTAGCTGTGCACTGTCTGTAACAAGAGTTGTCTCACACATCCCCATGGAGCCCGACCTAATGCAGGGCAGCTGCTCACGGAATGGCCAAATACAGGCCTGTAGGGCTCTGTGAGACACCAAGGCTCTCCACCAAACCTGCCTGTGGCTGGCAGGGACAGCACAGGACCTGCAGGAAAGCCACGTCCCCTCAGAGCGGGTGCGTGACAGACACCCCAGGCGGCATCTCTGATTCCTTCGGTGCTTGTGTGCAAGTGACTGATCCCCACCCCTGCAGTGAGGCCAGCTCTGTCCCATCTCTATCCGGGAGATGCAAGGCACTGAATGAATTGGAAGCACATTGCACTGGGGTCTCCACTTGTGGGCCTACATTCTCAGCTTCTTCTGGTTCTCCTCTCCCCCATCCTTACTCACCCTCAAAGAGTCCAATGAATCTAGAGGTCAACAGGTTGGGTGAGCCCTTGTGGGTGAGGATCGGAGGAGAGGCCAGTTTGGGCGACATCGTGGCGGGGGATGAAGAACCTGCATTCAAGGGGAGGAGGTGGACAAGCTCTTACTTAAGCAAGTCAAGGAAGTCTCCAGATCAGTGACCTGGGGCTCTTTCTGGGGACTTTAATGACCCTGACATTCATTGGAGGGGGAAGACAGCGCTGTGAAAAGAGACCAATAGGTTTCTGGAGGATGTTGGAGCAATTGCTTAGGAAAGCCACCAGCTGGACCAACATAGACGATGCTCACCTGGCTCAGGTCCTTGCAGACCATGAAGAGCTGGTCAGGGACATGAAAACCAGTGTCAGCCTTGGCTGTAGTGACCATGAAATAGGGGGGTGCAGCTCTTGAGCAGCCTGAGGAAGGAGAGGAGCAGAGTGCAGGTGTCAGACGTCAGAGGGGAAGACTTTGGCGTGTTCAGGGGGCTTTAAGTGGGGATCCTGTGGGCAGCAGTGAAGGGCAGCACAACTCAGTACAGCTGGTCTTCAATGACAGAATCGCCCACAAAGAGCACGGGTGAGTCCATAGCCGACAAGACCAGCTTGGGTCAAGAGGGAACTCATGAGGAACTCCATAGGTAAATGGAAGCGGAGAGGAGGTGGATGCAGAGACTCACTTGAGATGGAGGAATTCAGAAATAGGCTTTAGGAAACCCACAGCTTCCCTAGAGATGACCCTTGCCAGGGAGTCCAAGGTACCCTAACTGCTTCAGTACAGTTAATGCTTCGGTAACAGTTACAGAAGAAACAGATAATGCGGGGCTACTCCTGAATTCAGTGAGAGCAGATGCAGAGAGGTCTGACATACTCTGCGTCCTCTTTGTCTCAGTCTTTCCCAGCAAGGTCTTCAAGGCCTTTGTACCTCCAGGCAGCACCCAAGGACATCCCTCATCGTCATCTTTGAAAGGTCAAGGAGATCAGGGAACTCCCTGAAGACTGAAAAAAAGCAAATGATGCAAGCATCCTTCAAAAAGTCCCAGCAGATGAGCTGGGGCACTAAAGGCTGCTTAGGCTCACTTTGGTTGAGGAGTGTGTCCCTTGGCATATCCTCTTGGATCCCAAGTTCGGACAGTGCATACTGCATGGTGGAATAAGTTGACGGGTGAAGAAACGATTGGCTGGTTTGGCTTGGAGGGACATGGTGAACTGCAAACTAAGCAAATAGAAAAGTAAAAGAAATATGAACAAATGAAGCAAAAGATATGTCTTATTGCACTCTGTGGCGATTAAAATTCCTTAGGCCCTTTTCCTCCCTCTTGATTTCTTTCAAAATATTTGTCCTGCGGTGAGGCAGGAGGCCTGGTTTGGTTTGGGTTTCTTTTCTCTTTTTTTTTAATGAAGGACAATTTTGGGAATCAGGGTGGATTGAGTTCCAGGAGCACAGATGCCTGGTGTCCCCCTCCTCCATCTGCAGTTTCAGTTGGAGGGTCCCCATCTCCCACAGCCCCTTGCGGTCACTCCCAGTCCCGGGTGTGGGTATCAGGCCCACCAGGACCTCCTGAAGTGGCACTGGAGGCTTCTGGTCAGGAACTGAGCTCGGCCTGCAAAGATGAGGACATGTGCTCAACATTTACGTAGGATGGGAACATTTTCATCCGCTGAAATGTTTGAATACTTTTAACCGAGAGTGAATATTTATCCAGTGTTGCCATCATGAAACTTTCCAGGATGTGCGCTGCTCTCAGGAGAAGAAACCTGCATCTTCCCAGCACTTGCTTGACCACTGCTCTGTCCAGTATGGAGTCTGTTGCATCTCACAGGAGTGATGTTTCAGGTGACTGCCGAGAGGAATGGCAGATTGGGGGTGATTGAAGTGTGTCTCTGGAGTGTCTGACAGAAAGGGTCTTGCTTTTCCTACGTATTCATACTTCATCATGAGCCACCCTGGATCAATACAAAGTGGAGATTGTTGGCATTGCTTATTTTGCAAACAGGAAAGTAAAGAAAACTGGAAAAAACAGACATCTTTAAAAAATGGTATTTCTTTTTGAAACCTTCTCATTTAGACTGTATATTGTCATGGATTAGTTGTTAGGTCACTTAAAGAATTACCATTAAAGGTATTTGCAAAAATGATTTTAAGAGACATTTATAAAAGTGTGATTTAACAAAGTTCGATGGCAAGGTTCACTCTATTACTTATTAAATTGATGGAATATATATATATATATATATATATATAAAAACAAGAAAATAGAGGTACAAGCAAATGAGAAAGATTTATACAGAGATTGAGAATTCAAGGGGCAAAGGAGGCCGTCCTGTTGAGCACAAGGTTCAGAGTGGACTCCCTTGCTTTCTAAACTCCGAGAGGAGTCGAGGTGCGACTGGATCCAATCCTAGTCACAGGCTTGGTCAATGTTTTCTGTCTAAGGATTATATGTGTTTAGCAGGAGTTTAAGGTTTATTCACAGTTAAAGAGAGAAGCACAGGAACTTAGCAGCAATTAATCATTGGTTAATTTAGCATTTACACAGTGATTAAATAGGATTTACTACAAAATTTGAGTTGATTCGCACACACACAAAATATGCATATAAAGGTACCTGTTAAAAACTCCCCTCAAGTTCAGTGAAATACTCACTTCGAATGATTGTCTCAACAGGCGAAGGTCGAGCGTCAAGGAGTGAAGGGCGCTGTAGTTCAGCCCAGGTCCTGTTGCCAGGCCTCTCTACTTTGCAAACTTAAGAGTTCACAAACTCTGAGAGGTGTCCCACTCAGAGGGAGATACCGGTGCAGCCTGCTGCGGTCCAGGAGAGCTCAAGGGGTCTCACGTGGTACCGCTGTTTATAGGGTTGCGAGGTGATTGGCTTTAAGCATCAGTGACTTTCCATCCTGGCCACAAGTTAGGTCGCTAATTGCTGGAGTTCTCATACATTTCAGCAATGCTGGTACAACCCTTCCAGACCGATCTGCCTGAGTTACGATCCACAATGTTATGTTCCAAGGCTGTCAGGGGATGACTGATTATGCCAGGTGCAGCCAAGGCCTTCTTGTTCCCCACCTTGACCACGCAAGAGTTCCTAGTGCGGTCAAGGGATGCCTAACCGCCAGAATCATTGCTCAAAGGCCAAGTCTTGATAGGAGTCCCTGTGATCATAAAGCGGTCCAGGTTGGGGCGGGGGACGCACCACCACAATCCACTCCGTGACCAAAGTCAATCTAGCTCTTTCCCACAGAGTGGTGGTGTAGTCTCCTATTGCCTCTGTGCCTATAAACAGAATAATGTTATATTCCAGTTGTAATTTTGAGGGAAATTTTTGATTGGTTTCCTTGATTATTAGGATTTTGTGAAACATGACTAAGCAATTTTATATATGTGAGGAGGTTTTTGTAATAATGCTGTTTGTCTAGCTACTCCCCACACCCTACCATATCGGAAAGTGTTCAATAGCAAACGTAGTATAACAAGAGTTAACAAAATCACGGTAGGATGTAGCATCTGGTTGAGTGTCCTGGTCGCTGTTGGAGACCATCCGAATAAGGATGAAATGGTCTTCATATCAGGACAGGGGCAAATACATGAAAGATGAGAGAAATGAAATACTCCATCTAACAGGCAGAGGAGTGATGAAGAAGGTACAGGTGAAGATCAATATTTCGTTTGAATATCCCTTTTGAAAAGTCATGGGATTGGTAGAGGTCTCTTGTGAGTGAGGACAAGCAAATGGTGCACTCATCTTTGAAAGAGGCCAAAAGTGCAACCCAGGGAACCCCAGGCTGTACAAGCTCACTTTGGGGAGGAGTAAACCATTGAATGAGTGCTTTTGGGTGACATTCCTGAGCACCCAAAAGAGAAGAGCATCGTTATGCACTTCCCAAGGGTAAATCATGCCTCGCCAACCTGGTTGCCTTCATGAGGAAGTAGCTTCCTTTGTGCATGAGGGGACAACAATGGATGTCATTTACCTCCACTTCAGCGAGCCTTTTGGCAAGGTCTCCCTCAATGTTCTTGTACCCAAGTTAGGCCATTGCAGTCTGGATGGACAGACAAACAGATGGGCAAAACACCGCTTGGATGACGAGGCTGAGAGAGCAGTGGTGAAGGGGCCAGACTCTACCTGGAGGCCAGGGGCCATACTGGGGTTTGGTGAGGTGGCACAGGGGACTCTCCTGAGCCCTGCACAGTTTAACACCTGTATCCATGACCCAGAGGAGGGAACTCTCACCACATTTTTCAATGTTACTAACATGGGAGGACCATTCCTGTGCCTTAGGGATGCCTTTCAGGGGAAACCTGAGAGGCGGGAGGACTGTCCTGTGGGGACCTTCATGAAACAGAAGGAGGACAAAGGCCAGATCCTGCGCCTGGGATAGACTGGTTGGGGCCTGGAGCACATTATGGAGAAGGAGAGGCTGAGAGAGCTGGGTTTTAGTGAAATCCCTCAGAGCGAAACACTGGAGCAAAGACCCGGGCCAGTTGGTGGGATCTCAATATATGGAGATTTTCAATACTTGTTGAGACAAGGTCATGGGCGCCTGATCTAGCTGGAGCTGTCTGAGAAGTGGCTTGGCTGAGGGATGAGCTGTGGCAAGAGCTATGGGACTATAAGGGTCAGTAGGAAACTGGTTCCCTTTCTATTAATAATGGTGGTGGAGCTGGGTATCACTGAGCCCCAGAGGAGGATGGGGGTGACCATGCAGGAAACGTCCCTTCTCAGGGCTGGGGTACAAAACCAGACATGGAAATAGCCAGTCTGTGGGACTGATCTGGGACAGTTTTCCCAGGGCAGCTTCCCCAGGATGTCCAGGGAACATGACACAGACTGGGCCCCTCTCTTCTGCACCTTGGGTGCCTTGCCTCCTTCACCATGATGCCTGACTCTGCACTGTCAGCACCCTGCTGGGTGCCCCCACCCTGCACACTCACACAGCTTAGCTCTACACTGGGGCTTTCCTCTCCCAGGCACTTCCCAGCTCAGCCCAGCCCCTCCCCAGCTCTCCCCACAACCCCTGCCCTCTCCCCAGCCCAGCAGAGGAGCCCAGCTTGGGCTGGTCCCATGGCAGCGCCCACCACAGGGTGCTGCAGATCTCTGGGCACTCACCCCACAGCCCCAGCCCCTCTGAAGGGCACAGCAGCTCCTAGGGGGCAGAGAGGGGGGTTCAGGCTCTGCATCAGCCCCAGGGATGGTGCTGGCCCCAAGGGCATGAGGCAAGGCACTCTGTGGCTCTCCTAAATTCTTATTGTAGGTGATGCCTAATGCTGACTGAATTTGTCCCCTCCTCTGCTCCCCCCAGCCCCACTGCCCAGGACAACGTGATAGTCCTGGCCCTGGGCCTCCTCAGGCAGCTCCTGCATCTCTCCAGGCTCCCCTCCCTGTTCCTGCTGGGTCCGCACTGACTCCCATAGCACTGCAGAGCCCTTGTTCACGGATAAGATGATTTAGTGCTTTATTTTTGGGACTTCAGCATTGAGTGTGTTTCACCTTCTGAGCCTCCATTCATTGCAACCCCAGGGCACGTGGTGAGTCCCCATCCTCTCCTCTCCTCACCCCTCCAGATTCATTTCCAGGGAGTCTGGTATATGCCATCACTCCTGTCATACATGAAGAAACCTGAGGAGAGAATGGGAGCTCATGGACCATCTCCTCTGCCACTGGACACCAAGACAGCTCTTAAATCAAGAGCATTTTATTCAGTGGAACTGAAGAGTACCATGAGCTTAACTCTGAAAACATTGAGAACACAAGTAGAACAGACTCTTGAAAACACCAATTCCTTGGACATTTTCTTGGAAATACGTTTGGAGGAGGAGCCCAGCCTTCAGGCACTGGACCTGGGAGGTTCTGTTTTATTGAAGAGCTGCTATTAGGCGTACCACATATCACACAGTGTTGTGCAAGAGTCAGAGACAACAGGATGAAACCTCATGACAAGTAGTAGAAGCCCAGCAAATAATCTATGAGCATGATTATCACAAGTGAATAAAGCAGACGTGGGGCCTAAGATGCTAAACTCTGGGAAATGTGATGAGAAGGGAAGGCAGGTTATTGTCGATGAAACAGTGTCCGTTGACCCAGTTTCCATAGGGCATCCTTGAGCTCCTTGTTCCTCATGCTATAGATGAGTGGGTTCACCACTGGAGGCACCACAGGGTACAGCACTGCCACCACTAGGTCCAGAGACGGGGAGGAGATGGAGGGGGGCTTCAGGTAGGCAAAAAACGAGGTGCTGAGAAAAAGGGAGACCACAGCCAGGTGAGGGAGGCACGTGGAAAAGGCTTTGTGGCGACCCTGCTCAGAGGGAATCCTCAGCACGGCCCTGAAGATCTGCACATAGGACACCACAAGGAAAACAAAACACCCAAAGAATAAAAAGGCACTAACAACAATAAGCCCCACTTCCCTGAGGTAGGCGTCTGAGCAGTAGAGCTTGAGGATCTGGGGGATTTCACAGAAGAACTGGTCCAGGACATTGCCTTGGCAGAGTGGCAGTGAGAACGTATTGGCAGTGTGCAGCACAGCACTGAAAAACCCAGTGCCCCAGGCAGCTGCTGCCATGTGGACACAAGCTCTGCTGCCCAGCAGGGTCCCGTAGTGCAGGGGTTTGCAGATGGCCACGTAACAGTCGCAGGCCATGATGGTGAGAAGAAAATACTCTGCTGAGATCAGGAAGAGAAAGAAAAAGACCTGTGCAGCACATCCCAAGTAGGAGATGGCCCTGGTGTCCCACAGGGAATTGGCCATGGACTTGGGGAGAGTGGTGGAGATTAAGCCAAGGTCTATGATGGAGAGGTTGAGGAGGAAGAAGTACATGGGGGTGTGGAGGTGGTGGTCACAGGCTACGGTGGTGATGATGAGGCCATTGCCCAGGAGGGCAGCCAGGTAGATGGCCAGGAAGAGCCAGAAGTGCAAGAGCTGCAGCTCCCGCGTGTCTGCCAATGCCAAGAGGAGGAACTCATTCATGGAGCTGCCATTGGACGTTTGCTGCTTCTGGGCATGGAAACTGCCAAAGGAGAGAAAAGAGAAAAATTCAGAGAAGCTTCTCTAAGCAAAATTTGGTTCATTCATTGTGCAATACCTAAGGGTGCTTTTCTTTCCCGGGGGACTGTTACGCAGCTCGGAGGCTTCAGCTCTGGTTTGTGCTGGCTGAGTGTGCTGTGCAGAGCCGTGCCCTCTCCCCAGGGGCTCCTGAAGGGTCAGCCCTGCTTTCCAGCAATGACCCATGGAGGCAGCAACAGCCCAGGGTGTTTGGAGGGAGGCTTCCTGGGGAGGGGTTCCCTGTGCTGCACTAGAGCGGAGGGCGAAAAGCCCAGAAGGACGCTTTCTTCCCCAGAGGAAGGTGGGAGATGAGGTGCAGCAAATGGGTCTCGTTACACTGTGTTTTAGTATTCAGCAACCCCCATCCCACTCGGGAAATGGTCTTGGGAAGGGTCAAATTCCCCCGTTGCCCCATTGCTCTCAGTGCAAACCTCCGCCAGTGCTCCCATGCAGGAGGGCTGCTCTGTCCATCAGCCTGGTGCCCAGCTGCTCTGGGCTTGCACCGCTCTCAGCTGCAGGAGGGCTGCACCCAGAGGTTGCTCTGCAAAAGACACTGGCCTGTCCTGGGAGCAGAGGGGTGCTGTGCCAGGTGCAGAGTTCAAAACACCTCTCCTTTCCAGCACAGCTCTGCAGAGTGTGAGGAAGAGGACAGGACAAGGATGCTGATTGGCATGGGCAGATCGGGTGCTCTCAGACATCTCTAGGGTCCTACAGGAGAGCTGTGCCCTTCTGGACGGATGTTCACAGCCCCACAGGACTCCCTGTCCAGCAGAATCCGGTGTCTTAAGGTGGTGTCTGCTAAGGGAAGCAGTGTCTCATTGCCCAAGCACTGAGTGCAGTGTCTCGAGCCTGGCAAATGAAGAGAGGGCTTGGGCACCTTGGTCCCATGGAAACACCTCCAGGGCAGCGCCCTCCAGGTCAGGGCCAGAGCAGGCACTCCACACCCCCACCCCTTGCCCCACACCACCACCGTTCCTGCCAGGGACCCCATGAGCAGGAAGAAGAGCAGCACAAGCAGGTGGAGGACCAAAGCAGAACTCTGTGACTCTCCTCCTAAGGGAAGCAAGGAGAGGAGAGGCGGCCGGGCACTCAGGAAAGCCTTCTCCTTACCCAGCAGAGCACAGCACCTGCCAGTTAGCAAAAGCCCCGGGCAGTCGCTCGCAGCCCCTTTGCCCTGCAGAGGGAAGCGGCCACGTGTCAGGAGAGATGCCCCTTTGCTGTGCCAGAGCTCTGGCTGCACAGGAGGCAACTCCTGCCCTGGACCACACGGCCTTGAGGGCAGAGGCTGTGCTGGGTGGGAGACGGGAGCAGGGGTCTTGCGCAGAGGCAGGTGTCTGCATTGGAGGGGATGACCGGGAGCTTCCCAACTTCTCCCTCCCATGGCATTTGGGGTTGGAGGTTCCTAGAGCTCTCTGCCCATGTCTCTGCTGCCTGGAGCTACCCCTGCCGGGAACTGTTGCTCTGCCCTCCAGTTTTTCCCTGTCAGGGATCACAGACCCCATCACCCACTCCTGTCTGCTGAGCTCTGACCTCAAGAAACCTCCCAGCTCCAGGCACTCTCCAGAGGTACTCCCCGCTTGCAGGCAGGAAGGAGCAGGTCAGAGAAACCCTGCTGAGGACAGCAAAGGTGGTGCTGGTGCTCTCTGGAGGTAGAGGAGTGGATGGAAGCAGTTGCCTTGCCTCCTACCAGACCTCCTGATCTCTCAGGGTGGCAGCTCGGGACTCTTAGGCTCCCCCTCCAAACGCAGCAGCGCCTTTTCCCTTTGTCCTGAAACAGCAGGAAACTGAAAGCACAGCCTCAGAAAAGCTCTTTAGCTGTAAGGGATCCCCTGCCTTGCTCTTCCTCTGCAAAAGTCCCCTCTGAAATGCCCTGGGCAGCTCTAGCTGCACAGCCTGCCTTCACCCCTTCCCCCTGGTCTAACATGAGCCCCTGGGCTGGGAGGCCTCCTCACAGACCCTGCAGGCTGGAGCCTATGAACGCTTTCGGAGACCCTTCCCGCAGTTTCATTGCCCTGCACCAAGAGACTTACCGTGGCAAGGGCTGCAAAGGTTTCTTCCCTTGCAGCTCCCCTCTCTCCTCCCACTCCAGCCTGCCTTTAATCGCGCTCTGCCCTGCTCCTTTGCCCAGAGCCCTGCTGCGCTTGGCAGAGGAGTTGCTCCTTGGCCGAGCTGTCTCTCTGCACTGCTGCCTGCTTACCAGGAGCTCCCTCCACCCCAGGAGCCTGTCTCAGCCCCGGAGGAGGGGACCTGCCCAAGACGTCACGTTCTCTGCCCCCCACCCCACTGGGCGCTCCCTCCAGGGGTCCCTGGGGCTCTCTAGGAACCTGCTTGAAGTAATGTCCTTTCTCCTCTACAAGACACAGTTAGGTCTGCGAATCCCCCTTCCTTGGCCCATCATGAGACAGGACACCTGGGCACTGCCAGGGAGGCATCTCCTTTAGCCATGCTGAGGGAAGGCAATCAGCTGAGTCAGTGGAGGCATCTCATGCTGGATTTGTAGTGCTGGGGCTGGAAGGGACCTCAGCTGCCTCCCACGCCTGCCACAAACCCCCAGGAGGTGGGATTGCCCTTGCTTCTGTCATGGCGTCTGTTAACAATAGGCACCTGCACTCCTTTTCTATGGTCCCATGATCAGAGATGGAGACCAGGAGTTGACACACAAGCCCCTGGTGACATTTGAGGTGCCAGATGTAGTCCACGATAATGGTGCAGTACTGAAAGGCTGGGAAACATCTGGGGGCATCATCCTGCAGCCTGGTGAGGATGCCAGCTGAAATGACTGCAGATACCCACATTTAGGACATCACCACCCGTCCCTCCTCAGGCTGTTCAGGGCCACCCATAGAGGTGTTCAGCTGACCAAATGCAGTTCTGTGCCCAAGGGAGAGTGAAGTCTCTCTCTTTGTCCCCTCCTTTAGCTGTTGACCAGCTCTGCACTGTCTGTAACAAGAGTTGTCTCACACATCCCCATGGAGCCCGACCTAATGCAGGGCAGCTGCTCACAGAATGGCCAAATGCAGGCCTGTAGGGCTCTGTGAGACGCCAAGGCTCTCCACCAAACCTGCCTGTGGCTGGCAGGGACAGCACAGGACCTGCAGGAAAGCCACGTCCCCTCAGAGCGGGTGCGTGACAGACACCCCAGGCGGCATCTCCGATTCCTTCGGTGCTTGTGTGCAAGTGACTGATCCCCACCCCTGCAGTGAGGCCAGCTCTGTCCCATCTCTATCCGGGAGATGCAAGGCACTGAATGAATTGGAAGCACATTGCACTGGGGTCTCCACTTGTGGGCCTACATTCTCAGCTTCTTCTGGTTCTCCTCTCCCCCATCCTTACTCACCCTCAAAGAGTCCAATGAATCTAGAGGTCAACAGGTTGGGTGAGCCCTTGTGGGTGAGGATCGGAGGAGAGGCCAGTTTGGGCGACATCGTGGCGGGGGATGAAGAACCTGCATTCAAGGGGAGGAGGTGGACAAGCTCCTTAAGCAAGTCAAGGAAGTCTCCAGATCAGTGACCTGGGGCTCTTTCTGGGGACTTTAATGACCCTGACATTCATTGGAGGGGGAAGACAGCGCTGTGAAAAGAGACCAATAGGTTTCTGGAGGATGTTGGAGCAATTGCTTAGGAAAGCCACCAGCTGGACCAACATAGACGATGCTCACCTGGCTCAGGTCCTTGCAGACCATGAAGAGCTGGTCAGGGACATGAAAACCAGTGTCAGCCTTGGCTGTAGTGACCATGAAATAGGGGGGTGCAGCTCTTGAGCAGCCTGAGGAAGGAGAGGAGCAGAGTGCAGGTGTCGGACGTCAGAGGGCAAGACTTTGGCCTGTTCAGGGGGCTTTTAGTGGGGATCCTGTGGGCAGCAGTGAAGGGCAGCACAACTCAGTACAGCTGGTCTTCAATGACAGAATCGCCCACAAAGAGCACGGGTGAGTCCATAGCCGACAAGACCAGCTTGGGTCAAGAGGGAACTCATGAGGAACTCCATAGGTAAATGGAAGCGGAGAGGAGGTGGATGCAGAGACTCACTTGAGATGGAGGAATTCAGAAATAGGGTTTAGGAAACCCACAGCTTCCCTAGAGATGACACTTGCCAGGGACACCAGGGATACCATAATGAGCTGCTACTACGTCAGTAACAGTTACAGAAGAAACACAGATAATGCGGGCCCACTCCTGAATTCAGCGAGAGCAGATGCAGAGAGGTCTGACATACTCTGCGTCCTCTTTGTCTCAGTCTTTCCCAGCAAGGTCTTCAAGGCCTTTGTACCTCCAGGCAGCACCCAAGGACATCCCTCATCGTCATCTTTGAAAGGTCAAGGAGATCAGGGAACTCCCTGAAGACTGAAAAAAAGCAAATGATGCAAGCATCCTTCAAAAAGTCCCAGCAGATGAGCTGGGGCACTAAAGGCTGCTTAGGCTCACTTTGGTTGAGGAGTGTGTCCCTTGGCATATCCTCTTGGATCCCAAGTTCGGACAGTGCATACTGCATGGTGGAATAAGTTGACGGGTGAAGAAATGATTGGCTGGTTTGGCTTGGAGGGACATGGTGAACTGCAAACTAAGCAAATAGAAAAGTAAAAGAAATATGAAAAAATGAAGCAAAATATAATGCATTATTGCACTTCACAGTTTTTAAAATTCCCTAGTCCCTTATACTCCCTCTTGATTTTGTTCAAATTATTTCTCCTGTGGTGAGGCAGGAGGCCTGGTTTGGTTTGGGTTTGGGTTTGGCTCTGCTGCCCCGTGAGCCCTTGATGTGTTTCATCAAGAAGGACAGGCAAGCTTTGATCGTTGGGCCCCGTAAGGGAGATTCTTTTCTTCATGTGTTGCTCAGGGCTCTTCATGGAGCAGTGTGATGTGGGGGTGTGCGATGACAAGTGCAGGATGGCCCTAGGACTGCCTGAGCTCTGCGGGGGGATGAGGAGGCCTCAAGGCCATGGGGCTGTAAGGACATGGTGTCCCCTTGTGGCTCTTGGTGGCAGTGACAATATTGAGAGCTGAGAGGAGAGAGATCTTGGCTGTGTTGGGGAGGTCCCAGCCCCACCAAGGCCCTCAGTCATCCCCACCACAGGCTCTCCCATGCTGTCTCATACCTGCAGTAGTTCTCCTGCAGACTTTGGCCACCTCCCTGCTTCCCCACCTCACTTTCCAGATGTCTTTTTGTGCTCCCTGACTTTTCCTTCTGTTGTGGTTTAGCCCCAGTTTGCAACCAAGCGCCACAAAGCTGCTTGCTCACCCTTTCCCCTGCCCCGGTGAGATGTGGGAGAGAATCTGAAGAGCAAAAGGAAGAACACTCATGGGTTGAGATAAGAACAGTTTAATAATTGAAATAAAATCACCTAAAATAATAATAATAGTAGTAATAATAATATCATCATCATCATCAACAACAATAATAATAATAAAAATAAATTGTAATGAAAAGGAAAACAACAAAAGAGAGGGAGAGGAAGAAAACCTAGGAAAAACAAGTGATGCAATTGCTTACCACCCACCGACCAACGCCCAGCCAGTCTCCGATCACTACCCCCTGGCCAACTCCCCCGAGCTTATACACTAAGCATGATGTCCTATGGCATGGAATAGCCCTTTGGCCAGTTTGGATCAGCCCCCCTGGCTGTGCCCCCTCCCAGCTTCCTGTGCACCTGACAGAGCATGGGAAGCTGAAAAGTCCTTGACTGGTGTAAGCACCACATAGGAACAACTAAAACATCAGGGTGTTATCAACATTATTCTCAGACCAAATCCAAACCACAGCACTGTACCAGCTACTAGGAAGAAAATTAACTCTGTCCCAGCCGAAACCAGGCATGCAGTTGGAAGGGGTTCTGCAAGCAGGACTGACATTGCCCTCTAGAAGGAGGCCTTTTTTCACCTGTCACAAGGCACAGAGCACATCTAGGGAACATGAATGCACTCGGTGGCACACGCAGCTCCAAGTTTCGTCTTTCTGATCTTCCTTCACAATGTCTTTAAGCAACTAACAAAGAAACCAATGTTCTAGGTCTCCTAGAGAGAGGGGAGAAGAAGACCTAAAAGCTTCTCTGGAGAAAGGGCAATGAGAAAATCAGACATCACTGATGGAGCTTCCCTTCCTGCAAATGGGGAATGTCCCCAACTCTTAGACAAATCTCTTCCTCCTCTCTCTCTCTCATGACCTGCCCCAGGATTGTGGTTGGGAACACCCTCATCATTATGCTGGGGGTGGAACACTTGAACACTTGCTACAGCTCCTCCACCATGCCCCAGCTGCTGGCCAACTCCCTGACTGAGGACGGCACCATCTCTGCTCTCAGCAGGGTTAGTACTATTTGCTGCACCTTTTGCAGGGACTGATTTTTTCCTGCTGGTGGCCACTTCCTATGATCAGTACTGGGCTGTATGCCACCCACTTCTCTCTTCACAAGACCCATGAATTGGCAGGTCTGTCTCGAGTAGGCAGCTGCATCTTTACTAGGGGGATTTTTGTCATCTACAGTAATCCCTTCATTCTTGTCCCAGACACACTTCTGTGTCCCCAGTGGCATGGACCACTTCTTCTGTGATTTCACTGGAGCTGTCTTGCTGTGACACTGACTCTCGTTCTCTCTGCTTTCATAACCTGCTTTTTAGAGCCAGTCCTCCCCTTCTTGTTCACGCTGGTATCCTGTGTGTGCATCAGAGCTTCCACCCTGGGGCAGCTCTCCCATCTCCCAACGCGGGCAGGCAGGCGGCCTCCTCCACCTGCTCTTCTCCCCTATCTAGTGTCACTGTTTTCTGCAGCAACCTCATTCTTGTCTGTGTGTGCCCAGAACAACCCTCCTGAGATAGTCTGACAAAGCCCTTTTTCTACACCATCCTCAGGTCCCCTCATCTATAGCCTGAGGACCAGAAAGTTTGGGGGCAGGGGAACACTGACAAAAATGCTCAGGAAAGCTGTGAGCAGCACAGAGAGCTCCTGGAAGTTTTGTGCCTACAAGAAGAAATCACTTCTGGGTCTCTTCTGAACAGACTCTGAGGAGCTGGACAGGAGTGTGCTGCATGCAAGGCACTCTTCTGGAAGTGTGGGGTAGAGAAAAGGCTTTTGGCGTGGGAAGGAGTAAAGAGGTGTTGGTGGAGGTGGCCAGTGTCAACACGAGAACTCTCAAACATCTCGGAAAAGCCAGAGCTATCAGGGAGGTTCCAAGGTCCTTGGAAAAAGAAAATATCAAACCCACCTTCAAGAAGGGCAAGAAGGAGGTCTGGGAGAATTACAGGCTGGTCAGCTTCTCCTCAGTCCCTGGGAAGGTGATGGGGCAAGTCCTCCTGCAGCCATCTCCAGGTACTTGAAGGCAAAGAAAAACATTGCTGAACCTATATGGGAGGGGAAATTAGGCAATGATGTTGTGTCCCTGGACTTTGACAAGGCCTTAGACATGGTCTCCCATGATCTCCTTATAGCCAGATTGGTCATACCTGGACTGAAGAAGTAGATGACGATGTAAGCAGAAGTTATGTTGGATGATTAGGCCCCGATGTCATCAGTAGTACGGAGTCCTCCTGGCAACCCGTCACTTTTGGCATTGCTCTGTGACCAGCACTTGGGCCAACACTGCTGAATTATCTTTATTATCTCCCTGTATGGTGGGATGGAGCGCACCTTCAGCTCCTTTGTAGATGAGGGCAAGCTGAGGGGAGCCTTTGAGATATCTCCTCTAGGTCAGGCCGTCTTGAGCAGGAGAGTCAGACAAGACAATGTTCAGGTCTCTTCTAACATGAGTTATTTGGTCATTCAACGAGTCTTTCCCTTGAAGAGCTCATTGAAGACAATAGGCAGAGGAAGGAGAAAAGACAGAGGGGCAGAATTAGAGAGAGAAAATGTGCCAATATAAACACAGTAGTTCCTCTGAGCAATGTTTCTCCATTTGAACCATCGGGAAGAACATTTATTTTGATAAGTGGCTGCAGAAAACTATTCACATAGCGAGAGAGAGCGTAATTGGCTTGTTAGTACATACCCTTGGTGCTGTTAATACAGAACTGTAAAAAAAAAAATCCTGAAAATTCATAAAACTTTATCAATGCTGGAAAGGAAGACTTTTTCAGCTCTTCCAAAGAGTTCTTTTCTGCAGAGGTTTCAAGTTTGTCCTAAAATCTTCGTTCAGGCCTTGCTTCAGTTATCCACACAGAGGTGGTCACTGCCTCCAGGATGCCCTGGGGTAGCTGAAGCACCCCTGTGGGAAATGCGTCCCAGGAGATATGGGAGCCCTTCTGGAGCATGAGCTGGGATGCAGGCAGAGTACCTCGGGGGTGGGGGAGGGCATCACCTGCTGCCAGCACTGCTGGGGTGGCTGAGCAGGGACCTCTCCAGCACAGCAGCACATTGTGTCCCCTTGGCTGCTGGCTCTGAGGGCACTTCAGACTGGCCAGCAGTGGGCAGACAGACACCTGGAGGTCTTGAAAGCCCTTACATTACGGTACCCAACAAGACGAAAGCTTTGGGGACGTCAGGGCTAGCTGGGACTGGAAGATGGTAGGTTTGGGGGAGGGAAGAGGGGCTTGGTCAAAAGAAATGAAAGATTTTGAAGAGGTAAGATGAGTTCAGGTAATGTTGATGCCACTGTAACACTGACTGTGAAAATATTCATGTTAGGCCTTTACCCTATTTCTAACCAGAAAACTTAAGTCCTAAGCCTGCCCCTAAATGCTACCGCTCATCCTGCAAGGAATCCACTACGCTAATCCCTCATCTCAAAGTTTACCTCGAAACCAAAGTCCAAACACAGAACCCCTTACCCGTACTCCTACCCTACTGATCGCCCTAATCCCTTGCCCATACCTCTAGCACTAAAACGTTGGCCTTAACCCTAGCCCTCACCCCAGCCCTAAACTAAACCCTCATCCACAAAGGTAGCCCCTACCCTAAACACTAACCAGACACCCTCAGCAGAACACCAAACCTACCCTATAAACCTTTGCCTAATCCCTAACCATGAAAGGTGAGCTGTAGTCCCTAAACCCTAACCTCAACACCTAAGCTCCAAAGCCCTTATTTCCCATGCTCTAATCCCCTCACCTTCAACCCTTTCCTAACCCTAACTTAAGCTGTTTGGCCCCTTGGGGCAGGAGGGGGATCGTGAGGTCCCAGAACAGTCGCATGGCACTGGAAGAGGAATGTCAGGTGACCTGTATCTGATCAGCTCATAGGCCACAAGGAAGAGATGGGTGGGAATGCTATGGTGAGGTCAGCTGTGCCTCAGGATCTCCTCAGACAGCAGGAGGCACAAGGCCCTGAAGGTGGCTGTGAGGTCACTTCTGTCTCTGGAGTTGATAGGGCAGCAGCAGGAACACGGCTGGGAACGGGACTGTGAGGTCACTTCTTTCTGAAGCAGCTGATAGCTCAGCCCTTGACTCATGGCTGGGATACGTGCTTTGAGGCTCACATCTGCCAGGGTCTCTGCCAGACCAGCAGAAGGCACGTGGTTGGCAAGCTGATTGTGGGAATCCCTAAGTACCTGGTAGGCCCATGCAGGAAGAGGGCTTGGACAGGGGCTGTCATGTCCTTTCCACCTGAGTACCCGATGGGACAGCAGTGCCCACGTGATTTGGTTGTGTCTACTGGAGAAGCTGAAAGGCCAGCAGCAGGCACGTGGCTTGGAAGATCCCGGTGAGGTTCCTTCTGTCCAGTCAGCTGGTGCAGCAAGTCTTGCAGATCCCGTCTGTAGAAGGGTTATCCCATTTTGCTTCTGTGATCACTTTCAGTGTTTTCTTAGAAGAAAAAATTCAAGTCCTCCTTTCAGTAGAAAGCCCCAAAAGAGGGGGTTCACATGTGAATTTGTTGTTGCAGTTTTAGATAAAAGGAAGGACAAGCAGCTGGCCTAATCACCGGCACCAGGTGGGAGCTTCCTGCAGACTTCTCATTACAATCAATCAAGTTTATCCTGCAACCCAGCAATATGCTCAGCACAACACGGCCTGAAGGCCAAGCTGTACGTGGAGCACAGCACAGGCCTGGGTCTCCTCAGATTTACCATTACATGGATTGCTAACTCCTTGATGTACAGCGGTCTTCTGGTCAGGATCCCTGAACTGCCTGAGGAAGGCTGGGAAGAGGATGAGGTGTCCTCTAGGCAGCTGGGGGAAGGGACACAATTTTAGGCTCTAGTAATCACTGGGGATTTTGAAGACCATGGACCTCTGCTAGAAGGCCTTCCTTAGAGGGAAGGTGGAAGGTGATCCCTGACCCAACATGAGGCAATGCTCTCCTGGACTTGTTTTTCACAAGAAGACAAGGCAGGACTGGTGGAAGATGTGGAGGGCAGCTTTGGCTGCAGTGCGAGTGAGATGGTAGGGTAGAAAACCCTGAGGGAAGTCAGCAAGACAAATTGTAGCAGAGCTGAGCAGAGAGGAAGGATCACCTCCACCAGCCCTTTGGCAGTGCTCTTCCCAACGCAGCCCAGGATGCCAGTGCCTTTGCTGCAAAGGTGCAAAGCCAGGAGAAGAGAAGAGAAAGCTTTGGGGAGACCCAATAACAGCCTTCCCACATCTTCTTGGGTACCAGCAAGAAAATGGAGCCAGGCTCTTCACTGTTGTGCATGATGGGAGGATGATGGCCATTGGGCATCAGCTGAAACAAGGGAGGAAAATCCTTCTCCCCATCAAGACAATCAAGCACTGAAGCAGATTTCCCAGAGAGCTTGTGTCATCTCCATCCTTGCAGCTTTTCAAGCCCAAAATGAGTAAGCTCCTGAGCAACCTGCTCTGAGCCCATCGCTGACCCTGCTGAGAGCAGGAGGTTGGCCTAGAGATCTCTTGAGGTCCCTTCCAGCAGGAATGATTCTGTGCTTCCATCCACAACAGCTCTTTCCTTTATGATGGGAGGGAAAGCACTCAGGTTCCCCGTGACCACTGAAGTCAGCCAGAAAGAGGCTTGGTCAGATGATCTGTGGCTTTCTTGTCCCACTCCAGGCACTATTGCTCAGATGTGGGGCTCCTTGGCAGGTACCCCTCAAATACCCTGATTATTTCCTTTGCTTCAACTTTTCTTTCCTTTTCCCCTCTTTTCCCACTCACAATTTCTTCCCCTTGACCATCCCAGTACCCTCCCATACAAAGAGCACATCTCTCTTTACCTTTATCTCCCTGGCCCTACTTTGGCTTCCTGTGTACCCTCATTTGGTGATTCTGAGCTTGTCATCATGGGAACTCTTGCCTTGGTCAGCAATTCCATTAAACCAGTACCTCCTTCTATTAGCTGTAGTGTCCTGCAATTCCTCATGCTGTTATCTTGTCAGAGGCACCACTAAGCTGGTGGGCCATCTGCACGTACACAGTAACAGCTGTGCCAACAGAGCTTCACTCCAGAGGCACCTTGAGAAACTCTGGGATTTGGCAACAGAAACCTCAGGAAGTTTTACAAGGAGAAGTTGCAAGTGCTTTTTTTTGGGGCAGAATAAGCCCCAACATGAGGGCAGGCTGGGACCTGAACAGCTGTGGAGTGCCCCTGAGAAGAAGGGCCTGGGCACTAAGAGGAATGCCATAGGAGGCAGTGGTACCTGCTCACCATGAAGAAAGCCAGCCGCATAGAGGGCTGCATTAGTTGGAGCATGGGCACCCAGAGAAGGGAGTTATCATCATCCCCCTTGTCTCAGCACTGGTGTGGCCACATCTGGAGTAGTGTGTCTGGGTGTGGGGCTCCCTGGTCTGGAGGAATGGGGAGGACCTGGAGGGGTTCTAGAGGAGATCTGGCAGGATGGGAGATGGGGCCTGTGTGGAGAGGCTGAGAGACCCGGGCTTCTTTAGGCTGGTGAAGTGGAGGATCAGGGCACTACAGTAGTAGCCTGTAACTGCTTGAAGGGTGTTTTCAGAGATGATGGAGCTTTTGCTTGGTAGTGGGAAGAGAAGGAAACCTCCACAAAGAGCAGCTTGGAAGGTTCAGAGTGGATGTGAGAGAAAAGAAATGTCACTCAAAGTATAACCTTGTGGTACAAGAGGATACCCAGAGGCAGTCTGGATCAGCCCATGGCTTTGTGTTTCAAGGAAAAGCCAGGGATAGGTGGAGAGGTATCAGCAAAGGTATAGAAATGCCAGGGTGAGAGGTAGGTGGGAAAGCAAGAAGGATGTCAGCAGCCTGAAGGGAAAGAGTTGCAGGCATGGGACAGTGTAGGACAGCCTGCAGCAGAGATGGCCAAGGGCTCTAGCAAGGCTGAAAGGCCCAACAGGACTGAGGTCTTTGTCGTCTTGCCTATAGCAGTTGCCTCTGCCACCAAGGCTGGTGATACCAAAGGGTTTGCTCAGCTTTACAGGCACCTGCACAGTGCCTTTGCCTACCTGCACTCATGGCCTCCAATTACCTGCTCTAACGAGTCCCTGGGGAGGCTTTGTCAGTAATGATCCTCAGTGGGGCCCATTAATACTTCAAGGTACTTTGGGTTTTGCTTCTGACTTTGACTTCTTGAGCAGTTTGTTCAGTCTCCTCTCAGTATCTGAGGTTCATGGAATGAGCCCCAAATGCCCTAACGAGCTATTTATCTTCCTGTGATTTTCTTCAAGTCTTCAAGACTTGTATTGCTAAATGGAGCTGTTTCGTAGTGTAGTTAAGGAGGAAGATTTCAAAGTGCACCTAATACAAATTATTTTTTCTTTTAGAAAGAATACTTTATTACCTTTTAATTTAGAGAAGAGGTTATAGCAGCATTCTCCAGGTGATAATGATCCAGAGTGTCTCCTCAGGAGGTTTGGACAGGTAGGAGTATCAGTTCCTTGAGGTCTGACACTGTATGGACAACCTTGCTCCTTCCCTCCCAAAGCTCACCATTTCTGACATTGGCCCCCTGGGACTTGCATCACTGTTCCTTACATCAGACTTCTGCCCTGAAGTCTGCAGCTGGATGCTACAGGTCCTTTGCACCATCCCCCACCTGCTCTCCTTCGAGAACTGGCTGCACATAGGCACAGAAGAATTTTTCCTATTTGCAATTAAATAAAAGCAAAGCATGATAACATTTCATAAGATGATTTTTAGAAATGGCCATTGTATCAGGACAGGTGCAAATATATGAAAGATTAGAGAAACTGAACAGACTGTGTCACAGGCAAAATAGTGGTAATGGAGTTACAGGGGAAGATCGATGTTTCTTTTGAATCTCCCTTTTGACTTGGGATGGGCAGAGGTCTCTTGTGAGTGAGCACAAGGCAATGTTGCACCCATCTTTGAAAGGGGCCCAAGGTGCGACCCTGGGAACCCCAGGCTGTACAAGCTCACTGGGGTGAGGAGTCTGCCATCAATTAGAGTCCTCTTGGGTGACTTCTCTGGGCACCTAAAAGAGATGAGGGTGCCCAAAAGCAGTCAGCATGGACTTACCAAGGGTAAATCCTACTTCAGCAAGGCAGTGGTGACGGTAAGGAAAGCTCTCAGGTTTCCTGTGACCCTGGAAGAAAGTCACATGTCAGTACAGTCAGAGCAGCTGCAGCTTGCTTGTCCTGCTCCAGGCTGTGTGGCTCAGATGCAGGGCTACTTGACAGGTATCCCCAAACAGCCCGGGTCACTTCCTTTGCTTCACCATTCATTTCCTTTTCAATAATTTCCCACCTCTCAAGTGCTACTCTTGAACCAGCCTTAGCCCCTCCCCTGCAAAAAGCCAACCCCTTTTCACCATTTCCCCACTGGCGCTGCCTTTCCTCACTTTGTACCCACCTTTGCTGTTTCTGAGATGGTTATCACAGTGCTTTCTCCCTTGATTAGCAACTCCATTACACTAGTACTCTTTTCTTATCATCAGTAGTGTCCTGCAGCTGCTTAAGTTACGGTCTTGTTAAAGGCACCGTGCCTCAGGATGGGCATCAGCACATGTACCTTCAGTGCTTGACTGCTGGAGGTTCAGTCCAGAGGGACCTCGACACCTCTGGGGATTTGGCTGACAGAAACCTGAAGGTTTGGAAGGAAAAGCTGGAGAACAACTCCATGCAGCAGCATGGGCAGTGACCATACCAGCTAAGGAGTGCCCTGAGGAGAAGGGCCTGCGAGTCATGATGGCTGCCATAGGAGCCCGTGGGCTTTGCATTTCAAAAGGAAAATGGAGAGACTGGAGAGGGCCCAGAGGAGGTCTGCCAAGATGGAGTGAGGAGCCTGAAGCAGGAGGTGTGAGGAGAGTCTGAGGGAGCTGGGCCTCTCTAGCCTGCTGAAGTGGAGGCATGGGGCAACCTAACAAGAGCTTACACCCACCTGGAGAGGTGACAGATCCAAGCTCTCTTCTGCAGTGGCTGATGGTATGAGAGAGGCAACAGCCACAAACTGCCTCTTGGCAGCTTTAGGCCGAGACTTAAGAAAAATAAAATGGACTAGGAGGAGTGTTGCTGTGATCTCCACCTTTGGAGCTCTTCAGGTTTCAGCTCCACAGTCACAGCCAGCCTGGAGGCTGGACTAGAGTCCCTCTGAAGTCTCTTTCCCACCAACTCTTCCAGGAGCCTGGGCACTGACCACGTGCCCTGTGAGAAAAGCTTAAGGTGGAGGTGAGGGCCTCTACATCATATACTCATAGGACAATTTAGGTTGGAAGGGAGCTCAGGTGATCTGTAGTCCAATGCCCAGCTCCAAGCAGGGCCAGCTCTGAGGTCAGACCAGGTTCCTCAGTAAATGTCAGCATCCAGAGGGAGAGTTTAGACATGTCCCAGGCCACAATCTAGACCAGCGTTACGGAAATGGAGACGGAGCATTTGGCCAGCTCCCTGAACACAGCTATGGGTATGCCATGCCTCTTGAGATTCCTGGGAACATCCACCTTCTTGTCCAGAGGAGTGGCTTCCTTAGGCAAGTGTCCTGGCATATCTCCAGACCTTGGGGCGCTTTAGGCTGGAAACAGAATTGAAAGCAAGCCTCTGACTTGGGTACTATCAACTTCATTGCTACGGGAGAGGGAGATGGAGGGATCTCAGCATTTCCAGCTTCCTGCAGAAGATTTAAGGCCTCAGAGAAAGGAGCTGAAGAGAACAGCTGTGAACTAGCATAGCCTTTAGATCATTTCATATAGGAAGGCTCTGCTCCCCCATTTCAGTCATTGGCACCAGAAATCTCACCTGCTTTGCTTTTCTCTCCTCCCAAAACCTGACTAAGCGACAGCAGGAAAGGCAGCAGAAAGGCCCTTAGGCCTCTGTGAATCAGCTGGGGTCTGGCACTTGGAGGGCCATGGTGTCATCCCCTTGTACGCCCCATAAAGAATCAAGCTGGGAAGTGACTCTGCAAGTCTGACTCAACAAGGTCCATGGACAGGCAAGGCGGTGTCCATGGCCGTGTCTGGAGACCCATACACCTACAGTATAGATCAAGCTGGGGCTGAAACTCAGGCCTGGCTTCAGTGGTCTGCTGGGCCCATGGACAGAGATGCAGGTAGAGGCCCCAGCTGAGGCTGGTCATGGCCATGAAGGCCTATGGATGCTCTCAGGGCCCTGATATGGGATCCCACCTGCCAGTGCCCTCAACAGACCACATTATCACTCTATGATGTATGGTGTTTGTGCTTTCTCCTTCCCCATTTCCCTGGGGATGTGGGAGACAACCGTTTCTTGGTCACTACAGCCAAGGCTGACACTGGTCTTCACATTCCTGATGAGCCCTTCCTCTTTTGGGAGTATCAGGACCAGGTGAGCAGAAGACTGGGTGGCCCATTTAGAAGCTGACCCACACACAGCTGCCACCTAAGCTATTGCTTGTCCCAATGAGAACCTCGACTTATCTGAGCTGCCCTCACATCACACAAGGCATCCCCCACTTCTCATCTCCCCTCTCAGTCTCTCCTCAAGACGCTGTATCTCCAGCAACCACAAAAGCCATGGGAGCTGTCCTTCCCCACCTCACCTCTTATTCCACTGATGTCACAGCTCTGTGATGGCACACGGGGCTCCTGCTCTCTGTGCCCCAGGCTGTGGGCTTTGGTGCCCATTTGGGCTGCAGCACCTCAGATGTGGCACCAGGGCCAAGGGCAGACTTGTCACATGGAAACCTGGTCCCCAGAGATGGGAGCCCGTGTGTGGCAAGGCTTGGCTTCCCAGCAGAGGCATGCTGGAGTGGGTGGCAGGTGGTGCCATAATGATGGATGAGGTTCCCATAACGACAGATCCTCACCAGGCTGCAGGATGATTCCCCTAGATGTTTCCCAGTATCTCAGTACTGCTCCATAATCCTGGACTACATCTGGCACCTCAAATGTCACCAGGGGCTTGTGTGTCAGCTCCTGGTCTCCATCTCCATCAATGACTTTGGGACCATAAAAAATGAGTACAGGTGCCTATTTTTAACAGACGCCATGACAGAAGCAAGGGGAATCCCACCTCCTGGGGGTTTGTGGCAGGCGTGGGAGGCAGCTGAGGTCCCTTCCAGCCCCACCACTACAAATCCAGCATGAGATGCCTCCACTGACTCAGCTGATTGCCTTCCCTCAGCATGGCTAAAGGAGGTGCCTCCCTGGCAGTCTCCAGGTGTCCTGTCTCATGATGGGCCAAGGAAGGGGGATTCGCAGACCTAACTGTGTCTCGGAGAGCAGCAAGGCCACTGCTGCAAAGGAAACGTCTCTGCAGAGGTGAGAGAGGCAACAGCGGTGATTCCTTCAGTCTCTTCCCAAGCAGGTTCCTGGAGAGCCCCAGGGACCCCTGGAGGGAGCGCCCAGTGGGGTGGGGGGCAGAGACAGTGACGTCTTGGGCAGGTCCCCTCCTCCGGGGCTGAGACAGGCTCCTGGGGTGGAGGGAGCTCCTGGTAAGCAGGCAGCAGGGCAGAGAGACAGCTCTGCCAAGGAGCAACTCCTCTGCCAAGCGCAGCAGGGCTCTGGGCAAAGGAGCAGGGCAGAGCGAGATTAAAGGCAGGCTGGAGTGGGAGGAGAGAGGAGAGCTGCAAGGGAAGGAACCTTTGCAGCCCTTGCCACGGTAAGTCTCTTGGTGCAGGGCAATGCAGCTGCCCTTGCGGGAAGGGTCTCCGAAAGCGTTCATAGGCTCCAGCCTGCAGGGTCTGTGAGGAGGCCTCCCAGCCCAGGGGCTCATGTTAGACCAGGGGGAAGGGGTGAAGGCAGGGTGTGCCGCCAGAGCTGCCCAGGGCATTTCAGAGGGGACTTTTGCAGAGGAAGAGCAAGGCAGGGGATCCCTGAAAGCTAAAGAGCTTTCCTGAGGCTGTGCTTTCAGTTTCCTGCTGTTTCAGGAAAAAGGGAAAAGGCGCTGCTGCGTTTGGCGAGGGAGCCTGAGAGTCCCGAGCTGCCACCCTGAGAGATCAGGAGGTCTGGTAGGAGGCAAGGCAACTGCTTGCATCCACTCCTCTCCCTCCAGAGAGCACCAGCATCACCTTTGCTGGCCTCAGCAGGGTTTCTCTGACCTGCTCCTTCCTGCCTGCGAGCGGGGAGTACCTCTGGAGAGTGCCTGGAGCTGGGAGGTTTCTTGAGGTCAGAGCGGAGCAGACAGGAGTGGGTGATGGGGTCTGTGATCCCTGACAGGGAAAAACTGGAGGGCAGAGCAACAGTTCCCAGCAGGGATAGCTCCAGGCAGCAGAGACATGGGCAGAGAGCTCTAGGCAACTCCAACCCCAAATGGCATGGGAGGGAGAAGTTGGGAAGCTCCCTGTCATCCCCTCCAATGCAGACACCTGCCTCTGCACAAGACCCCTGCTCTCGTGTCCCACCCAGCACAGCCTCTGCCCTCAAGGCTGTGTGGTCCCGGGCAGGAGTTGCCTCCTGTGCAGCCAGTGCTCTGGCACAGCAGAGGGGCATCTCTCCTGACACGTGGCCACTTCCCTCTGCAGGTGTCCTGGTTTCAGCTGGGATAGAGCTAATTTTCTTCTTGGTAGCTGGTATGGGGCTGTGTTTTGGGTTTAGGATGAGAACAATGTCGAGGATACACTGACGTTTTGTTCTTGCTAAGTAGTTGCTAAGTGGCGCTCACAGTGGTAAAGGACTTTTCAGCTGCCCATGCTCTGCCGGGTGCACAAGAAGCTGGGAGGGGGCACAGCCAGGACAGCTGACCCAGGCTGGCCAAGGGGCTATTCCATACCATGTGACGTCATGCTCAGTATATAAACTGGGGGCGTTAGCCGGGGTAGGGGCAACGATCGCTGCTTGAGGGACGGGCTGGGCATCGGTCGGCGGGTGGCGAGCAATTCTAGAGTGTATCGCTTGCTTTGTATTACTATTGTACTATTATTACTTATTATTATTATTGTTATTATTATTATTACTACTGTTCTATTTTTATTTTACTTGAGTTATTAAACTGTTCTTATCTCAATCCCCTTAGCTATAACGGGCACGGTAGATCAATTAGTAGAGAGTGTGCAAAAGGTGGCGTGCCTTCAGATGATGTATGACCGGGAGCTCAAGCCCCACCTGGGCTCGCCAGTGTTAATGCCTGTAGACCCGGAGAGAATGACCCCCCTGATATGGGGACTGCCCGACTCCCTGAAACCCCTTGGGATCCAATTGCAGGGGCGGATTTATAACACCCCCGGGGAAGAAAGGATTGCAGCCGCTCGGGAGGGGATAACGAGCCCTGACTACCGGCGGCTAGGGAAGAAAGTATGGATGTGGGGGGAGGTGGCTCAGGAGTTAATTGATTTGGGGAGGAAATACGGCCCTGTTGGTGGACTACCCCACAGAACCGAGACCAGGGCTGTGCGGGCGGCAGAACGAGTTAGTGGGCGGCAGTCACCCCTTGGGAGCGGCGGGGACCCGACTGGGAAAGGAAAGCCCCTGAGCCGACAGGGACTGTGGCAGTTGGGGCTCCAGAAAGGCGTTCCCCGAGATTTAATGGACGGGCTCCCAACCGAGAAATTGGAGCAGCTCGTGCGGAGATGGTCAGAGCAAGGGGCCACTTCGAGGCCAACTCCTAGCACCCCACCCTGATAAACTTTGGGGAGAAACCAGCCGGGGGGAGAAAAGACGGCGGAGAACTAAAACCTCCGTCCCCTGAAGGGGAGGGGGAGGGAAGAGGGTGGATGTTCATAAGACAGCTCGCCTGCAATGCAAAGGGAGACATGCTGCTCATGGTAGCGGTGGGACCCAAGAAAAGACCGGTAACCTTTTTAATCGACACGGGGATACAAATCACTGCACTGAGTCGAACAGAAGCAGAACGATGCAGGATCTCGGTACCCTCTAGAAATGTGATTGTCTTAAACGCTCTGGGAAAAACACAGTCGGTACCCATGACCCCAGTGTCTCTGTGGTTACCAGGGGAGGCTGCTGAAGCTGAATTCTCTCAGTGCCAGGAGGCACACAAGGCGCGAACATCGTTCTTCCACTTTGATCGGTCTGCGGCTGCATGCCGTGCCGTTCCTCTCAATCTCCACCATCCGACGCCAGGTCGTTTTTGGACGACCCCGCTTTCTTCTTCCCTCTGGAATCCACCCAAGGGCCACAGCGCAGTCTTCTGTCAGTTTTTTCCTCAGGACATGACCGATCCAGTTCCATCTCCTCCTCCTCACTTCGTTTCTGATTTTCCCCATCCCCGCCATTTCTGATGCTCGTCATTTCTGCAGCTTTTTATTTTTTTCCGGGAGGAGGTAGTTGGCCTCCTGCCCAACCCCCATGACTTGCAGGGCCAGTGGTTTTTCTGTCAGGGTGGCCTTCCCTTAGGCTGTGTTGGTTCGCGGCACCTTCTTCAATTTTATCCGGTGCACCCTCCAGAGAGGGATCCCCTATCCACCACCCAGGGGACGTGCCTTCTAGCCGTGCAGCCCCAGCCGAAGGTACCAGGGGAGGACGGCCCTGTTAATACTATGGTGGCCATAGGATTCTTTCAAATGACTCTCTTGGGCATAGACGTTTTAAAGGGCAGACAGTGGCGCGACGCCCAGGGAAACTCGTGGTCTTTCGGCGTCCCCCAGATCAGGCGGTTGGCCGAAGCCCCCGGTGCGGGGCTGCGCCTCTTGCAAACGGCGCCTGCCCTCCCCCCTTCCAAACTGACAAACGCAAAACCCTACCTGCTACCGATAGAAGCAAGAGATGGAATCGCGCCAGTGCTGGAGGACTTAAAGGGGCAGGGGATTATAGTATGGCCGGTCCGAAAACCAAAGGGCAAATGGAGGTTAACAGTAGATTACCGGAGGCTCAATGCCAACACCAGCCCATTAACAGCCGCTGTGCCGAACATTGCCGAGCTCATAGCCGCCATTCAAGAGCAATCACACCCAATTATGGCAACGACTGATGTTAAAGACATGTTCTTTACAGTCCCCCTGCAGCCGCAGGACCAGGACTGCTTTGCTTTTACCTGGGCGGGGCAACAGTACACCTTTACAGGGCTCCCTCAGGGATACAAGCACTCCCCCACCTTAGCCCACCACGCCCTAGCACAGGAGCTGGAAGCAATTCCCACAAGGGCGGGGGCAAAGATTTACCAATGCATAGCAAAATTCATGCTAAATGGACTGTTCCTTCCTTCTGACCCGAGAAGCGGGTTTGCTTCTACTTTTATTTTTCAGGAGGGAGCAGCTGATGCGGACACACACCACCCGAAGATCAGGATGCACGTGTTATTCGTGGTTATACTAGTTTGGGAATGTAGCTATAAAAGCAGCGGAGGACTAATTCCTTCACCCTCCCCTGACCCGTTTGATCCCTTTAAGGACAATGGATTGGTATTATTAGCCAAAGCTGTAAGCCGAGCTTTTACTTTCAGTCATTGCTGGGTTTGTGGGGGACCTCTGGGGCTGTCAAGTTGGCCTCGGGCGTCCACAGCCCTCACCCCAGCCCAAATTGTGAGTAATTATAGTGAGACCAGGAATGACGCTTGGGGTGAGAGTGGAATGTGGCCAGTTCAATTTCCTGCTGTGGGGCAATATTGTTGAAATCGTACTCAAAAGGGAGGGGTCTGTGTGGGAGAAAGCAAGTGCCAATGGACACTTATGAACAAGTTGGCAAATGCCAATAGGGCCATCTCCATATGGGTGTGGCTTGATAATGCTGGACGCAGTCAAGGGTTCAAAGGGTACTGGGTAAATAAAAACAAAATGTTAATTCTCCAACAATCTCGGGACCATGTCTACAAGGAAACCTGCAAATGGAAAACCAACTCCAGGGCCTGGTATTGCGCCGGCCGGACGAATAATAACGCAACGGTCTTTTTGGCCTCATGGACAATGCTAAAACAATGTATTTCCAGTTCCCCGAGGATGCAGCAGGACCATTTGCCAACTGGGCCACAGCTAAAAGGGGCCATTATTGGATTTGTGGACATACCGCCTAGAAACGACTGCCAGAGCATTGGTCCGGGGTCTGTTGTGTGGAAATTGTCCGTCCTTTATTCTTCCTTCTTCCACAAACGGGTGGCTCTCAGCTGGGGATAAGATTGTACGATAATCTGGAAGACGGAAAGATTGCCCGCCGCAAGCGAGCTGTTGAGGTGAACGTAGGCGGAACACAAAAATGGGGGGAAAAGGAGTGGCCTCCTGAAAGAATAATCCAACCTGACGGGCCTGCTACCTGGAACCCCAATGAACCAATATCGGGGGCGAGGGAACCAATCTATAATTTGAGCCGTATAATCCGATTGCAAGCGGTTTTAGAAATTGTTACCAATAAAACCGCCAATGCTATCGATCTTTTAACTCAACAGTCTCAACAAATGCGCACGGCAATCCTTCAACACCGTATGGTTTTAGATTATTTACTGGCTGAAGAAGGAGGGGTATGTGGGAAATTAAATATCTCTAACTGTTGTTTAGAAATAGACGACGTAGGCGAAGTAGTCCTCCAATTAAGCAAAGACATTAGAAAAATAGCTCACGTCCCCATCCAGACCTGGAACGGTTGGAATGGTCATTTATGGTCCTGGCTGCCAGGGGCGCCCTGGGTGAAACAGTTGCTGTTATATTTGCTCCGTGCGTTTGCCACTTTCATGTTTTTACCCTGTATAATCCCCTGTTTTGTTCAGCTAATACGACATGTGGTATCTAATATGCAGTTCGTACCTACCACCTCACCCGATGGCATAAAACAAATCCGTGCCGTTCACCGGGTGGAACCCACCACAATAACCATTGTTTAGACCTCCAAAAAAAAAAGGAAAAAAAAAAAAAAGGCATATTCCTACCCATGTCATACTCACCGGTTGTCCTGTACTTGTTATAATGGTGAACTACCTCGCCCAATGGATTTCTCAGGGTTGTTCTATAAAGTTGAACATTGCTAAACTTAGAAAGGTTAAGGAAAAAGAGTGTTTACATTGGACAATGTTCCCGTTTGTTTGTTTCCAATGGAGCACTCTCCTACCATGTCCCATGTCACCTTTCTCCTCCATACCTCCCCTTTTTCTCTGCTTCTGTCTCCACCTCTGCTCTGTTCTCTCTCTCTCCCTCTCTCTCTTTCCCTTCCCACCTCTCTACCACTGTGAAGACTGCAATGTCGAGCCACGGGGTGGTGCCGAGGACTGTTATGGAACCAGAATTGTCTCGACATTGCCGTTCTACCGCCATCTTCTGGTTTCGACATCCAGCCCGCGACGAAACCACCACAGGATGCCCATGCAGAGACCAGGACACGAAAGGCGGGACCATGAACTGCAGGCACGCCTGCGCGGAGACCCGGGTGCGAAGGCAGAGGCTGGGACGTGAAAGGCGGGGCCATGGACTGCACGTACGCCTGCGCAGAGACCAGGGCGCGAAAAGCAGAAGCCCAAACTGCATGTACGCAGACCTGGTCTGCGCACGTGCATGGCCCTATAGAAGGACTGCGTGCGCCTTTTGAGGCCCTCTCTCTTTCTCTTCTTGTCCTACCCCGCGCACCTCCTTGGAAGCTGCTCCTGCGGACACAGAGGCTGGACCGACTGGACCTTTGATCGACGGGACAACGCCGGACTGGGAGTGGCGGTAGCTAGTTCCCCTACGTGGCTCTCTTCTCACCCACCTGAGCACGCTCTTTCTCTTTTTCTCTCTTTTTCTCTCTCTCTTTCTTTCTTCCTGCCCCCCCCCCCCCGTCTCCCTACCCGGTCCTCAGCCTTCCTTCGCCAAAATAAAGTCAAAAGGTTGTACGGCATTTGACCTCGTTTGCGTCTTAATCTCGTCCTTGGGATCGTATCGAAACCTCCCCCGACATTGGATCGGGACAGGAGTCCTCTTATTAGTGGCGTTAGCCGCTCGGGGTCTACCGGTAGTAACATCGGAGAGCTTAGATTCGGTTTAAGTTCCCGGTCATACATCATTTGCAGGCATGCCGCCTTCTGTACATTTTCTAAAAGTTGATCGATGCAACCAGTTATAGCCAGGGGATCCCCCCTCTCTAGTGGGTTCAGCCCCCCCGCCCAATATGCTGCCCTCTGGCTCAGAGACCATGGGGCTCAGCTATCGCCCATTGTGAGGAAGACGCCGGGGCCCCAATACCCCTCTGCTTCCTTTTGCGATAGCATGATCCCGTCCCCCCCCGGCAGGGATACCCTCCACACGTATTCAGTTTCAGACTCCCTTGCTGTCCTAGCAAAATCCTTTTGGAGTTTAGCCAATTCGGTGGCAGTAAAAGGGATTTCTTTGGTTACCACTTGGGGACGGTTGTCGCTATCGTCCTCATATATGTATTCTGTTTTTACCAGCAGGCACATATGGGGGGGTTATCCACAGTCTCCCTTAATCGCTTTAAATCTTTCTGGGGGTAGATTTGGCGTACCCCTTTCTCCTCCAGCATTACCTCCGCCTCAGCGGGGGTGTCTGCCTCCCTCAGGAACTGAACCCTCAGCTCCTCCTTCAAAATCATATTTTGGCGCTTCTCCTCCTCTAGCGCCCACTCGGTCTCTAGTAGTTGCTCTCGCAGCGGTGTTATCGCCGCTTGCAACGAAGCGGCCACAGCCTCCGATTGGCAGGGCGCTCGTTTCTTGTCCTCCACCGCCGCTGCCAGACACGCTCCCAACACAGCACAAACGATGGCTTTCCCTTTCCCCTTCTTCACTCTAGCTTCTTTATGCAAGACCGCTATTCGGTCCATAACACTTTGCAGTTGGAACCAGTGGTCCTGCGCCCAATCCTGGCCCGGGGGTGAGGGGCGAGCGCGGTATGTTTCTAAAAACTCATATAATTTCTCCGTCTCTTCACAAAAATCGCCTGCCTTTTGGGCAGCCATGTCCTACAGAGGGGAGTTTGTCCCGGGAGGGTCAAACCTTAGAAAAACCAAGTTTCCCCTATACACTCCCAGGAGGCCAATCCGCACACTACTACAAGACAAAGACGAGCCTACAAAGGGGATATCGTCCTAAGGGGGTCACACCGTAAAATTCAAGCTTCCCCTATACGCCTTCAGGAGCTCAAATCACAAACTACTACGCGCGTTTCAGTACAAAGCTCTCAACACCCACTCCTTCCTTGCGCTTCGTTCGTCTCCGGCTGCTTCCCTCGCGGGAGAGCAGAACCGCAGATCGGAACTCCGCACTCGCTTCGTACTTATTTGTACGTCTCGTTCACACACAATTGCTCAGCACACCGAAAGGCTGTATGACACTCTTGTCTCAAGGGATCCTGTCCGTGACGCCAATTAAATGTCCCGATCCAATGTCGGGGGAGGTTTCGATACGATCCCAAGGACGAGATTAAGACCCTGGAATCGGTCAGAATTCATACAACCTTTAACTTTTATTTGAGGGAGAAGAGAACGGAGGGAGGAGGGAGGGCAAGGGAGGAGAGGAAAAGAACGGGTGGGGGAGAGAGAGAGAGAGAGAGAAGGAGAAGTTTATCACGACCACTTCGAGTCCAATGATCTTCCACTGGGTCTTCGGTGGCCTCAGGTTTCGTTGCCGACCAAAAGAGGGGGGGGAGCCTTGAGGGTGCTGGAAGGGAAGGAGTGGTATCGCGCACCGTCGCCGCCCCCACCGAGGGGCACGTGTGCTCCTTATAGAGGGGCTCTCACTCATGCGCGGATCACAAATGTATATGTGCGGTTCACCACGGACGTGCTGCCCCCGCCTGTGCACTTTTCAAGCCTTTTGTCCCTGCCTTTTGTCCCTGCCTCAGCTCTTTTCACACCTTTAGTCCCTGCGCAGGCGCACAAGGCTGTTTTTCTCAAAACTTTGGAGAAGAGGGTTTTCTCGAAGCGCGACGCAGTATGGCACTACAGCAGCAATGTCGAGACAAAACTGCATTTTTCTCTTGGTCCTTTACAGTTCTGATGGGTTCCACCACCACGGGGAGGTTCTAAGGCACGGGGCCACCGCCACCGGGACATTCTGATAGGTTCCACCACAACGGGGAGGTTTGAAGGCATGGGGCCACCACCACGTGGACGTTCGGATGGGTTCCACAATCACAGTTTGGTTCTATTGCATGGGGCCACCACCACGGGGACTTTCTGATGGCTTCCACCACCATGGGGAGGATGCAAGGCGTGGGGCTACCACCCCGGGGACGTTCTGATGGGTTCCACCGCCACAGGGTGGTTCTAAGGCATGGGGCCATCGCCACGGGGATGTTCTGCTAAGTTCCACCACCACGGGCACCTTTGAAGGCGTGGGTCCACTGCCACGGGGACGTTCTGATGGGTTCCACAACCACGGGGAGTTTCGAAGGCATGGGACCACCACCACGGGGAGGATATGAGGGGTTCCACCACAACCGGGAAGTTCTAAGGCACAGGGCCATCACCGTGGAGACGTTCCAATGGGTTCCACCACCACGGGGAGGTTCGAAGGCATGGGGCTACCGCCACGGTGACGTTCTGATGCGTTCTACCACTACGGGGAGGTTCTAAGGCGTGAGGTTACCGCCACTGGGAAGTTCTACTGGATTCCACTACCACGGGGAGGTTCGAAGGCGTGGGACCACCAACACGGGACGTTATGATGGGTTCCACCGCTACAGGGAGGTTTGAAGGCAGGGACTCACCACAATGGGGACATTCTGTGGGGTTCCACTGCCACGGGGAGGTTATAAGGTGCAGGGGAATCGCCACGGTGACGTTCTGATGGGTTCCACCAAAACAAGGACGATCTAAGGTACAGGGCCACCACCACGGTGACGTTCTGATGAGTTCCAGTGCCATGGGGAAGTTTGAAGGCACGGGGCCACCAGCACGGGGACATTCTGATGGGTTCCTACACCACCACGGGGAGGTTCAAAAACGTGGGACCACCACCACGGTGACGTTCTGCTGGGTTTTACCGCCACAGGGAGGATCTAAGGCGTGGGGCCACCGCCACGGGGACGTTCTGATGGGTTCAACCAACACGGGGAGGGTCTAAGGCACAGGGGAACCGCCACTGTGATGTTCTGATGGGTTCCACCGCCATGGGGAGGTTCGAAGGCACAGGGCCAAAACCACGGGGACGTTCTGATGGGTTCCACTGCCACAGGGAGGTTCCAAGGCACGTGGCTACAATCGTGGAGGTGTTCTGATGGCTTCCAACGCCACGGGGAGGTTCTAAGACATGGGGCCACCACCACGGGGACGTTCTGATGGGTTCCACCTACAAATGGGAGGTTCTAAGGAACGGGGCCACAACCATGGGGACGTTATGCTGGTTCCACCGCCATGGGGAGGTTCTAAGGTGCAGGGGAACCGCCACGGTGACGGTCTGATGGGTTCCACCACCACGAGGAGGTTCTAAGTCAACGGGCCACCACCACGGGGACGTTCGAAGGCACGGGGCCACCTGCATGGGGATGTTCTGATGAGTTCCACCACCACGGGGATGTTCTAAAGGCGTGAGGCCACCGCCTTGGGTACGTTCTTAAGAGTTCCATCACCACGGGTAGGTGCTAAGGCGAAGGGGAACTGCCACAGTGACGTTCTGATGGGTTGCACCAGCACGGGGAGTTTCTAAAGGCGCGGGGGAACCGCCACGGAGATGTTCTGATGGGTTCCACCAAACGGGGAGGTTCGAAGGCATGGGGCCACTGCCACGGTGACTTTCTGATGGGTTCCACCAGCACGGGGAGTTTCTAAAGGCGCGGGGGAACCGCCACAGAGATGTTCTGATGGGTTCCACCACTTCAGGGAGGTTCTAAGGCACCGGGCCACAAGCAATGGGACGTTCAGCTCGGTTCCAACATCACGGCGAGATTTTACGGCATGGGGCCTCCGCCACATGGACGTTCTGCTAAATTCCACCACCACAGGGAGGTTCGAAGGCATGGGACCACCACCACGTTGAAGTTCTGATGGGTTCCACCACATTCTAAAGCGTTTCGGCGTTTGCCATGGTGACATTCTGATGGGTTCCAGCAATACGGGCAGGTTCTAAGTCGTTGGGCCACCAAAACGGGGACGTTCTTAAGGTTTCCTCCGCCACGGGGAGGTTCGAAGTCACGGGGCCACCACCACGGGGACGTTCTGATGGGTTCCACCTCCACGCGGAGGTTCGAAGGCGTGGGGCCACTAGCACGGGGACGTTCTGATGGGTTCCACCACAACGGAGAGGTTATAAGCCACGGGGCCACCACATGGGGACGTTCTGATGGGTTCCACCACCACGGGGAGGTTCAAAGGCGTGGGGCCACCGCCACGGCAACATTTTGATGGGTTCCACCACCACGGGGAGGTTCTAAGACGTCGGGTCACTGTAACGGGGACGTTCTCCTTGCTTCCAGCCCCACGGGGAAGTTCGAAGGCGTGGGGCCACCACTTTGGGGATGTTCTAATGGGTTCCACTACCACAGAGAGGCTCTAAGTCACGGGGCCACTGCCACAGGGACATTCTGATGCATTCCACCACAACGGGGAGGTGCTAAAGGCGCGGGGGACCCGCCATGGGGATGTTCTGCTGGGTTCCACCACCACCGGGAGGTTCTTAACGTGCGGGGAAACTGCCTCGGTGACATTCTGCTTCTTTCCACCACCACGGGGAGATTCGAAGTCGTGGGACCACAACCACGGCGACATTCTGATGGGTTCCAGTACGCCGGGGAGCTTCTAAGGCGTGGTGCCACCGACACGAAGACGTTCTGATGGGTTCCAGTACAACGGGGAGCATATAAGGCGTGGAGCCACCAACACGGTGACGTTCTTATGGGTTCCACAGTCACGGGTAGGTTTGAAGGCACGGGACCACCACCACGGGGTCGTTCTGATGGGTTCCACCACCACGGAGAGGTTCGAAGGCATGTGAACACCACCACGGTGATGTTTTGATTGATTCCACAGTCACGGAGAACTTTGAAGGCACGGGGCCACCACCATGGAGGCGTTCCGATGAGTTCCACAACCAACGGGAGGTTCTAAGGCAGGGGGCCAAAACCATAGGGACGTTAAGCTGCTTCCACTTCCACGAGGAGGTTCTAAGGCGCAGGGGAACCGCCACGGTGACGTTCTGATGGGTTCCACCACCACGGCGACGTTTGAAGACACGGGGCATCAACCACGGGGACGTTCTGATGTAGTTCCACCACCACGGGGAGGTTCTAAAGGCGCGGGGGACCCGCCATGGGGATGTTGTGATGGGTTCCACCGCCACGGGGAGATTCGAAGACACGGGGCATCCACCACGGGGACGTTCTGATGGGTTCCACATTCCACGGCAGGTTCTACGGTGCAGGGGATCCGCAACAATGATGTTCTGATGGGTTCCAGCACCATAGGGAGGTTCTAAGGCAACGGGCCACCACCACAGAGACGTTCTGATGTGTTCCACCACCACGGGGAGATTCTAAAGGCGCAGGGGAACCGAGACGGTGATGTTCTGATGGGTTCCACCACCACGGGGAGGTTCGAAAGCAGGGGTCCACCAGCATGGCGATGTTCTGATGGTTTCCACCACCACGGGGAGATTCTCAGGGCGCAGAGGAACCGCGACGGTGGTGTTCTGATGGGTTCCACCACAACGCGGAGGTTGTAAGGCATGGGACCACCACGACGGTGACGTTCTGATGGGTTCCACCGCAACCGGGAGGTTCTAAGTCACGCGGCCACCACCATCGTCACGTTCTGATGGGTTCCACAACCACGGGTAAGTTCTAAGGCGTGTAACCGCACCCCCGGGGACGTTCTGGTGGGTTCCACCACCACGGGGAGATTCTAAAGGCGCAGGGGAACGACCACGGTGATGTTCTGATGGGTTCCACCACCACGGGCAGGTTCTAAGGCATGGGAGCACCACGACAGGGACGTTCTGATGGGTTTCACTACCACCAGGAGGTTGTAAGACGCAGGGGAATAACAACGGGGACGTTCTGATGGGTTCCACCACCAAGGGGAGGTTCGAAGGCGTGGGGCCATCACGACAAACACGTTTTGCTTGTTTCCACCATGACGGGGAGGTTCTAAAGCCGTGGGGCATGCGCCACGGGGACGTTCTGATGGGTTCCACCACCACGGGGAAGTTCGAAGGCCACTAGCACGGGGACGTTCTGATGGCTTCCACCGCCACACGCAGCTTCCTAGGCATGGAAATATGATCGTGAAAATGTTCTGATGGGTTCCACCGCCACAGGGATGTTCGAAGGCGTGGGGCCACCACCATGGTCACATTCTGATGGGTTCCACCACCACGGGGAGGTTGTAAGGCATGGGACCACCACCACGGTGACGTTCTGATGGGTTCCACCGCAACCGGGAGGTTCTAAGTCACGCGGCCACCACCATGGTCACGTTCTGATGGGTTCCAGCGCCACGGGGAAGTTCTAAGGCGTGGGGCCGCCACCCTGAAGACATTCTGACGGGTTCGACGTTCTTCGGCAGGTTCTAAGGTGCAGGGGATCCGTGACAATGATGTTCTGATGGGTTTCAGCACGATAGGGAGGTTCTAAGGCAACAGGCCACCACCACAGGGACGTTCTGATGGGTTCCACCACCACGGGGAGATTCTAAAGGCGCAGGGGAACCACCACGGTGATGTTCTGATGGGTTCCACCACCACAGGGAGGTTCTAAGGCACGGGGCCACCACGACGGGGACGTTCTGATGGGTTTCACTACCACCAGGAGGTTGTAAGACGCAGGGGAACCACCACGGGGACGTTCTGATGGGTTCCACCACCAAGGGGAGGTTCGAAGGCGTGGGGCCACCGCCACGGAGACGTTCTGATGTATTTCTGTGCCACGGGGAGGTTCGAAGGGAAGGGGCCACCACGACAAAGACGTTTTGCTTGGTGCCACCACGACGGGGATGTTCTAAAGCCGTGGGGCATGCGCCACGGGGACGTTCTGATGGGTTCCACCACCACGGGGAGGTTCGAAGGCGTGGGGCCACTAGCACGGGGACCTTCTGATGGGTTCCACCACAACGGAGAGGTTAGAAGCCACGGGGCCACCACATGGGGACGTTCTGCTTGGTTCCACCACCACGGGGAGGTTCGAAGGAATGGGACCACCACCACGGTGACATTCTGATGGGTTCCACCACCGCAGGGTCATTCTAAGGCATGGGGACACCGCCACGGGGACGTTCTGATGGGTTCCACCGCCACACCGAGGTTCCAAGGCATGGGGCTACGATCGTTGAAAAGTTCTGATGGGTTCCACCTCCACGGGGAGGTTCTAACGCAGGGGTCCACCAGCATGGCGATGTTCTGATGGGTTCCACCACCACGGGGACGTTCTGATGGCTTCCACCGCCACACGCAGCTTCCTAGGCATGGGGCTATGATCGTGAAAATGTTCTGATGGGTTCCACCGCCACAGGGATGTTCGAAGGCATGGGACCACCACCATGATCACGTTCTGATGGTTTCCACCACCACGCGGAGGTTGTAAGGCATGGGGCCACCACCACGGTGACGTTCTGATGGTTTCCACCGCAACCGGGAGGTTCTAAGTCACGCGGCCACCACCATGGTCACGTTCTGATGGGTTCCACCACCACGGGGAAGTTATAAGGCGTGGGGCCGCCACCCTGGGGACTTTCGGATGGGTTCCACATTCTTCGGCAGGTTCTAAGGTGCAGGGGATCCGCGACAGTGATGTTCTGATGGCTTCCAGCACCATAGGGAGGTTCTAAGGCAACGGGCCACCACCACAGGGACGTTCTGATGGGTTCCACCACCACGGGGAGATTCTAAAGGTGCAGGGGAACCAAGACGGTGATGTTCTGATGGGTTCCACCACCACGGGGAGGTTCTAATGCACGGGGCCACCACGACGGGGACGTTCTGATGGGTTTCACTACCACCAGGAGGTTGTAAGACGCAGGGGAACCACCACGGTGATGTTCTGATGGGTTCCACCACCACGGGGAGGTTCTAAGGCACGGGGCCACCACGACGGGGACGTTCTGATGGGTTTCACTACCACCAGGAGGTTGTAAGACGCAGGGGAACCACCACGGGGACGTTCTGATGGGTTCCACCACCAAGGGAAGGTTCTAAGGCGTGGGGCCACCGCCACGGAGACGTTCTGATGTATTTCTCTGCCACGGGGAGGTTCGAAGGGAAGGGGCCGCCACGACAAAGACGTTTTGCTTGTTGCCACCACGACGGGGATGTTCTAAAGCCGTGGGGCATGCGCCACGGGGACGTTCTGATGGGTTCCACCACCACGGGGAGGTTCTAAGGCATGGGGCCACCACGACGGGGACATTCTGATGGGTTTCACTACCACCAGGAGGTTGTAAGACGCAGGGGAACCACCACGGGGACGTTCTGATGGGTTCCACCACCAAGGGGAGGTTCGAAGGCGTGGGGCCACCGCCACGGAGACGTTCTGATGTATTTCTGTGCCACGGGGAGGTTCGAAGGGAAGGGGCCACCACGACAAAGACGTTTTGCTTGTTGCCACCACGACGGGGATGTTCTAAAGCCGTGGGGCATGCGCCACGGTGACGTTCTGATGGGTTCCAACACAACGGAGAGGTTATAAGGCACGGGTCCACCACATGGGGACGTTCTGCTTGGTTCCACCACCACGGGGAGGTTCGAAGGAATGGGACCACCACCACGGTGACATTCTGCTTGGTTCCACCACCGCAGGGTCATTATAAGGCATGGGGACACCGCCACGGGGATGTTCTGATGGGTTCCACCGCCACACCGAGGTTCCAAGGCATGGGGCTACGATCGTTGAAAAGTTCTGATGGGTTCCACCTCTACGGGGAGGTTCTAACGCAGGGGTCCACCAGCATGGCACTGTTCTGAGGGGTTCCACCACCACGGGGACGTTCTGATGGCTTCCACCGCCACACGGAACTTCCTAGGCATGGGGCTATGATCGTGAAAATGTTCTGATGGGTTCCACCGCCACGGGGATGTTCGAAGGCGTGGGGCCCCCACCATGGGGACGTTCTCATAGGTTCCACCTTCTCGGACAGTTTCTAAGGCGCAGGGGAACCGCGACAGTGACCTTCTGATGGGTTCCACAACCATAGGGAGGTTCTAAGGCAACGGGACACCACCACGGTGACGTTCTCATGGGTTCCACCGCAACAGGGAGGATCGAAGGCATGAGACCACCACCATGGTCACATTCTGATGGGTTCCACCACTACGGGGAGGCTGTAAGGCATGGGACCACCATGACGGTTACGTTCTGATGGGTTCCACCGCAACTGGGAGGTTCTAAGTCACGCGGCCACAACCATGGTCACGTTCTGATGGGTTCCACCGCCACACGGAGGTTCCAAGGCATGGGGCTACGATCGTGGAAATGTTCTGATGGGTTCCACCTCCACGGGGAGGTTCTAACGCAGGGGTCCACCAGCATGGCAATGTTCTGATGGTTTCCACCACCACGGGGAAGTTCTCAGGGCGCAGGGGAACCGCGACGGTGATGTTCTGATATGTTCCAGCAGCATAGGGAGGTTCTAAGGCAACGGGACACCACCACGGTGACGTTCTCATGGGTTCCACCGCAACAGGGAGGATCGAAGGCATGGGACCACCACCATGGTCACATTCTGATGGGTTCCACCACTACGGGGAGGCTGTAAGGCATGGGACCACCATGACGGTTACGTTCTGATGGGTTCCACCGCAACTGGGAGGTTCTAAGTCACGCGGCCACAACCATGGTCACGTTCTGATGGGTTCCACCGCCACACGGAGGTTCCAAGGCATGGGGCTACGATCGTGGAAATGTTCTGATGGGTTCCACCTCCACGGGGAGGTTCTAACGCAGGGGTCCACCAGCATGGCAATGTTCTGATGGTTTCCACCACCACGGGGAAGTTCTCAGGGCGCAGGGGAACCGCGACGGTGATGTTCTGATGGGTTCCACCAGCATTGGGAGGTTCTAAGGCAACGGGACACCACCACGGTTACGTTCTCATGGGTTCCACCGCAACAGGGAGGATCGAAGGCATGGGACCACAACCATGGTCACGTTCTGATGGGTTCCAGCACCATGCGGAGGTTGTAAGGCATGAGACCACCACCACGGTGACATTCTGATGGGTTCCACCGCAACCGGGCGGTTCTAAGTCACGCGGCCACCACCATGGTCACGTTCTGATGGGTTCCACCGCCACGGGGAAGTTCTAAGGCGTTGGGCCGCCACCCTGGGGACGTTCCGATGGGTTCCACATTCTTCGGCAGGTTCTAAGGTGCAGGGGATCCGTGAAAGTGATGTTCTGATGGCTTCCAGCACCATCGGGAGGTTCTAAGGCAACGGGCCACCACCACAGGGACGTTCTGATGGGTTCCACCACCACGGGGAGATTCTAAAGGCGCAGGGGAACCACCACGGTGATGTTCTGATGGGTTCCACCACCACGGGGAGGTTCTAAGGCACGGGGCCACCACGACGGGGACGTTCTGATGTATTTCTCTGCCACGGGGAATTCGAAAGGAAGGGGCCACCACGACAAAGACGTTTTGCTTGTTTCCACCACGACGGGGATGTTCTAAAGCCGTGGGGCATGCGCCACGGGGGCGTTCTGATGGGTTCCACCACCACGGGGAGGTTCGAAGGCGTGGGGCCACTAGCACGGGGGCGTTCTGATGGGTTCCACCACAACGGAGAGGTTAGAAGCCACGGGGCCACCACATGGGGACGTTCTGCTTGGTTCCACCACCACGGGGAGGTTCGAAGGAATGGGACCACCACCACGGTGACATTCTGATGGGTTCCACCACCGCAGGGTCATTCTAAGGCATGGGGACACCGCCACGGGGACGTTCTGATGGGTTCCACCGCCACACCGAGGTTCCAAGGCATGGGGCTACGATCGTTGAAAAGTTCTGATGGGTTCCACCTCCACGGGGAGGTTCTAACGCAGGGGTCCACCAGCATGGCGATGTTCTGATGGGTTCCACCACCACGGGGACGTTCTGATGGCTTCCACCGCCACACGGAACTTCCTAGGCATGGGGCTATGATCGTGAAAATGTTCTGATGGGTTCCACCGCCACAGGGATGTTCGAAGGCATGGGACCACCACCATGATCACGTTCTGATGGTTTCCACCACCACGCGGAGGTTGTAAGGCATGGGGCCACCACGACGGGGACGTTCTGATGGTTTCCACTGCAACCGGGAGGTTCTAAGTCACGCGGCCACCACCATGGTCACGTTCTGATGGGTTCCACCGCCACGGGGAAGTTATAAGGCGTTGGGCCGCCACCCTGGGGACGTTCGGATGGGTTCCACATTCTTCGGCAGGTTCTAAGGTGCAGGGGATCCGCGACAGTGATGTTCTGATGGCTTCCAGCACCATAGGGAGGTTCTAAGGCAATGGGCCACCACCACAGGGACGTTCTGATGGGTTCCACCACCACGGGGAGATTCTAAAGGTGCAGGGGAACCAAGACGGTGATGTTCTGATGGGTTCCACCACCACGGGGAGGTTCTAATGCACGGGGCCACCACGACGGGGACGTTCTGATGGGTTTCACTACCACCAGGAGGTTGTAAGAGGCAGGGGAACCACCACGGGGACGTTCTGATGGGTTCCACCACCACGGGGAGGTTCTAAGGCACGGGGCCACCACGACGGGGACGTTCTGATGTATTTCTCTGCCACGGGGAGGTTTGAAGGGAAGCGGCCAACACGACAAAGATGTTTTGCTTGTTTCCACCACGACGGGGAGGTTCTAAAGACGTGGGGCATGCGCCACGGGGACGTTCTGATGGGTTCCACCCCCACGGGGAGGTTCGAAGGAATGGGACCACCACCACGGTGACATTCTGATGGGTTGCACCACCGCAGGGTGCCTGTGTGCAGCCAGTTCTCGAAGGAGAGCAGGTGGGAGATGGTGCAATGGAGCTGTGACATCCAGCTGCAGACTCCAGGGAAGAAGTCTGATGCAAGGAACAGTGATGTAAGTCCCAGGGGGCCAATGTCAGAAATGGGGAGGTTTGGGAGGTGAGGAGCAAAGTTGTCCATACAGTGGCAGACCTCAAGGGACTGCTTTTCCCACCTGTCCAGACCTCCTGAGCAGACACTCTGGATCATTAACACCTGGAGAATGCTTCTATCACCTCTTCTTTAACCTCAGAATTAATACAAAATATCCTTTAAAATAAAAAAATTCATTTTTATTAGATGCACTTTGAAATCTTTCTCCTTAACTCCACTATGAAACCTCTCTAATTAGCTGTACAAGTCGTGAAGACTTGGAGAAAATCACAGGAAGAGACAGGGCTCGTTAGGGCTTTCTGTATTTTAATGAGCCCCATGGTGTATTTGGCGCTGAGGCCTTGAACCTCAGATACGGAGAGGAGATTGAACAAACTGCTCCAGAAGTCCAAGTCAGAAGCAAACCCAAAGTACCTTGAAGCATTAATTGAGTCCCATGAGGACCATTACTGACAAAGCCTCCCCAGGGACTCCTTAGAGCAGGTAATTGGAGGCCATGATTGCAGGCAGGCAAAGGCTCTGTGCAGGCAGCTGTAATGCTGAGCAAAGCCTTTGGTTTCTTTTGTGAAGCAGAAAGGCCAAGCCCTTATCCGCAGGCCCCGGGAAGGCAGATCCTGTCCCTCCCGCATGGCTCAGGGCTCTTCCTGGGGGCAGTGGGGTGTGAGGGTGAGCAATGCCAAGTGTAGGAAAACTGTACAACACCTCCCAGCCTCCCCAGGCAGGGCTGAGGAAGAAATAAAGGCCAGAGCCTCAAAACAACTTTTGCCTGGTAGGCCTCGGTGCCGGAGGCAGCTGCCAGAGCCAAGAGGACAAAGACCTCGGTCCTCTTGGGCCTTTCAGCCTTGCTAGAGCCCTTGGCCACATCTCCTGCAGGCTGTCCTACGCTGTCCCATGCCTGCACCTCTTTCCCTTCAGGCTCTTGACATCCATCTTGCCTTCCCGCCTAGCTCTCACCCCGGCATTTCTATATCTTCACTGATGTCTCTGCACCCTTGCTGGATTTCCCTTGACACACAAAGCCATGGGCTGATCCAGACTCCCTCTGGGTCACTTCTTGCACCACAAGGCTACCCTTTCAGTGACATTTCTTCTTCCTCACATCCAGTCTGAACCTTCCCAGCTGCACTTTGTGGAGGCTTCCTTCTCTTCCCACTACCAGGAAAAGCTCCATCACCTCTGAGGCCACCCTTCAAGCAGTTGCACGCTACTACTAGAGTGCCCTGAGCCTCCACTTCACCAGGATAAAGAAGCCCAGGTCCCTCAGCCTCTGCACAGAGACCCAGACCCCCATCCTGAGATGCTGGTGGGCAGAGGCTGTTGGGGGGGTTACCCAGAGGGCAGGGGCACCAGGAGGAGCGCGAGCCTGCTGCTGTACCTGCCATGGCAGTTGGGCAGTGTGGGGCTGGTTAGGGGCAAACAGCATTCTGAGGGGTCCGTCCCCATGGCGATCGTTCCGCCAGCACCTGCTTCAGCCAGCCTTGCGATGCTTTGATTTTTCATACCACAACAACTTCCCACCTCCATGATTTTCCATCCTGCTGATGATTTCCTGCCCTCAGTGTTGGTTTCCCAGCCCCACGACGGTTCCCCGTCCCAGTGATGATTTCCCATCCCAATGATGGTTTGCTATCCCAATGGTCTCCCATCCCAAACATGATGTTTTGGGGGAGGTGAATTTCCTGTCCAAGGGGAAAGGATGGGGCCAGCCCCAGTGGCCCTGTGATGCCAACATGCCTGTGCTGCCCCATCCTGCCCTGGTGGCTGGGATTGGGGGGTGGGGGTGGGGGCACTTCTGGGTTGTTTTCGTCCTCCCCTCTGTGTCCTGGGGGGCAACTGCTGCTCCCAACTGTGGTGGAACCGGTGCCGGCACCGGTACTGTGTGGCCATGATGGGGAGCTGTCACAAAAATTTGGCAAGTGGGCTATGCTGACCGAGAAGAGAAGCTGGGACGCAGAGTATAGCATTACAAGAGGAATTCTTGCATTTGTGCGCATGAGCCGTCCCATTCAAACTGGGGCACCACAAATGCGGTTTTACACATGCTTCTTATGCCTTTCAAGCGTTCAGGTCCAATGCAATTTAACCAGTCCCTGCTGAACACACACACAGGCTGCTGTTGTGCAAAGCAACTCTAATTCTGTGGCGTCGTCATCCATCTGCTTCTTTCTTGATCTTGACGTCCCTGGAGTGGGTCTGGCTGCAGATCCTGGTCTCTGATGGCAGATAAGGGGAGGGTTTCACAGAGGTGTCGGAGGGGCTGGGATGCTGGCGTGAGCTGGGTCGTCCAGGGGCATCCTTTCTTCTTCAGGGTGGGGGCTGTCCTTCTCCTCCTTGCAGTGAGCTGGGGCCCTTTGGTCATGCTGACTGAACCATGACTGTGCAGTATACAACGTCAACGAGATGTTTATCTGTCTGTCTTCAGGAACTTGGTCCAATTTCATACTCTCAAGACTAATTGCTGCAATAGTTAGGGCATGAGATTTTGCTAAGAGAGCCCCTGGGGTGTCCCTCTGTGGGGGTCCCCGGGAGGTACTTGTGGGGGTTGCTCGTAGATGGGTGGGAGCTGCAGGTACTAGGGCGATGGTAGCAGCGTGGGGTGGGGATGCTGTTCCTGGGGACACCGGTTCCAGCCTGCGGTGGGGATGCCGGTGGTGGGGCTGTCAGCAGCAGGACAGGGCAGAGATACCAGGGGTGTTGGTACCAGGCCAGGGAGGGGATGCCGGTTCCGGGGCAGTGGTTCCATTGGGAACCGCAAGGTGGTGCCGCCTTTCATAGGAGTGTCCGCCTTTCACCAGGGAATGAAACGGAGGGACAAGGAGCACTAGTTCAGAGTCAGCCTGTGGCTGTATCTTGGGGGCAGATAAAATTCATTGGAAATGAACCTGTAAGAGACCAGGTGCTTTGCTCCACGAGTCTCACGGACACAGTCCTGTACCTGGGAAGAGTGGAAAAGAAACCCTCAGCAACCCAAATGTGCCAGCCAAAGCTGGGAACAGGCACGCTTACAGCCCTGGGTGGGTTTTTCTTCATCCGGCTGGTGCAGCTCAGGGAGGAGGTGGGAGCTCTGACGGCAGATGAGCAGCCCTTCGCCAGCAGGGCATGGGGAAGCCCAGGGGCTGATGGCTGTGGGAGGTGCCCGGGCCGTGGCAGCTGTGTGGCCTCCAGGGGACGCATCCCCATGTGGGCCCATGTCACAAAGGGGAGGTGATGCGGCACCCACCCAGCGCTTGTGACCTCACCTGGCCAGGGCTTGGAATCCTGAAGAGCAGGCCAGCGAAAGCCAGTTGGGCTGAGCTGCCCTTCGGGATAACTCGGCTCCTTCCATTGCTACTTGCGTGCCCACTTTTTCCAGCCATTTATCGTTTCCTGCCCACTTCTCCTCAGCTTCCATCCTCGGTCAAAGGTAATTATGATTTGACTTTCAGGACACATCATAGAGTAGGTAGATATGGGAGAAAAGTATAGGCTGGTCTGTACCTTCCAAGCTCTAGGCTGAGCTATTACACCTTTCTAGGCCGGCCAGATACGGGCTATCGTTAGAGCTCCTGTTTGCTAATTCTTATATTTCTTTACCATAGCCTAGGATAGGTAAGTAGGGGGGTGGCCGTGTAGTCTGAGGCGTTGGGCTCAGCCTGGAATGACAAGAAGCCCACCCTGACTGATGGGGTAGGAAGGGAGACAGAAAAGGAGGACGGCAAAGGCAGCCATTAAAGTAGCGGCCAAAAGCCGGTCACTCCTGTGTACAAGGTGGGAAAGTGTGGGCTGGAGACCAGAGGGCTCTGCTGCTAACGCTGGCCACAGGTAAGCAGCAGGTCCCCTTCAGAGAAGGTGACACGCAATGCAGTCTGTCAAAAGGGCCTTGGCAATTGCTGTCAACTGGAGTCCGGTGACAGGGACAGCAGGGCCGTCAGCCTGCAGCTCTGCAGCACTTACAAGTACCACTGAAACACTCCTGATGGCAAACATTGATCTGTGGTTTTCGTTTGGAATTTTGGAATTTTGGAATTATTTTCAATCATTTTGTTGAACTACAATTATTTCTTTGCAATCAGCCAGGCTCACCCAGGTGTTTTCAATTAGACACGGGAAAACACGTTTTGTCCCTCCTCTGCCACTATGGACAAGACTTTGGAAGAGGATGTTGCTCGTAGAAAGCTCTGACATCAGTAGGGTTACCTTCTGGGCTAGGGACTTGCTTCTTTTCATCAAGTTACAATCAGGAAAAGGGAAGACTTGACCCGATAATCCAGTTCAGGAGTCTAGAGGGAAAGGAAGGTAGCCCGAGGCACAGAAATCAGAGCGTGGCTTTCATGGTGTTTTGGCAAAGTAAGCAGGGCAACAGACTCTTTTCCAAAACTGTTTCTTGACCACTCATTGTCAATGGCAGTGTTAGGCTTCCCCCAGTGGTTCTGTGTCGGAGGGTAGAGCTGCTTGTCCTGGGGGCTCCTGTACAGAACGCGACTTCTAAATGATGCTTTCATGCAACCACATCGTCTCCTCTCTTTTCCAATGTCATTTCCCTGCAGCCATTGCCGAGGGAATGGCTCTGCCACAGAGGATCCTCTTTCCCCCGGAGAAGCTTTGCATGGCCTGGCAGCAGCCAGGCAGGGTCGGTGCGGGCCTCTACAACCTGGGCAACAGGAGCTTCCTCAGCACCATCCTGCAGCATTTGACTGCAGAGAGCAGGGAAGGACCCCGGGGCCACAGCAGGGCTGTGCCAGCCCCAGCTGTCCCCAGCAGTGGCCCCAGCCGTGTGCCCGTGCCCACCCAGGGCTGGCTCTGCGCCGGGCAGAGGCATGTGCTCTGCCCAGGGAAGGAGCCCCGTCCCTGCAGCGGGCACCTGGGGCGGCCCTGTGGCCGCAGCTGCGGGAGTTGCCAGGCGGTGCCAGTCCCGTCGCCGCGTGGCCCCACACGGCCGCATGTCACAAAGGGCGTCCTAGGGCCGGGTGGCCATAAACGGCGTCCCCGCGCAGCTCCTGCCGTGCTCTCTCCCAGAGCTGGCGCCTGTGCTGGAGAGAGCAAGCGTGGGCTGAGCTCGCCAGCGGGGGTCACTCAGCTCCTCGCTGTCTGCATTTCCTTCTACGTTCTCCTTTTCTTCCCGGAAATTTCATCCATTTCTTCTCCCTCCCCTTCCCGCTAATTCCAGTTGGCGGCAAAAGTAATTGTTAGTTTCCTTTTGGACAGGGGATTGCGTAGATCGAGACAGGGTGGACGTGTGGCTTGGCCTGTACCTTCTGAGGTGCCAGCTGAGCTCTACTTTTACAGCTTGGGTAGACGCAGGCTGCCAGCATAATTCCTTGTTATCTTTTATGTAACACATCCTAAGAGGGACAAGCCTAGGGAGAGCGGTCTAGGGCTTTCCAAAACCAAACCAGGAGGATCTCCTTTAAAAGCTGACTTCCTTGCAGGCATGAGTGTCGGAATGGCTGTGCCGGAAAGGGACCTGTTTCCTCCGCAGAAGATTTGCATGGCCTGGCAGCAAAGACGCAGTGTCGGAGGCGGCCTCTTCAACCTGGGCAATACCTGCTTCCTCAACTCTGTCCTGCAGTGTTTGACATACACCCCACCGCTGGCCAACTACTTACTCTCTCATGAGCACAGCCAGTCCTGTGAGTCCTTGCTACACCTTCTTTTACATCTCTTGGGCAGCTCTGGAGGATGAAAGAACAACAGGGACTCTGGGACCCCTGGGAGACACCCTTGCTTACTGGCCTCGCACGAGGCTTGCTGCCACTGAGCAGCACCCTCAGGGCCCGGCCGTTCAGCCCGTTTCAGTCCCACTCGCTGTCGTCTCAGCCAGCCCATTTCTGTTTGAGTGACTTGATCTCCATATTTGACAAGAAGAGATTGCAAGATGGGCACATGCAAGCACACAGCTTTCAAAATCCCAAGACATAAACCTCCCACACTGGGCATTTCCTCCAATTGCCCCAAAACCTACAGAGAAGAAAACACCCCAGGAATTGCATATGCAAGGCCAATGAGTGTTTTTAATTCTGGCTTTGGCTTTTCTGACTGTTGGTACCAAGTGAGTGTTGTTTTTGCAAGGCGATCCCAAGAGCTGACCAGGGCTTAAAGCTCTTCCTCGCGGGACCTGTGGGCAGGCGGGCTCGCCAGCAGAGCTGTCCGAGTCTGTGGAAGGTCTCTCTGAGCTCTTCCTGGCCAGAGGCAGCACTGGGAGGGGGGACAGGGTGGGCTGCTGGTGCCCTTTGTGCAGCTTGGTCCCTGCTGGGGGCAGTTTTGGTGCTTCCTCGTTTTCTCTTCCTCCTTTTTCTTCTGCTGCTCCTCCTCTCTGGCACAGCAGCAGAAAGATGCTGTGCTCCTTCTTCAGCCAGGGTCACAATCTGTCCCTGTCACCACCGCAGCGCCCTGAGCCTTTGTCTGGCGTGCGTCGCTGGGGCCCTAAAACCTGCCTCCTCCTCCTCCTCCCTGCTGAGGGGTCATGGTCTGTGGTGTCAAGAAACTGGCTGCAGACATCATAGCCCCACTGCGGGGATCTGCTCCGCTCTCTCTGCCTCAGCAGGGTTTGCTCCTGAGCAGCCCTGGGTGCAGGAGCCCACTTGGAGCTGACATTGGAGGGCCCTGGAGCTGTGTCATCCCTTGGGGCTCGGTCACGATGTGGAGGACTTGTTCTCCACCTCCTCCTCCTCCTTGTTGGGCGGTGGTAGTCCGTGATCTCCACGAACCAGCTGTGGAGATCATAGTCCCGCCACAGGGATCTGTTCTGCTCTGTCTGTCTCGGCAGCACTTGCTCCTGAGCAGCACTGGGTGCAGGAGCTAACTCGGAGCTGCCGTTGGAGGGCCCTGCAGCTGCATCATCCCTGGGAGCGTGATCACGCCTCAGAGGACCAGTTCTCCTCCTCCTCCTCCCTGCTGAGTCGTCATAGTCCGTGGTGTCCACGCACCAGCTGCGGAGATCTTTTCCCCACTGCGGGGATCTGCTCCGGGCCCTCTCCTTGGCACCACTCTTCTGGCAGTGGGAACAAGGGCTGAATCCATGCTCCTCTTTGCTGATGTCTTCTCGCGTGGTGTGCAGCACACGCTCACATGGTTGAGAGCAGAGCGGGCACGCAGCTTTCCTTCTGGACACCAGCCTTACACAGCCACAGAAGAAGCGATGCAGGCAGGAGCCAACGTAGGAGGCGATGCTGAGCCTGCCTGGCCAGATGAAGCGCGGCCAGCCTGCAGATGCCTCCCGTGCACCTGCCCAGGTGAGCTGGCTCTTGCTGGCTGTTGCAGAGGAGCTGCTGTCCTCTGCAGAGTCCTCCATGCCCAGCGCCACGTCCTGCAAAGAGAGCTGTGAAAAGGTCCTGCCCTTTCCTCCTGAAAGGACCAGAAGAGTGAGGAAAGCCCAGAAGCTGTGGGAGGGGACAGCTAAGGGCCTCCCAAAGGCTCTCCTGCAGGGCTGCAAAGGCCAAAGGGCCAAAGGCAGACAAATGGGATGGATCTTGGTGGGATGCTTTAAGAGGGAGCAGTGTTGGGGCTGTGAAGAAAGCTGCAGTGTGGGAGGGAAAAGAGAGCAATGCCAAGAGCCCAGAAAGAAATCCACTGTCCACCTGCTGCCCTGACCCACCTCCCCACAGTTACCTTAGTCCGACGAGGCAGACCCTGCAGTCCCACAGAGCACGCCTGTTTGCTGTTGGACCCCAGCTGACTGAGGAAGGGACGGGCATATGATGGTGCTGGTGAGGAAGAAGCCCTTTCTCCAGTTTTCAAATCACTGCACCTGGAAACAAAGAGTGATCTCCATTTAGGTCTGTTCTTGCAGCCTCCCCTGGAGTTCAGTCATTTTCTTGGAGCAGTTTCCACAACAGAGAGAAGACGTAACCGAGACTAGAAATGAGAAATTCGATTGGGGTCTTCCCACCAGGTCTACACCTGTCAGAGCAAGTCCTCGTCTTTATACCCCCTGCAGCCTCCATTTCATAGAGTCACAGAATCACAGAACGGTTTGGGTTGGAAGGGACCTTAAAGATCATCTAGTTCCAAGTCCCCTGCCATGGGCAGGGATACCTTCCACTCGATCAGGCTGCTCCATGTCCCATCCAAGCTGGCCTTGAATGCTTCCAGGGAGGGGGCATCCACAGCTTCTCTGGGCAACCTCTCCCAGTGTCTCACCACCCTCACCGTAAAAAACTTCTCCCTAATACCTAATTTACATCTTCCCTCGTTCAGTTTAAAACCATTCCCCCTCGTCCTATCACTACACTCCCTGATAAAGAGTCCCTCCCCATCTTTCCTGCAGGCCCCCTTGAAGTACTCTTCTCTACATTAGCCAGCTTCAGAGAGCAGACAAGGAGCAGTTTACAGCAGGGCAGGAGCCGAAAGCCCGGCAAGGAAAGGTAAGGACGGAGGTGGGGTAGTTCAGACTTGACAGCACTGAATGATGCAGGTAGGAACTGTCTCCTAGGACCAAAAGAGAAACACTCAGGAGGATGAGAAGAAAAAGAGCAAAGCCAGGAGAAGGAAACGTATTTGGAACCCATTTGAATACTGGTTATTACCTGACATAGAACAGTAGATAGGCTTGCTGCCTGAGAACTGTGTTGATGTCAGAGCCATCCACAGACGCATCGTTCATCTTGTACCACAGTCCATCGCTGGCCTGCAAAGAAAGGCATCGATAGCTGGAGATGAACTGCCTGGTTTCTCAGGGATAACCCAGGCAGAAAACTAGAGAACCAAGAGGACGCCAAAAGAAATCCAACGCAGCCGGGAAGGAGACCTTCTCCCCCAGAACCCTGGCTGCCAGTAACCCTGCTGTGAAAGTTTGCCTTCCCCAGCACACATTTTTCCCCTGCTAGGAAGGAAGGTGCTCTTGACCTTGGTGTAGCAGAAATAGTGTCCTGCATGACAGCTGCCACCACGATGTACCAGGACAGCATATAAGGCGTAGAGGAGCGGTTCTCCTGCTGTCTGGGATGTGTATGGCCGAAGATCCAAGTACTCGGGATACTCCACCACCTACGGAGAGACCAAGAGGGCTCAGAAATGATCCTGAGATAGTACATGGAATAGCCTGCAACATGTAATGGTTTGGGTGGCAGGAAACTGTTCCTGGCCAAAGCAGCTCTGTCGGAGCAGAGTCCATGCTTGTCTTCCCACAGGCACTCTCGTCTCCCCCGAAGGGAATACGAAAAACCCAATATGAACGGCTTGTGAAAGAGCATACTGCTTTGGGAAATCTCCCGCTCCAGGAAGAGAAAGTTGCACTGCAATTGCGTACGCACCTTGCTGATCTTCCTGCCGGTGAAATGTTCAAACCTTTTCAGACACACGGTGAGAACCTTGGGCACGCGATGGATTGTAAACGTCTTGGAGGCAGCAACCATCTTGTCACACCTTGAAACCAAGCACAGGGCCAGATGCTGAAGGGCAGCCTTTTTCCCCGCCAGAAGGCAAGACAAGCTTTCCTGTCTCACACATCCTGACGCTGTTTTAAGGCTATTCAGGACCATAAGTACCAGATTAAACAACAGCTGCGACCCATTACTGTGCATTAAACCTCCTTGAAAAGATGACTTCTGCACGATGACGTGCAGCACCTTCATGAAGGATCTAGCATCAATATGGCGTTAGTAATCATCTTACTTGCTGCATTTAAAGCAGTTTTCACCATCCAGCTGCTCGGGTTTGACAAAGCCCTCCAGAGCTGCGGTGACAGATGAGGCTGCCTGGAGGAGGGAGAAAGGAGAGCACTGAGCTTGGGGAAACGCCCTTGCCCAAACACTTAGCTAAGAGCTGCCAAGAAGGCCCAGGTAGCTGAGGCTGAGGAGACCCACTGTGAACCCACAAGCAGTGTCCAGAAGGAGGCAGAAAGAGGGTATTATGGTGACCATTTCCCTCATTTCCCAGGAATGCCCAGGGCTATCAAGAGTGAACTCTCTGTGGCACCACTCAGTTCAGCTACCGATGGGGTGCAGGCTCATCGTAATGAAGACAACACAACCCATCAGCCTGGGAGCCAGACGGGTGTTGAGGGAGGGCAAAGGGAAGAAGGATGGGAGTCCCTCAAGGGTGCAGGGAGGATAATGCGTGCTTGTCCAGCTTAAAGCCAGCACCTAGAGGGAGACCACTGCCATGGCCTCCCCAGAAGGACACAGTCCATTCCACTTCCCACCCACCACCAAGCTCTCTTCTCTTGGGGTTGCAGTATTTGTTTTTACGCCACCTGCATTTATTCTGGAAAGCTACAGGGGCCTTGGGATGTCTTGAATCCCAGTTACAAACCCTCTTACATTTATATCCAAAGGAACATCCAGGAAGGCCTCGTAGGAATCGGAAACAGCTTTGCAGCTCAAGCACGTGACTGGAAGGCAAATCAAAATGCTTAGCGACAGGGGAAGTCGACTGACTGTGCTGGTTTACGGCCTCCATACCTGCTACGCCAGTCACACAATGAGCTGTTTATCACAGGCAGAGAGAAGGACACAGACAATTCCAAGGAGAGCAATAGTCATGCAAAAGTACCTCTGGATCTCAGCACGCCCCCAAATATTTGGTGGACGATGGTAGTTGCTTGAGAAGAGACATCCAAGCTGTTAATAAAGGGTAAGGCAGGGAGCTCAGAAGTAGGGCAGAGAATTTTCTCCTCCAAGAGTTTTGCTTTGTCTGAAAAGCCCGTCTGTAGGGTTTCCTTGATGGGAGTACACCAAGGAGTCCAAAGGCCTCAGGAGCATTGAAAAGGGAATTTGCTTGTGCTTACTCGCTGCTTCCACTCAGACAAGCTCTCTGCATGGCATCGACAGTGCAGCGCAAAAACTTACGGGCATCTCCCTGCCTGCCACGCTGGAAATGTTCTCCTATTCCTAAGAGAGAAGAAGTTAGTAGTTGTCCCCCACAGGAAGGGAAGGAAACCTGTAAAAGCACCTGGAATGACTCACGTGGGAGGACATTGACTACAGTCCAAGGCTGGATGGCACTGGCTGAGGAGTGCAGGACCTTGTTAACGTGCGCTTCCATTACACACATCATGCAGAAGCCTTGCTGGCGACCTGAAGAGGAAGGGAGGGAGGGAAGCTTCTCAGGTTAGCAAGATATCCAGAGCGGCGGGAAACCTAATGGAGATCTTGAAGTTACAAGGATAGCCCCCACCCCTCTTCTCCCAAGGTGCCAATGGCCCACCGAGCCTGGGACATTTCAGTGCACAGAAAACTTTCTTCAGAGGGATGCTGAACGGACAAAAGGTTTCTGTGCAAGAAGCAAAGAGAGTTTAACTTGCAGGCATAGGGACCGAGAGTGGGGCCTCGAAAGAGGTGCCTTTCTGAAGATGAACACAGCGAGACAGGACAAGGGGCTTCTAGGCTTGCGTGTTCAAAGCACACCAACTCGGGGGATTGACAGAGGAGGGCTGCTTTTGTCCTCAATCAAATTCCAGGTGCTGGGAATCCTTGGGAAGAGCCCACCAGATTTGCAAGGAGCTGTTCATAAAAGCACTGACACGAGCGGCTGTGCTCACGCGAGAGCAGGTAGTTGGCGAGAGGGGGTGTGTACGTCAGGCACTGCAGGACGGAGTTGAGGTAGCACGTATTGCCCAGGTTGTGGAGGCCTGCTCCAGCTCCCTGTCTTTGCTGCCAGGCCATGCAAAGCTTCTCCGGGGGAAAGAGGATCCTCTGTGGCAGAGCCATTCCCTTGGCAATGGCTGCAGGGAAATGACATTGGAAAAGAGATTTGAAAGACGATGTGGTTGCACAAAAGCATCTTTTAAAAGTCAAGTTCTGTACAGGAGCCCCCAGGACACGCAGCTCTACCCTCCGACACAGAACCACTGGGGGAAGCCTAACACTGCCATTGACAATGAGTGGTCAAGAAACAGTTTTGGAAAAGAGTCTGTTGCCCTGCTTACTTTGCCAAAACGCCATGAAAGCCACGCTCTGATTTCTGTGCCTCGGGCTACCTTCCTTTCCCTCTAGACTCCTGAACTGGATTATCAGGTCAAGTCTTCCCTTTTCCTGATTGTAACGTGATGAAAACAAGCAAGTCCCTAGCCCAGAAGGTAACCCGACTGATGTCAGAGCTTTCTACGAGCAACATCCTCTTCCAAAGTCTTGTCCATAGTGGCAGAGGAGGGACAAAACGTGTTTTCCCGTGTCTAATTGAAAACACCTGGGTGAGCCTGGCTGATTGCAGAGAAATAATTGTAGTTCAACAAAATGATTGAAAATAATTCCAAAATTCCAAAATTCCAAACGAAAACCACAGATCAACGTTTGCCATCAGAAGTGTTTCAGTGGTACTTGTAAGTGCTGCAGAGCTGCAGGCTGACGGCCCTGCTGTCCCTGTCACCGGACTCCAGTTGACAGCAATTGCCAAGGCCCTTTTGACAGACTGCATTGCGTGTCACCTTCTCTGAAGGGGACCTGCTGCTTACCTGTGGCCAGCGTTAGCAGCAGAGCCCTCTGGTCTCCAGCCCACACTTTCCCACCTTGTACGCAGGAGTGACCGGCTTTTGGCCGTTACTTTAATGGCTGCCTTTGCCGTCCTCCTTTTCTGTCTCCCTTCCTACCCCATCAGTCAGGGTGGGCTTCTTGTCATTCTAGGCTGAGCCCAACGCCTCAGACTACACGGCCACCCCCCTACTTACCTATCCTAGGCTATGGTAAAGAAATATAAGAATTAGCAAACAGGAGCTCTACCGATAGCCTGTATCTGGCCGGCCTAGAAAGGTGTAATAGCTCAGCCTAGAGCTCGGAAGGCACAGAGCAGCCTATACTTTTCTCCCATATCTACCTACCCTATGATGTGTCCTGAAAGTCAAATCATAATTACCTTTGACCGAGGATGGAAGCTGAGGAGAAGTGGGCAGGAAACGATAAATGGTTGGAAAAAAGTGGGCACGCAAGTAGCAATGGAAGGAGCTGAGTTATCCCGAAGGGCAGCTCAGCCCAACTGGCTTTCGCTGGCCTGCTCTTCAGGATTCCAAGCCCTGGCCAGGTGAGGTCACAAGCGCCGGGTGGGTGCCGCATCACCGCCCCTTTGTGACATGGGCGCCCACATGGGGACATGTCCCCTGGAGGCCACACAGCTGCCACGGCCCAGGCACCTCCCACAGCCATCAGCCCCTGGGCTTCCCCATGCCCTGCTGGCAAAGGGCTGCTCATCTGCCGTCAGAGCTCCCACCTCCTCCCTGAGCTGCACCAGCCGGATGAAGAAAATCCTGCCCAGGGCTGTAAGCGTGCCTGTTCCCAGCTTTGGCTGGCACATTTGGGTTGCTGAGGGTTTCTTTTCCACTCTTCCCAGGTACAGGACTGTGTCCGTGAGACTCGTGGAGCAAAGCACCTGGTCTCTTACAGGTTCATTTCCAATGAATTTTATCTGCCCCCAAGATACAGCCATGGGCTGGCTCTGAACTAGTGCTCCTGCCTGGTACCAACACCCCTGGTATCTCTGTCCCGTCCTTCTGCTGACAGCCCCACCACCGGCATCCCCACCGCAGGCTGGAACCTATATCCCCAGGAACAGCATCCCCACCCCACGCTGCTACCATCGCCCCAGTACCTGCAGCTCCCACCCACCTACGAGCAACCCCCACAAGTACCTCCCGGGGACCCCCACAGAGGGACACCCCAGGGGCTCTCTTAGCAAAATCTCATGCCCTAACTATTGCAGCAATTAGTCTTGAGAGTATGAAATTGGACCAAGTTCCTGAAGACAGACAGATAAACATCTCGTTGACATTGTATACTGCACAGTCATGGTTCAGTCAGCATGACCAAAGGGCCCCAGCTCACTGCAAGGAGGAGAAGGACAGCCCCCACCCTGAAGAAGAAAGGATGCCCCTGGACGACCCAGCTCACGCCAGCATCCCAGCCCCTCCGACACCTCTGTGAAACCCTCCCCTTATCTGCCATCAGAGACCAGCATCTGCAGCCAGACCCACTCCAGGGACGTCAAGATCAAGAAAGAAGCAGATGGATGACGACGCCACAGAATTAGAGTTGCTTTGCACAACAGCAGCCTGTGTGTGTGTTCAGCAGGGACTGGTTAAATTGCATTGGACCTGAACACTTGAAAGGCATAAGAAGCATGTGTAAAACCGCATTTGTGGTGCCCCAGTTTGAATGGGACGGCTCATGCGCACAAATGCAAGAATTCCTCTTGTAATGCTATACTCTGCGTCCCAGCTTCTCTCCTCGGTCAGCATAGCCCACTTGCCAAATTTTTGTGACAGCTCCCCATCATGGCCACACGGTACCGGTACCGGCACCGGTTCCACCACAGTTGGGAGCAGCAGTTGCCCCCCAGGGCACAGACGGGAGGACAAAAACAACCCAGAAGTGCCCCCACCCCCCACCCCCCAATCCCAGCCACCAGGGCAGGATGGGGCAGCACAGGCATGTTGGCATCACAGGGCCACTGGGGCTGGCCCCATCCCTTCCCCTTGGACAGGAAATTCACCTCCCCCAAAACATCATGTTTGGGATGGGAGACCATTGGGATAGCAAACCATCATTGGGATGGGAAATCATCAGTGGGACGGGGAACCATTGTGGGGCTGGGAAACCCACACTGAGGGCAGGAAATCATCAGCAGGATGGAAAATCATGGAGGTGGGAAGTTGTTGTGGTATGAAAAATCAAAGCATCGCAAGGCTGGCTGAAGCAGGTGCTGGCGGAATGATCGCCATGGGGACGGACCCCTCAGAATGCTGTTTGCCCCTAACCAGCCCCACACTGCCCAACTGCCATGGCAGGTACAGCAGCAGGCTCGCGCTCCTCCTGGTGCTCCTGCCCTCTGGGTAACCCCCCCAACAGCCTCTGCCCACCAGCATCTCAGGATGGGGGTCTGGGTCTCTGTGCAGAGGCTGAGGGACATGGGCTTCTTTCGCCTGGTGAAGTGGAGGCTCAGGGCACTCTAGTAGTAGCGTGCAACTGCTTGAAGGGTGGCCTCAGAGGTGATGGAGCTTTTCCTGGTAGTGGGAAGAGAAGGAAGCCTCCACAAAGTGCAGCTGGGAAGGTTCAGACTGGATGTGAGGAAGAAGAAATGTCACTGAAAGGGTAGCCTTGTGGTGCAAGAGGTGACCCAGAGGGAGTCTGGATCAGCCCATGGCTTTGTGTGTCAAGGGAAATCCAGCAAGGGTGCAGAGACATCAGTGAAGATATAGAAATGCCGGGGTGAGAGCTAGGCGGGAAGGCAAGATGGATGTCAAGGGCCTGAAGGGAAAGAGGTGCAGGCATGGGACAGCGTAGGACAGCCTGCAGGAGATGTGGCCAAGGGCTCTAGCAAGGCTGAAAGGCCCAAGAGGACCGAGGTCTTTGTCCTCTTGGCTATGGCAGCTGCCTCCGGCACCGAGGCCTACCAGGCAAAAGTCGTTTTGAGGCTCTGGCCTTTGTTTCTTCCTCAGCCCTGCCTGGGGAGGCCGGGAGGTGTTGTACAGTTTTCCTACACTTGGCATTGCTCACCCTCACACCCCACTGCCCCCAGGAAGAGCCCTGAGCCATGCGGGAGGGACAGGATCTGCCTTCCCGGGGCCTGCGGATAAGGGCTTGGCCTTTCTGCTTCACAAAAGAAACCAAAGGCTTTGCTCAGCATTACAGCTGCCTGCACAGAGCCTTTGCCTGCCTGCAATCATGGCCTCCAATTACCTGCTCTAAGGAGTCCCTGGGGAGGCTTTGTCAGTAATGGTCCTCATGGGACTCATTAATGCTTCAAGGTACTTTGGGTTTAGCTTCTGACTTGGACTTCTTGAGCAGTTTGTTCAATCTCCTCTCCGTATCTGAGGTTCAAGGCCTCAGCGCCAAATACACCATGGGGCTCATTAAAATACAGAAAGCCCTAACGAGCCCTGTCTCTTCCTGTGATTTTCTCCAAGTCTTCACGACTTGTACAGCTAATTAGAGAGGTTTCATAGTGGAGTTAAGGAGAAAGATTTCAAAGTGCATCTAATAAAAATGAATTTTTTTATTTTAAAGGATATTTTGTATTAACTCTGAGGTTAAAGAAGAGGTGATAGAAGCATTCTCCAGGTGTTAATGATCCTGAGTGTCCGCTCGGGAGGTCTGGACAGGTGGGAAAAGCAGTCCCTTGAGGTCTGCCACTGTATGGACAACTTTGCTCCTCACCTCCCAAACCTCCCCATTTCTGACATTGGCCCCCTGGGACTTGCATCACTGTTCCTTGCATCAGACTTCTGCACTCAAATCTGCAGCTGGATGTCACAGCTCCATTGCACCATCTCCCACCTGCTCTCCTTCGAGAACTGGCTGCACACAGGCACAGAAGAATTTCTCCTATTTGCAATTAAAGAAAAGCAAAGCAGGATAAAGTTCCACAAACAATAAAACACACTCTGTAACCATATGCTCAGTCCAAGCTGCCTCTAAGGAGGTTGCCTTTCTACAAGGGATAACCTTATGAGAAATGCTTAGAGATAGATAGGTGCAAACAGATAGAGAGGAAAACAACTGAAGTGTTGGTTAAAGAGGCAATTAGACTACTGAAAGACAGGCAAGCTTTGAACTCCCTGGGGCTTAAAGCAGCTGCATAGGTGAGAGGTATCTGAAGGAACAAAGACTAAGGGGAGGAGAAAACTGGAGAAAAATGGCAAGGGCCTTTGCCTAGGCAGTCTGCATCCACAAAGATGATTTTAGAAATGGCCACTCTATCAGGATAGGTGAAAGTGTATGAAAGACTAGTGAAACTAGGTACACTGTATAACAGGCAGAATAGTGGTAATGGAGTTACAGGGGAAGACAGGCATTTCTTTGAGTATCCCTTTTGAAAGGTCATGGGACTGGTGAAGGTCTTATGTGAGTGAGGACAAGCAAGTGGTGCACCCATCTTTGAAGGCAGCCAAAAGTGCAAGGCAGGGAAGCGCAGGCTGTACAAGCTCCCTTTGGTGAGGAGGGAGCCACTGAATGCCTCCTCATGGCTGACATTTCTGGACAGCTAAAAGAGAAGAACATGTCCAAAAGCAGTCAGCATGGACTCCCCAAGGGTAAATCATGCCTCACCAGCCTGACTGCCTTCGTGGTGAAGTCACTGTGCTGGTGCATGAGGGGAGAAGAGTGGATGTCGTTTACCTGAGCTTCAGCATGGCTCTTGGTGTGGTCTCCCTCAATAGCCTTCTACTCAAGTTAGGCCATTGCAGCCTGGATGGACAGAGAAACAGATGGGCAAAACGCCAGTTGGATGCTGTGTGTGTGTGCCGCCGAGTGCATTCATGTTGCCGAGATGTGCTCTGTGCCTTGTGAAAGGTGAAAAATGCCACCTTCTTCTCGAGGGCAATGTCACTGATGCTTGCAAAACCCCTTCTGACTGCACAGGGGAGATGCTCTGCAGGCCACCTCCTTTGATAGCATGCAATGAAAGGGACAGGGCAGAAAGCCAAGGAAGCGTGATGGAGCATTCGCAATGAAGCTGTCCACAGTGGGCGAGAGAAATCTCTCTGGGACACTGGGGGTTGTTCCTGGTGTAACAGGCAGAAATGTCAGCGGTCTGTTTGGTGTCCACACCTGAGCTGGCCTTGTGCACTCCTCATACACACAGAAACATTCAGAGACAGGAGTCCTTCCCTTGCACATGCAGAGGCAGTGCATTGCAGAAAACATAGTGTCTCCCTGGCCTCCTCTTGGCACTCCCGGAGGCTGGGGGACACGTCAGCCCTGCGGTGTATTGCTCTGCTCTGCCCTCATCTGAGGTGCCCCAAGGCACGAGGAATAGACGCAGGGACCTTAGTTCAAGGAAGCACATCCCAGTGCTGCATTCAGGTGATTTCCCAGGGGACGTTACTCTCAACATGAAGTGACCTCAAGACACTGTCCCACAGGCCTTGGTGGCACCCTGTATTGGGTTCGTGTGGCAAGGTTTTGGTAGCAGGGGGGCCGCAGGGGTGTCTTCTGTGAGAAGAGGCCAGAAGCTTCTCCAATGTCCCATAGAGCCAATGCCAGCCAGCTCCAAGATGGGCCCACCACTGGCCAGAGCTGCACACCAGTAGCCGGGAGAGATTAGTGAGAATGTGTGAGAGGAAATAACTCTGCAAACACCAAGGTCAGTGAAGAAGAAGGGGGAGGAGGTGCTGCAGGCGCTGGAGCAGAGATTCCCCTGCAGCCCATGGAGGTTCACGGTGGAGCAGATAGCCCTGCAACTCCCCTGCAGCCCATGGAGGACCCCACACTGGAGCGCTGGATGCGCCCGAAGGAGGCTGTGACCCCGTGGATGCCCACCCTGGAGCAGGCTCCTGGCAGGAGTTGTGACCCTGTGGGGGACCCATGCTGGAGCAGTCCATTCCTGAAGGACTGTGCTCCAAGGAAAGAACCCATGCTGGAGGAGTTCATAAAGAATTGCAGCCCCTTGGAAGGACCCACACTGGAGAAGTTCTTGAAGGACTGTCTCCCATGGGTGTGACCCCATGCTGTAGCTGGGGAAGAGTGAGAGGAGGAAGGAGTGGCAAAGACAACATGGTATGAACTGACCGCAACCGCCATTCCCCATCCCCCTGTGCCACTCGGGGCAAGGAGGCAGAGATATTGGGAGTGAAGTTGAGTCTGGGAGAAGGGAGGGGTGGGAGGAAGGTGCTTTAAGATTTGTTTCTATTTTTCATTATCCTACTCCAATTTGATTGGTAATAAATTAAAGTCAAGACTGTTTTGCCCATGATAGTAATTACTGAGTGATCTCGCCTTGTCCTTATCTCAACCCACAAGCCTTTCATCGTATTTTTTCTCCTCCTGCCCAGCTGGGGAGGGGAAGTGTTGGAGTGGCTTGGTGGGCACCTGACGTCCGGCCAAGGTCAACCCACCACACACCCCTAGGGACAGCTGATGGCATTTGTGCTCACTCGGGTTCATCTCTCCACACGCACATGATGTGCATGCTTACGTCTCATCTGTACGCTGCAAATGCAGACCTCTGACCTAGGCATTTGGTGTTCCTCCGTGGAGGGTCAAAGAACCTCTGCAAGCTGTGGCAAGAGGCGAGTGCTGAAAATGGTGGTGGTTATTCGCTGGTCAGTGACGACTGCTCTGGGGCAGCTTCACCCAGGTGCCCAGCGAACACAAGCACAGAGCAGACCCTGCTCTGCTGCTCCTTCACATCTCTCCCAGAAAGCCTGGCTGTGAAAGGACACTGCCATGTGTAACCCTGCACACTCACACACTTGAGCTTTCACTGGTTTTTTCTCTCCAGTGTGTTTTCCTGGGCATGTTCTTAAGAACAACGTTAGAAGCAGACCTAAGCCTTCAGCAACTGCCCTTTCATGATGGCAATGCTGTTATGGACGTCAGCTCTGCCACAGAAGCACCCACTGCTTGTCCCCTCCTGCTGGCACAAACTGCCACACACCAGGACTATATCAAGCTGCCAGTGCTCTCAGGCCTTACACCAACAGAAGGGCTCAGAAGGAGCGAGTGGAAGAGGAAAGTGAGCAGCTCGGAAAGACCAAGTGCTGGTGCTGCCTGGCAGTGCTGCTGTGCCAGGACTCTCTTCCCCTCCACCTCTGCACACAGGCACTGCCCCTGCAGCTCCAGAGAAGGTCTCAGTAAAGGACCTGGGACGAACAAGTCACTGCAGGGTCGTTTATTTTGTTTTAAATCACAGAGAGCACGGCTCGTCATTACACAGTCTCTGGGTCACACAGGACAGGTAGATACTGACTTAGGAATGGTATGAGTAATGGCATTGCTTTGTGGACAACATTATTGCAACTAAGAAAAGCTAAAAACCAAACCAAACCAAACCAACTACCAAAGTCAGGCTGGGCCTATAGTGCTTTACATTGTGAGTGATATACAGAATAAGATGGGCAGTTTATTGCTGCTTAAAACCATCCAGTCATCAGCTTCCACACTGCATCCTTGAGCTCCTGGTTCCTCATGCTGTAGATGAGGGGGTTCACTGCTGGAGGAAACACTGAGTACAGCACTGCCACCACCAGATCCAGGGATGGAGAGGAGAAGGAGGGGGGCTTCAGGTAGGCAAAAAACGAGGTGCTGATAAACAGGGAGACCACAGCCAGGTGAGGGAGGCACGTGGAAAAGGCTTTGTGCCGTCCCTGCTCAGAGGGGATCCTCAGCACGGCCCTGAAGATCTGCACATAGCACACCACAAGGAAAACAAAACACCCAAATGCTACACAGGCACTAACCAGAAGAAGTCCCACTTCCCTGAGGTAGGCATGTGAGCAGGAGAGCTTGAGGATCTGGGGGATTTCACAGAAGAACTGCTCCAGGACTTTGCCTTGGCAGAGGGGTAGGGAAAATGTATTGGCAGTGTGCAAGAGAGCATTGAGAAACCCAGTGCCCCAGGCAGCTGCTGCCATGTGGACACAAGCTCTGCTGCCCAGCAGGGTCCTGTAGTGCAGGGGTTTGCAGATGGCCACGTAGCGGTCATAGGCCATGACGGTTAGGAGAGAATATTCTGCTGAAATGAAAAAGACAAAGACTTGGGCAGCACATCCCAAGAAAGAGATGGCCCTGGTTTCCCAAAAGGAATTGGCCATGGCTTTGGGGAGAGTGGTGGAGATGAAACCAAGGTCTGTGAGGGAGAGGTTGAGGAGGAAGAAGTACATGGGGGTGTGGAGGCAGTGGTCGCAGGCTACGGTGGTGATGATGAGGCCGTTGCCCAGGAGGGCAGCCAGGTAGATGGCCAGGAAGAGCCAGAAGTGCAAGAGCTGAAGCTCCCGCGTGTCTGCCAATGCCAGGAGGAGGAACTCGGTGATGGAGCTATCTTTGGACATTTTTCCCTTTTGGAATGGGAACCTGTCCAAGAAGGAAAACACAATGACAAATTAGGGGAGACTTCTCAGAGGTAAAGCCCACGCCATTTCTCATCGCAATCCCCCTCCCTGAGCTGAACGAGGCATGTTTCAGGAAATTTTTCAATGCTACCAACTGAATGACATGGTGCCTGACAGCTTGGGCACCTAGTTCCCATGAAGACACCTCCAGGGCAGGACCCTCAGAGCTGGTGTCAGAACAGAAGCTGACCTGCAGCCCCACCTCAACCCCACAGAGGAAGAGCACAACAGAAATGTGGGGAAACAGGGAAGAAAACTGCAATGCTCCAAAAAAATGAAGCAAGAAGAGAAAGGCAGATGGGCATGCTGTGGAGCCTTCTCCTTACCCAGCTTTGCTCTCCGCCTCACTGACAGTGACACTGTAGGGCAGTTGTCTGTGTTGTTCTGTGTTAATTGTAGGACACATGCACTTCTCCCAGACTGGAGGTCCAGCTGCCAAGGATGTGACTCATGCCCTGGATCCCATGGCCTTGGGGGAACAGGCTTTGCTGGGTGGGAGAGGAGACCAGGGGGGTTGCTCCAGACAAGGTGTCTGCACTGCAGGGGGTGGCAGGGAGGTGCCCAAATCCCCCTTCCCATGGCATTTCTGGGAGCAGCTCCTGCTCACTCCCTGCCCAAGCCTCTGTCTCTGCTGCCAGAAGCTGTCCCTGCCAGGAGCTGGTTCTCTGTCCCCAGGTCTCTCTCATGTAATCACTCACAGACCCCATCCCCCCCGCTGTGTGCTCAGCTCTGACCTGCAGAGCCCTCCTGGCAGCAGGGCACTGCCCAGGGGCATCTCTGTGTCTGCAGCAGCTAAGGAGCAGCTCAGACAAGTGCTAAGGAGAACTGGGGTCTCCGTGCCTTTTCCACAAGGGAGACAGAAATTCCCATCTCCCACAGCCCACCCAGTCAACCATGAGGAGAAAACTCAAAGCACAGACTCCTTCCCATTCAGGTAAATGTTGTCTCAATGTTCTTCTTCAAAAGGACCCTCTGCAAATGTGCTGGGGGTGATCTGGAGCTGTGAGCAGCCCTCAGCCACACAGCAACCTGTTGACAGCAGGAAGATCCTGACCTACCTTGCCAATGGCTGCTCCTTCCACCCACAGCTTCTCCCCACATCACTGTGCGCAGCTCCCTGGGCCGGCTGAGTGCAGACCCTGGCACGTGGCAGAGTCCCTGCCCCAGCACTCAGCCCCTGGGGTGCAGGGACCCTGCTCTGAAGGACGGCCCTGGGCAGCCCTGGCTGCACACCCACCTTCACACCCTGCAGTTGTCCCTGGGAGAAGACAGCCATCATGCCCTGTCCCTCCGATGGTGCAGCAAGGAAGCCCTGCTCTGGAGCACATCCTTCTCCTCCATTCCTGCCATGTTGATGTGCCAGTTCTAGGAGATCCCTCCAGGATGGGCCCTGCAGCCAAAGACTTACTGTGTTAAGGGCTGGGAAGACTTCTCCTCCTTCACTCTACGCAATTTCCCACTCCTGGCTCTCTGTAACCTCTCTCTGTCTCACTCCTCTCCCCTCGGTGCCTGCAGGCAGTAGCCTCAGCCCTGCTGCGCTTTGCAGAGGAGCTGCTCCTGGGCACAGCTGTCTCTCTGCAGGGCTGCCCACTTGCCAGGAGCTCCCTCCATCCCAGGAGCCCAGCCCAGCTCAGCAGCAGAGGCCCAGCCCAAGGCAGCACTTTCTCTGCCCCTCTGGGCTCCCTCCAGGTGTCCCTGGGGCTCCAGGGCTGACAGCTCCTGAAAGGCAGCAGGGTCCTGCATGGGGAACACAATTTGAAGCAGACTGAAGTAATCACCAACTGTCCCTCTCCAAACACTGGGCAGACCGATTCCTGCAGTGGGAATTGCTCTACCAGGGTGCACGGGTCTATGGGAGGTGTCAATGTTCCCCTCTGGACACTTACATCCCTGTCCCATTGTCAGGCAGGAGAGGCTGGCAGTGACGGCAGGGGATCATTTCCACCTGTGTGGGGCAGGGATTCAGCTCAGGGTGCTGGTTTTGGCTGGGGCAGAGTTAGTTTTTTTCAGAGTAGCTGGGATGGGGCAATGTTTTGGGTTTGTGCTGGCAGCAGTGTTGATAATCCAGGGATGTTTTCGTTACTGCTGAGCAGTGCTTACACAGAGTCAAGGCCTTTTCTGCTTCTCAGCCCACCCCACCAGTCAGTAGGCTGGGGTTGCACGAGAATCTGGGAGGGGACACAGCCAGGACAGCTGACCCCAACTGGCCAAAGGGCTATTCCACACCATATGACATCGTGCTCAGCCTATAAAGCTGGGGGAAGAAGAAGAAATGGGGGGATGTATGGAGTGATGGTGTTTGTCTTCCCAAATAATGGTTACATGTGATGGAGCCCTGCTTTCCTGGAGATGGCTGAACACCTGCTTGCTGATTGGAAGGAGTGAATGAATTCCTTGCTTTGCTTTGCTTGCATGCACAGCTCTTGCTTTCCCTATTCAACTGTCTTTATCTCAACCCACGAGTTTTCTCATTTTTGCTCTTCCAATTCTCTCCCCCATCCTGCTGGGTGGGAGTGAGCGAGCGGCTGTGTGGTGCTTAGTTGCTGCCTGGGGTTAAACCACGACACGGGGTCAGTGCAGGCATCTCGGCTCTCAGCAGTAGCCCTGAAGCTGGAGGGGCATTCAGCTTGTCCCATGCACCCCACAGACCCACATGAGCTGGGATTCCTCTTGGCTCAGCTCAGAATGGACAAAAGAGGTGGGAGCTCTTTGTTTAAGCTGCCATGCTAGTTAATGGAGATGGAGGCCAGGAGTGGGCTGCTCAGGTGGAAACACCTGGTGCCATTTGAGGTGCCACAGATGGTCCAAGGCATGTGCAGGTGACTGCAAGCTGTAATGGAACAATTGTGAGTGACAGGTTGGTGTCTTGGGGGCATCATCTTGGAGGCCGTTGGGGAATTCCTTTGGCCAACTCAAATGGCAGCAGATGCTGACATTTAGTACAAAGAATCCTGTCCATGATCAGTATGTTCAGGGCAGCCCACAGAGATATTCCTCTGACCAAATTGAGGCATCTGCCATAGCAAAGGCTAAGTCTCTCTCCTTCTCTTCTCCCTCAGCTGTATTTCCTAGATCTACACTGACTGTAATGTCTTGTGGTCTCCTTTCAGAGCTGCACAGCCCTGCTCTGCTTATCTCTGGCGCTGGTGAGAGCAGGCTTTGCTCACTCTGCAGGCACCTCATGTCAGCTACCTCAGCATCTACATCTGCATCTCCTATCATTATTTCCCATATGATCCATCTAGCATATACTCCAAGCACATCTCTGCTGTGAAGAAAAGCCATCGCGTATATGGGCTCTTGGGACCTCAGAGGGGCAGACTGTGGCCTGTCCTGGGGACCTTCAGGAGGGATCTCATGAGCAGGAGGACGGATAGGCAGCAGAGCTCAGCACAGCTGGTCTTTAAGGACAACCTCCTGCAAGCACAGCAGTGGTCCATGCGGATATTCAGTGGACTCTCATAAGGGACTTCAGTGGCACCAAGATGAGCTGTTACTGCTGAAGTTACAGCTAAAGAGGGAAAACCAGACTCTGTGGGGCCACTGCAGAATTTAGCAAGAGCAGGTGTAGACAGGTCTGAGATACCATATGTGGCCTTTGGCTCAGTCTTCGTCAGCAAGGTCTCCCAGGCCTTTTTGCCTTGAGGCAGGGCCCATGGAGAACAAGCAGCAGTGGGTGGGGATCAAGCCGGGGGTCACCTGAGCAAACTCAACTCTTTACCGGTCCATGGGACCTGAGGGACTCCATCCAAGGGTGCTGAGAGAGCAGGCAGAAAGTCACAGTGACACTGCTCTGTGTCACTTTGGGCAGGTCATCAGGGGAACTCCCCGAGGACTTGCAAAAAGCAAACATTGCATGCATCTTTCAAAAAGTCCCCAAGGATGAGCTGGGGAACTCCAGGCTGTTCACCCTCCTTTTGGTTGAGGCGTGTGTCCCAGAGCGTGTCCTCTTGGATCCCATTTCTGGGTTTCTGAAAGAGAAGGTGACTGGATTTACTCAGGTAGATCATGCCTGACCATCTGTGCTGCTCTCTGAGATGAAAGGGTTGTACTTCTGGGTGAGGGGAGAGCAGTGCATGTCGTTTACCTGGACTTAAGCAAGGTTTTTAACACTCTGCCCCACGATATGCTTTCATCTGTGTTACGATATTATGGTCAGTCTGGGTGGGTAAGTAGATGGATCACAAACTGATTGCCTGTTTGGGCTCAGAGGGACGCGGTAAATGGGTGCTACTCTGCCTGAAGGCCTCTCACTGCAGAGTCCTGCAGGGGTCTGTCCTGCAACCTGCCCTCTTTCACATGGTTTTCCTGGTCTGGAGGAGATGAAAGAATGCTTTCTCATAGAGTTTGCAGATGGCACCAAAGCGAGGGGAGCAGCTGAGACACTGGAGGGCAGGGCTGCCATCCCAAAGGATACAGACAGGCGGGAGGGATGGACCAACAGGAACCTCATGAGGTCCAGCAAGGACAGATCCAAAGGCCTGTCCTGGAGTGGACTAAGCCCCTGCAGCGGCACAGGTGAGGGGCTGCTGGCTGGGTTGCAGCTCTGTGTTCAATGCTCTGGTGGTCCTTGGGTTACATTAGGCCAAAGAAGAGCTATCGGCAAGGAAGGCCAAGAGCCTCCTGGGCTGTATGAGCAGGAGCACAGGCAGGGGAAGTGGTTCTTCACCTCTGCTCAGCACTTGTTAGGCCACATGCAGAATACTTTCTCAGGGTTTGACCCCACACAATGCAAGAGAGGCACTGCCTATGGTGATCCAGGGATGTTTCCAAGAAGACAGTCAGGCTCATCACTGGGGTGCAAGACAGGAGGACAAGAGGCAATGGGCTGAGACAAGAGAGAGTCAGGTTAGCTCTGGGGAGAAACTTTTCCAACAGGCGGACAGTCAAGCACTGGGAGTTGTTTCCCAGGCTGTGCTCTGGCTCCATCCCTGCAACTTCTCGACACCCAAATGGACCAAACCCCTCAGTAACCTGGTGTGACCCTGCTTGGAGCAGCAAGTTAGTCTAGACACCACCCAAATTCCCTTCCAGCCTGAACGATGCTGGTTTTCCTTCTCCTTCATGTTGTCAATGTTAAGGAATGCACTCAGGGTCTCCCTGACTGTGGAAGTCATTCCCATCCGGGACAGGGCTGCCTCCCAGGTACCCCCAGACAGCCCTGATCCCATCCTTTGCTTCACCTTTCATGTCCTGGTTCCCTCTTGCCCTCCTCTCAAGGTCATCTTTTTTACCATCCTCATACTCCCTGTAAAGAACCGCCTACCCTGTTAGCCCTTTCTGCATTGGCTAGCCTCTTCTGGGTTTGTGCCTTCCTTTGTTGTTTCTGATGTGGGTTTTGTGAGGCTTTCTACCTTGGGCAGCAATTCCAGCAAACAAGTACTGCTTTTTCTTTACCTGTAGTGTCCTGCAATGCCTCGTGCTGTTATCCTGGTAGAAGCACAAATGAGGATGAGCCATCTGCAAACATACCATAAATGCTGGCACAAGAGGGCTCCAGTCCAGAGGGACCCAGGCACACTTGGGGATTTGGCCAAAAAAAACCCCAAAACCCTCCCAAAGATCCACAAGGAGAAGGGACAAGCCCTGCACCAGGGACAGAATAACCCTGCAGCAGTGTGGGCTGCAACCTGACGGGGTGAGGAGTGGCCCTGAGCGAAAGGGCCTGGGCATGAGCATGGATGCCATACAAGCCAGTGGTCTCCCAGTTCTGGAGGAATGGGCAGAAGCTGGAGAGGATCGAGACAAGGACAACAAGGATGGTGTTAGGGCCTGATTACATGAGCTGTGTGCAGACAGTGAGGGAACAGAGCCTCTTTAGCCTGCTGCTGAAGGGCGTGCTGAGGAAAACCCAGCACCATCCTACGTCTGCCTGGAGAGATGATGGAAAAACCCTCTCTTCTGCTGCCAGAAATGGTATGGCATGGGCAACAGCCCCAAACTGCCTCTTGGGAGATTCACACAGGGCAACAGGAAAAGTAACAAAAACCCTAGGAGTGTGGTGCTGCACTGCAGCAGGACACCCAGCGTGCCTCTGTGATCCCCACCCTGGGAGGTTTTCAGGTCTCAGCTCCCAAAAGTGCCACCAGCCTGACCACGGGGTTGGTGGTAGTTACCCTTTGGGCAGGAGGCCAGGCTGGAGACCCCCAGCAGTCCCCTTCCCACCCACGCTTCCACCAGCAGCCTGTGTCTTGCAGTATGTCCTAGAAGAAGGGACTCAGTTGAAGGTGAGGGTGTCTCTATCAGGCTCATGGGAAGATTCAGAGAAGAAAGCAGCTCAAGCGATCTCTAGTCCATTGTGCAGCTCAAAGCAAGGCCAGCTCTGAGGTCAGACCAGGTTGCTCCCGAAATGCTGGTATTCATGAAAAGGCTCTAAAGAGGAGCCAGGCATCTAAGTCACGGTTAGAGAACCAGAGACAAGGCATTTGACCAGCTCCCTGGAGACCGGTATTGGGAACACCTCACCTTTTGGTCCTCTACTGGTTTTGGTTGGGATAGAGTTGATTTCAATCATAGTAGCTCATATGGTTATATGTTTTGGATCTGTGACGAAAACAGCCATGATAACACAACGATGTTTTAGCGATCGCTGATCTGTGCTGAAACAGGGTCAAGGCCTTTTCTGTTTCCCAGGCTGCCCTGCCAGTGAGTAGGCTGCGAGTGGGCAAGAAGTTGGGAGGGGACACAGCCAAGACTGCTGGGGGAATCTCCAATTAATTACTGAAAGGAAGGTTCTCTGCTGCAGATTTCAGGCTTCAGAGATAGGATCTGAAGAGAAGAGCTTTGAACTAGCAAAGCTTTTCCATCATTTTGCATGTGTTGCCTCACTTCCCCGCTTTCACTCATTGGCACCCAGAAGCATCACCATCTTCAATTTGCTCTCCTCTGAAATACGGCCAAGTGATGGGAAGAAAGGAAGAAGAAGGAGGTAGGAGGTCTTTTTCAGTCTGTATACAGCTGAATTTCAAAGGTATAATTCAGGTTAATTTTGGTACAAACCTTGATTGTTTGAAAGCGTTCAAGGGACTCCCCTCCAGCCGCCCACCTTTGTCCCTGGCCTGGTGAGCACCTCCAGGGCCTGGTTCTACAAGCGCTGCAGTGCCATGGCTGTGCTGGGCCTTTGTGTATCGGCCGGAGCCTGGCACTTGGAGGGACAGGGTGTTGTGCCATTGGGCATCCATAACGGCTCAAGCTGGGAAGTGAGTCTGCGAGTCAGACCCAACGAGGTCCATGGCCAGGCATGGCTGTGCCCATGGCTGTGGCTGGCGAGCAGTATGCCCACAGCGTAGCTCAGGTCAGACTGACACTGGATTTCACATCCCTGATCCACTTTTCCCTGTTTGCAAGTACCAGATCCAGGTGAGCATCACCTCTGTTGGCACATCTGGCAGCTGGGCTAAGAAGCTGGCCCCAGGAACCAGAAGAAACCTGCGGGGCTGTTTGCACCCTGCGGTTTCCCCTTCTCGTGAGCATCAGGGTGATGAGAGTCCCCAGGGGTGATGTGGGGTCAATGGACTTCCTCCCATTGCTTAAATAAGACTGTGTCCTCTTCCTCACCTGCTTCCAGCTATTTAGCTCCTACCACAATGTCTCCCTAACTGGTCTCTCCTGTGACCCCCACCCACAAGAGCTCACCCAATCTGCTGCCCATCCCATAGAGGACCTCCATACATCCAGGCAGCTCCCTCCCCCTGAGGGCATCCCCCTCCTGATGTTCCCCACCTCTCTCCTCTGAACAGCCTGTATCCATGCATCACAGAACCTTAAGGTTTCTGACTTGTCCCACACACCTCAGCAGGTATTTACATCAATGTCACAGCTCTGTGACAGCACACAGGGCTCCATCCTCTCCTGTCTGTGCCCCAGGCTGAGGCCATTGGTGCCCATTTGTGCTGCAGCCCCTCAGCTTGGTGCCACCAGGGCCAACCTCAGACTTGTCACAGCTCTTGCACCCAAGATCCTGTGCAAGCCAAGGCTTTGCTTCAGAGCGGAGACATGCTGGCGTGGATGGCAGATGGCAATGTGAGGCTGAAATGAGGGGCCCACAAGGTGACCAAACCCTGTGCTTCCCAATGCCAGAGAGAAACAGGTTTGGACTGTGCGGCCCTGGCAGGAGAGGGCTTTGCTGTCTGCAATGTCACTGCAGCCCAGAGAGGCTGTGGTGGAGGTGAAGCTGATCTCCAAGAAGGACAGGTTGCTGCTGAAAATATCCTTGACTATGGACATCCTGTTATCCAGGCACGCTATGAAAATCATTCACTTCTTCCTTGATTGTATCATCAAGGAGGTGAATAAAGGATGGGGGTAAGAAGAATCCTTTGAAAGTGTTGGCACATGAGTGGAGACCCTGCTGTGGTGTGCCTCGTACTCATGCACTGCCCCATGCATCTAATGGCTAGACGTGGGACAGACACTGCCTCCCTGCAGCAGTGGCATTCAGTAACTTGCTTATAAGCCCCAAACCTCTCTGAGATGCCATTAGAGGTGTCTGTTAGTGACCAGCTCTGAATGGGGATTGCTGTGCGATAGGTCCTAAGATGCCCCCATCAGATGCCCTTGTGCTGGGCAGCTTTGGCATCTGAGCTAGCACTACAGGCCGGTATTTGGCCATTAAATTGAGCAGCTGCCCTGTCCCTGTCTGGGTGACTGGTCTCATACCAGAACAAAAAAAGGCAATTCCTAGACCTAACTCTGACAGAAATGACACAGCTGGAAAGAAGTGTCTCTCCCCAGCTGAGGGAGGGAACATGAGTGATTGCTCCAGCCTGTTTCACAGCAGGTTCCCCTGGAGCCCCAGGGACACCTGGAGGGAGCCCAGAGGGGCAGAGAAAGTGCTGCCTTGGGCTGGGCCTCTGCTGCTGAGCTGGGCTGGGCTCCTGGGATGGAGGGAGCTCCTGGCAAGCAGGCAGCCCTGCAGAGAGACAGCTCTGCCCAGGAGCAGCTCCTCTGCAAAGCGCAGCAGGGCTGAGGGCACTGCCTGCAGGCACCGAGGGGAGAGGAGCAAGGCAGAGAGAGGTTAAAGGCAGACGTGAGTGGGAAGGTGCATAGAGCTCACTGGAGCAGACATCTTCACAGCCCTTGACACGGTAAGGCTCTGGCTGCAGGGCAATGCACTTGAGTATCCTGGAGGGATCTCCTAGAGCTGGCACATCCCATGGTTGGTGCAGTGGAGAGGGGCGTGCTCCAGAGCAGTGGTTCTGTGCTGGGGCAGGGACCCTGCCACCTGCCAGGGTCAGCTCTCAGCCTGCCCAGGGAGCTCCCCACAGCAATCTAGGGAGAAGCTGTGGGTGGAAGCAGCAACCCTCGTCAGGTTCTGCTTTTGAGAGGGTGCTGCGTGGGCCAGGGCTGCTCACAGCTCCAGATCATCCCCAGGACATTTGCAGAGGGTCCTTTTGAAGAAGGCCATTGAGGCAGCATTTACCCGAAGGAGAAGATGGCTGGGTGGGCAGTGGGAGATGGGAATTTCCTTCTGCCTTGTGGAAAAGGCAGGGAGACCCCAGTTCTCCTTAGCACTTGTCTGAGCTGCTCCTCAGCCCCTGCAGACACAGAAATATCTGCGGGCAGTGCCCTGCTGCCAGGAGGGGTCTGCAGGGCAGAGCTGAGCACACAGTGGGGGGGACTGGCTGTTTGAGCAGGGACAGGGAGGAGACCTGGGAACAGAGAACCAGCCCTTGGCAGAGGCAGCTCCAGGCACCAGAGACGTGGGCAGGGAGTGAAAGGGATCTGCTCCCAGAAGCGCCATGGGAAGGTGGGGATTCAGGCACCTCTCTGCCATCCCCTGCACTGCAGATGCCTTCCCTGGAGCAACTCCCTGCTCTCCTCTCCCACCCAGAAGAGCCTCTGTCCCCATGGCCCCAGGGTCGAGGGCATGAGTTACCTCCTGCACAGCTGGACCTCCAGAAAAGAAGCACATGGGTCCTACAATTAATATTTATGTGTGCTTGTGTCTGTGAGGTGGAGAGCACAGCTGGGTATGGAGAAGGCTTCCCTGCATGCCTCTCTGCCTTCCTTTCCTTGCTTCATTTTTGTTTTTTTTTTTTTTTTTTGAGCGTAGCAGTATCCTTCCTTGATTCCCTCCCTGTCAGTGATGCTCTTGGTCTCTGGGGTTGGGGTGGTGGTGCAGGTCAGCTTCTCTCCTAACTATGACTGGGGATCCTTCAATGGAGGTCTCCTCATGGGAACTAGGTGCCCAAGCTGTATTTACAACTGTGAGGCACCATGTCATTCAGCTGACAGGGTTGGGGACTGAGCTGACTCGTTCCTCATTCAGCTCAGGGAGGCGGGATTTCAATGAGAAATGGCAGAGGATTTTCGAGAGAAGATTCTCCTAACTTGTTGCTGTCTATTCCTTTTTGGACAGTGCCCAATGCCCAGAGGAAGCAAATGTCCAATGGCAGCTCCATCACCCAGTTCCTCCTCCTGGCATTGGCAGACAAACGGGAATTGCAGCTCTTGCACTTCTGCCTCTTCATGGGAATCTACCTGGCTGCCCTCCTGGGCAACGGCCTCATCATCACCGCCATAGCCTGTGACCACCACCTCCACACCCCCATGTACTTCTTCCTCCTCAACCTCTCCCTCCTCGACCTGGCCTCCATCTCCACTACTCTCCCCAAAGTCATGGCCAATTCCCTGTGGGACAACAGGGAAATCTCCTACTTGGGATGTGCTGCACAGCTCTTTTTTTTAATCTTCTTTATCTCAGCAGAGTATTGTCTCCTAACTGTCATGTCTTATGACCGCTACGTGGCCATCTGCAAACCCCTGCACTACGGGACCCTGCTGGGCAGCAGAGCTTGTGCCCACATGGCAGCAGCTGCCTGGGGCACTGGGTTTCTCAATGCTCTCTTGAACACATTCAATACATTTTCCCTACCCCTCTGCCAAGGCAATGTCCTGGACCTTTTCTTTTGTGAGATCCCTCAGATCCTCAAGCTCTCCTGCTCAGACTCCTACCTCAGGGAAATGGGCCTTCTTGTGGTTAGTGCCTCTTTAATCTTTGGGTGTTTTGTTTTCATTGTGGTCTCCTATGTGCAGATCTTCAGGGCCGTGCTGAGGATCCCCTCTGAGCAGGGACGGCACAAAGCCTTTTCCATGTGCCTGCCTCACTTGGCCGTGGTCTCCCTGTTTGTCAGCACTGTAATGTTTGCCTACTTGAAGCCCCCCTCCATCTCCTCCAGATCCCTGGATCTGTTGATGGCAGTTCTGTACTCAGTGGTGTCTCCAGCAGTGAACCCCCTCATCTACAGCATGAGGAACCAGGAGCTCAAAGGCATCTTGAGGAAAGTGATTTCAAGGGCTTCTTTCAGGAGGCATAAACTTCCTATCTGTATCCACACATAACTCCCACGGTAAACCATTCCAGGACTTTACTTTGTGAGGTGTTCTATCATCATTAGCATCACTATGTTTATAATTATCATTATCATCATTATTATTATCACTATCATTATGGCTTCATTGAGCTTTCTCTGTCTTGCCTGTAGCACGTATTCATGTCTGTCTGACACTGGGTCAGTGCTGACTCTCTCATAGCAGATCTTTAATAAATGGCTTCTCCCCAGTGCAGTGCCTGAAGCCTCGACTTGTCTTCCAAAGCTGTTGCCAAGCGTGGTCATGAGCAGCTGCACCCCAAAAGGGCCTGTTGCTCCCTGGACTCAGGAGCAAAGAGCTCAGTGTCATGTTGTGACCTGTTAGAGAGCAAGGTTTGCATTCAAGTTTCTAGTTACAGTGGAGATGGTGAATGGTCACTGAGGCACATATGCAGGGCTGTCCCACATGGGGGACACATCCCAGGGCTTCCAGATATGGCAGGCAATGTCCTTAAGGATGGGAGTCTGGAGTTGCCTGGGGAGCCTGGGGCATCCCCATGGACAGCGTGTGCTTGGGGTGGGCAGTGACATGAGCCCCACAAAGTGAGAGGTCCCCCACAATGGAGTCACCCAAAGGGAAAGTGCTAAACGCAGGGATCTGTAGGGAAACGAGGACTCTGCAATCCCAGGGGAGGCAGTGGGCACCAAGCAGGTACAAAAAAGGAAGACTGGAGAGTGATTCTTGTCACCCTCAGGCCCAAATGAAGACACCTACTGTCCTTGGGAAAGCACCACAGTCCTTTCAAGCACCTGCCACATCCAGAGACCCCCAGGGAGGCGGATTAGCGGTTATGATCCCCATCCAGGTCAAGGCCCTGCAGGGAGCATGGGGAGGGGGCCAGGAAACGTCCAGCTGCATCAGAGGAGGGGTGGGGAAAATTCAGGTGGCAGCTGATGTGGGCTGGAAATTGCCTGGGGGAGACAAATTCTGGCATTGCGCTCATCAGCAGTAGTGCCCAGACTGTGGCTACCCTAAAGCAGGCTCACGGTGCAGAGCCACAAGTCCTTTCTGTCCTGGTGCTCCCTGAGGTCTGGGAAGTGGATGAAGCAGAATCGGCATCCCTCACTCCCCACCCCTTAGTGCCATGGTTCCTCCTGAAGCGTGGCATTGAAAGGGAGGCTGGGAACCTTTGTCAGGGCTTGTGCTGAAGGAAGCATGACCCCGTGAGTTTGCTGTTGTCCCTCAGTCCCTGTGCCCAGCACATGCCCTTGAGACAGTCTCTCCCAGCCCATATGCTGGCCCCAAAGTCACCCCCAATCCTGACCCTTTGTGTTTTCCAGCCCTGGCCATTCACCATGGTCCAGGTGTGGGCTGATCATTTAAATGTGACCAGCTCCACCTACACTGGGAGAACATCCAGCCCTTCCCCAACTCCCACATGCCCAGACCCTGGCAGTCCCCTGTCTACGAACCCCTGCCCGGGACACAGCCAAGTCTGGGCAGGGACCGGTGCTGGGGAGGGCTGCCAAAGCAGGAGGGCTGCCGAGGGATGTGGCACTGAGGTCCATTGGGCAGACCGTCCCAGGGGGATGTTTTCCCTCCCCTGAATGCAGCCTGCCCCATTGATGCCTGCACAGCTGGGCTGTGTGGCAGCAGAGCTGTGCTGCTGCAGGGATGGGAATGAGAACAAGAGCCATGATGCTCCAGGAAGCTCCCACACTGCCAGGACCCCAAATGACCCTCAAAATGACCCTCAAACAGGCAGGGCTGTCACCCCAGTCATAGTACTGGAGGGGCAGGCTGAGCTCCAACAGCTCCAGCTCTGCCAGCAGACTCGCTGAAGCCAGAGCAGCTCCCCACAGTCAGGAGAGGACTCAGGGCTGCTCGCAGGCTTGGGGGTGCCTTGGGGGTGCAGCTCCTGGCACCGCTTCCAGGAGGCCCAAGACACAGAGGCAAGCATCGGTTCCCTGCACCGCAGCCCCTGGTGCCTCCTTCCCTGCGTCACCATCCTCTCTCAGGAGCACCACTGGGTGCATCACTCCCTGCCTTGGCTGAAGGGGAGCTGCTGGAGGTTGTCTCTGATGTCCGCCATGGCCCCTGGCTCTGCCCCAGCACCAGCTCCCGTTCACTACCACAGTCCTTCTGTAGGGCTTGTCTCTGCTTGGATCTGGCCACCCCAGCCTGCCTGCATGGTTCCAGAGGGTCCCAGCGAGGCTGTGCTTGGAGAGGAGGTTGTGATTCTCCTTGGTCTGAGTAGGTGTGATGATCTGGCTAGGGATCATGAAGGGAAGGAAGGGACAGGAGACCATAGAGACAAGCAGCAGTAAGGGGAATTTCTTATCAGGTTAAGGAAAGAAAAAAAAAACCAAAACATGTATGTACTCATTCACAGACATAGAGAGAGAGAGTTTTTTAAACATCTATATACACATATATCACCACGATAGTTGATAAGCAGTGGGTCAGGGGCACAGAGGTTTTCAAAACTCGTCTGGAGAAAGCACTGATGTCCCTGATCTAACCATAAACTTCTCCCTGCTCAGAGCAGACCTTCAGATGTCCCTTCTGACTCAGATCCTGAAGGAAGAAGGGGCTGGACATGGACTCAGGAGGAGGGGACACTGCTGCATGTTGAGGCATTGCTGCCATTTATAATCACTGTTTCACCCTGTCCTCAGGGTTACAAGGTGAGGGAGATCACCCTCAGGAGGAGGCTGTGCTCCAAGGGACACCAGGAGTCCCGTTGGTGTGGGGATCCTACAGAAAAGTTCTCAGAAACCCTGCCAGGCATTACAGACCCAGAGAATCACAAAATAGTTGGGGTTGGAAAGGATCTCTGGAGGTCACCTAGTCCAACGCACTTGCTCAAAGCAGGGGCAGCTAGGGCAGGTTGCCAAAAGCCATTGGGTCCAGCTGGGCTGTGAATATTTCCAAGGATGGAGACTCTCTGGGAAACCTGATCCAGTGTTTGACCTCCCTCACATTTAACAAGTGTTGTCTTTTGCTGAGATGGAATTTCATGGGGTTTAATCTCTTTTTCTGTCACTGGGTACCACTGAGAAGAGTCTGGATCCCTCTTCTTCACTCCCTCCCATCAGGTTTATTTTTACACTTTAATGAGATTCCCCCCGAGCCTTCTCTTCTCTAGGCTGAACGGTCCCAGCTCTCTCAGCCTCTCTTCATGTGAAAGATGCTCTGGTCCTCAGTCATCTTCACAGCCCAGAGACAGCCACGTTTCTGCAAGTTCTCAATTTCGTTGCACTGAGGAGCCCAGAACTGGACCCAGCGCTCCAGGTGTTGCCTCACCAGTGCTGAGGAGAGGGGGAAGGATCACCTGCCTCTGCCTGCTGCCCTTCCTAACGCAGCCAAGGATGCTGATTGCCTTCTATACACATTGCTGGCACATTGCTGGCTGATGTCGCACTTGTCCACCAGGACCTCCAGGTCCTATTCCGTAAAGGACCTTGCATTTCCCTTTGTGGAACTTCATGAGGATCCCCTCTGAACCACTTCTCCAGCCTGTTGATGTCCCTCGGAATCCCAGTGCAACCCTCTGGTTTATCAGCCACTCCTCCCAGTATCCTGTCATCTGTTAACTCCCTGAGGGTGCCCTCGCTCTCATCCTCCAGACCAGTAAGAGATTAAACAGTATTGGCCCTAATATTGGACCCAGGGGAACACCATTAGTGACTTGCCTCCCGCTGGAGTTTGTGTTGCAGGTCACAAAAGCTGTGAGCCCAGCAAGTCAGCCAGTTTGCCATTGCCCTCACTTTCCCCTTCTCTAGTCCATTCTTAGTCTAGGAGGGTGTTATGGGAGCCTGGCTGAGCAGCTCCACAGCTCCTCCTGCTCGTCCTCCTTGAAGACAGGACTGACATACGCTTTCTTCCAGTCCTCAGAAGTCTCACCCAAAAGCCATGGGACCTTTCAGAGGTGACCAAGAGTGGCTTCACAATGACATTGGCCACATTGCTAAGCCCTCACGAGCACATCTTGTCAGCTCCCATAGCCTTGTTTATATCTGGTTTGTCTAAAGGTTCCCTAACCTGATCCTCCTCCACCAGACTTGCCCTCTGGCCTCAGGGGCCTGGGATTCCTGAAGGCCGGTCTCACCAAGAAGGCACTGGGTGCCTTGGCCCTTTCTGCATCCTCTGTCATTACAGCCCCAGCCCCATTTAGGGGCCCGTGTTTTTTCCCAGCCTTCCTTTTGCTGCTAATGTCACTGTAGAAGCTGCTCGTGTTCTTCAAATCCCTCCACAGATGCAACTTCAGGTGGGCTTTGGCTTTCCAAGCCCATTCTCTGCATTCTTGGGAAGTTATCGTTGATGGTCTCCAGAAACCGCCTGGATTGCATGTGTCCTGCCCTGTTGTCCTTCCAGCAAATATCAGGGTGGTTCAAGTCCTCATGAGGACCAGGGCCTGTGAATGTGAGGTTTCTGCCTGTTGCCTGAAGAAGGCCTCCTCTGGTGCTTCCTGCTCAGGTGCTCTGGACCAGGCGCCCTCTACAACATCAGCAATGCTGGTCTGCCTGCTAATCCTGACCCACAAGCTCCCAGCTAGCTCATTACCCATCCCAAGGCAGAACTCCATGCGTTCCTGCTGACCTCTCCGATAAAGGGCAGCTCCCTCTCCTTTCTTTCCCAAAAAGCTTGGATCCTGCCTGCATGTGCTTGAGGTCTTTGTCCCCTTGGCCATGGCAGCTGTCTGTGCTACCGACATCTACGAGGAGACAGGTTGCTCTCATGGCACTGGGGCCTTATTGTCTCCTTGCAGCCCCTGGGAAGGCCGGCCACTGCCATACTCTTGTCCTTCACTAAGCACTGCACATCCCACATCACCCTGCCCCAGGAAGAGCCCTGTCGTGGTTTAACCCCAGCCAGCAACTAAGAACCACCCAGCCGCTCGCTCATTCCCCCAAGGTGGGATGGAAGTAAAAGGGAGAAAACTCGTGGGTTGAGATAAAGACAGTTTAATAGGGAAAGCAAAAGCCGCACGCACAAGCAGAGCAAAGCAAGGAATTCATTCACTCCTTCCCATCGGCCAGCAGGAGTTCAGCCATCCCCAGGAAAGCAGGGCTCCATCACGCGTAACGGATACTAGGGAAGACAAACACCATCACACCGAACATCCCCCCCCCTTCCTTCTTCTTCCCCCAGCTTTATAGGCTGAGCATGAGGTCATATGGTATGGAATAGCCCTTTGGCCGGTCTGTGCCCCCTCCCAGCTTCCTGTGCACCTGGCAGAGTGGGGGAAGCTGAAAAGTCCCTGACTGGTGTAAGCACTACTTGGCAACAAGTTAGCACTCCTTTAGCAACAACTAAAACATCAGTGTGTTATCAACATTATTCTCATCCTAAATCCAAAACACAGCACTCTAGGAGCTACTAGGAAGAAAATTAACTCTATCCCAGCTGAAACCAGGACACAAATACAGGGGAAGGTCAATATTTCTTCTCCCTCAATTAATATACTTCCTAGACATTCCCATTTCACGTCATGGCAGAAAGACACCATCATTTTATTAAAAGTTTTCAATCATTTCAGCTGATGAAAGTTTCAAACAGTTCTTCCCCTTCCCAGGCAGAGCTCAGCTGTCTGCCTGTGGATCTCGAGTGACACTTGTAGAGGCCCCGGTGTAGCTGAGGCGTTTCCCTGCGACTGGCCACTGTCACACAGGACAGGAGGTCTCCTGCAGGAGACCAGAGCCCCTCGGGAGCTGCTGAGAGAGGCCAGGCAGAGGACACCTGCACTGGCACCAGGCATCTGTGTCCCTGTAACGTAAGACATCCGTATCCCTGCAGCTACATCCCACCCCAGTTCTGAGAATCATTTATTCTTTCAAAATAGTAATTTAAAACAAAAAAGCTCATGAAATCCCCCAAAGACTGGTACATTACAAGAAAACAAAGCTAAACTAGGAGGAAATAAACACAAAGACTTAAAAAAAAAAAAAAAAAACAGACCTGAAAATTGTATTAAAACATTTTCTTTGTTTTAGATCTTTCCTCATTTCTTCTTTGTTTCATTTTTATTGGTATTTTCTAAGCCTTTCTATCCTAATCAGGCCTGCAGCATAAAAGAAGATATTTCTATGACTTGCAGAGATCCAAATGTGTTCAAACTCCACCAAGACCCACCAAGGGCACAGACCAGCCTCCTCTCTCCTGCACCTGCATGTCTCAGTTCCCTGCCAGGAGACAGGGCTCTACACCACACACCCACTGGAGCACGTCCTTGCCCTGCATGGTCACACAGCTCAGCTAACATTGGTGCTGTCCTCTCCCGGGCACCTTCCAGCCCAGCCCAGACCTTTCCCAGCTCTCCCCACCTCCCCTACCCTCTCCCCAGCCCAGCAGAGCAGCCCAGCCTGGGCTGGTCCCACGGCAGTGCCCACCGCAGGGTGCTGCAGAGCTCTGGGCACTCACCCCACAGCCCCAGCCCCTCTGAAGGGCACAGCAGCTGCTGGGGGGGCAGAGAAGGGTCAGCCTCCCCATCAGCCCCAGGGCTGGAGGCTCACCATGGCATGAGGAAATGGAGGTTAGTGAAGCCGAAGAGCTCCTGGTCTGGGGTCCAGGAGCTCCCCATCACAGACTGCCTCTGCCAGCTCAGTGCCAGCCCTTCTCCCCAGGCCAGAACAAGAGTCCTGGTCAGGGCACAGAGCAGCCTGCCCCGAGTGGGTGCCTGCAGAAAGAGGTTTCTCTTTCTCATGGATTCCTCCCTGCAGGCATGGAAATGCTCCCTTGCTCTTCTCCCTGGACATCCCTTTCCCCAGGTGGGCATGTCCAGGCTGGCCTGGCCAGCCTGTCTTGGTTCCCACCCCTTGCTCTCCACAGCGCCCTGAGCTGGCAGTGCTGCTCTGAAAAGGGCAGGTCCTGCTGTGGTCCATGGCCATGGCTCTAGGGAACCAGCAGCCGTGGTGTGAAGGTGGCAGAAAGGATCTGTCCACTGAGGCAGCAAGGGGCAGCCCCGAGATCCACATGTGCCTGCTCCTCCATGAGGCAGCTGGGCTTGTGGCTCCTTGGCCCCTCCTGGATGCTGGGGCTGCACCCCCAGCTCCAGAGGAGATGTAAGAGATGGGAGGAGAGACAAATGATTTGCTGCTGCATTCTTTATTGTGTTTACCTGCACAAGGAGGCTGGTTCCATATGCACATGAAGTCTATCAGGTCAGAAAACACTCGTAGGGGGGTATGAATAATATTATTTATGTGGAAGTCCTATAAGAAGTATAATAAAAAAAGAGAAAACAGGACAGATAAGATCAAAAGAACATCCAAGCTTTTCCTGAGGATGATGAACAATTATTGAAGGTTCAGAAGTCTGTGTTCAAATGGTTTCCACAGGGCCTCCTGGATATCTTTGTTCCTCATGCTGTAGATGACGGGGTTCACTGCTGGAGGCACCACAGTGTACAGCACTGCCACCACCAGATCCAGGGATGAGGAGGAGATGGAGGGGGGCTTCAGGTGGGCAAACATTACAGTGCTGACAAACAGGGAGACCACGGCCAGGTGAGGGAGGCACGTGGAAAAGGCTTTGTGCCGACCCTGCTCAGAAGGGATCCTCAGCACAGCCCTGAAGATCTGCACATAGGACACTGCAATGAATACAAAACACCCAAATGCTAAAGACGCGCTAACCACAATTAGCCCAACTTCCCTGAGGTAGGCATCTGAGCAGGAGAGCTTGAGGATCTGGGGGATTTCACAGAAGAACTGCTCCAGGACATTGCCTTGGCAGAGGGGTAGGGAAAATGTATTGGCAGTGTGCAAGAGAGAGTTGAGAAACCCAGTGCCCCAGGCAGCTGCTGCCATGTGGACACAAGCTCTGCTGCCCAGCAGGGTCCCGTTGTGCAGGGGTTTGCAGATGGCCACGTAGCGGTCATATGCCATGATAGTGAGAAGACAAAATTCTCCGCCAATGAAGAAGAGAAAGAAAAAGACCTGTGCAGCACACCCCAAGTAGGAGATGGCCCTGATGTCCCACAGGGAATTGGCCATGGCTGTGGGGACAGTGGTGGAGATGGAGGCCAGGTCTATGAGGGAGAGGTTGAGGAGGAAGAAGTACATGGGGGTGTGGAGGCGGTGGTCACAGGCTACGGCGGTGATGATGAGGCCGTTGCCCAGGAGGGCAGCCAGGTAGATGGCCAGGAAGAGCCAGAAGTGCAAGAGCTGCAGCTCCCATTTGTCTGCGAATGCCAGGAGGAGGAACTGTGTGACGGAGCTGCTGTTGGACATCTGCTGCTTCTGGGCATGGAAACTGCCAAAGGAGATAAAAGAGAAAAAATCAGAGAAGATTCTCTGAGCAAAATTTCATTCGTTCACTGTGAAATACCTAAAGGTGCTTTTCTTTCCTGGGGGACTGTTACGCAGCTCGGAGGCTTCAGCTGTGGTTTGTGCTGGCTGAGTGTGCTGTGCAGAGCCGTGCCCTCTCCCCAGGGGCTCCTGAAGGGTCAGCCCTGCTTTCCAGCAATGACCCATGGAGGCAGCAACAGCCCAGGGTGTTTGGAGGGAGGCTTCCTGGGGAGGGGTTCCCTGTGCTGCACTAGAGCGGAGGGCGAAAAGCCCAGAAGGACGCTTTCTTCCCCAGAGGAAGGTGGGAGATGAGGTGCAGCAAATGGGTCTCGTTACACTGTGTTTTAGTATTCAGCAACCCCCATCCCACTCGGGAAATGGTCTTGGAAAGGGTCAAATTCCCCCGTTGCCCCATTGCTCTCAGTGCAAACCTCCGCCAGTGCTCCCATCCAGGAGGGCTGCTCTGTCCATCAGCCTGGTGCCCAGCTGCTCTGGGCTTGCACCACTCTCAGCTGCAGGAGGACTGCACCCACAGGTTGCTCTGCAAAGGACACTGGCCTGTCCTGGGAGCAGAGGGGTGCTGTGCCAGGTGCAGAGTTCAAAACACCTCTCCTTTCCAGCACAGCTCTGCAGAGTATGAGGAAGAGGACAGGGCAAGGATGCTGATTGGCATGGGTAGATTGGGTGCTCTCAGACATCTCCGAGGTCATCCAGGAGAGCTGTGCCCTTCTGGAGGGATGCTCACAGCCCCGCAGGACTCCCTGTCCAGCAGAATCCGGTGTCTTAAGGTGCTGTCTGCTAAGGGACGCAGTGTCTCATTGCCCAAGCACTGAGTGCAGTGTCTCGAGCCTGAAAAATGAAGAGAGGGCGTGGGCACCTTGGTCCCATGGAAACACCTCCAGGGCAGCACCCTCCAGGCCAGGGCCAGAGCAGGCACTCCACACCCCCACCCCTTGCCCCACACCACCGCCGTTCCTGCCAGGGACCCCACGAGCAGGAAGAAGAGCAGCACAAGCAGGTGGAGGACCAAAGCAGAACTCTGTGACTCTCCTCCCAAGGGAAGCAAGGAGAGGAGAGGTGGCTGGGCACTCAGGAAAGCCTTCTCCTTACCCAGCAGAGCACAGCACCTCCCAGTTAGCAAAAGCCCCGGGCAGTCGCTCGCAGCCCCTTTGCCCTGCAGAGGGAAGCGGCCACGTGTCAGGAGAGATGCCCCTCTGCTGTGCCAGAGCTCTGGCTGCAGAGGAGGCACCTCCTGCCCTGGACCACACGGCCTTGAGGGCAGAGGCTGTGCTGGGTGGGAGACGAGAGCAGGGGTCTTGCGCAGAGGCAGGTGTCTGCATTGGAGGGGATGACAGGGAGCTTCCCAACTTCTCCCTCCCATGCCATTTGGGGTTGGAGGTTCCTAGAGCTCTCTGCCCATGTCTCTGCTGCCTGGAGCTACCCCTCCCGGGAACTGTTGCTCTGCCCTCCAGTTTTTCCCTGTCAGGGATCACAGACCCCATACCCCATCACCCACTCCTGTCTGCTCAGCTCTGACCTCAAGAAACCTCCCAGCTCCAGGCACTCTCTAGAGGTACTCCCCGCTTGCAGGCAGGAAGGAGCAGGTCAGAGAAACCCTGCTGAGGCCAGCAAAGGTGGTGCTGGTGCTCTCTGGAGGTAGAGGAGTGGATGCAAGCAGTTGCCTTGCCTCCTACCAGACCTCCTGATCTCTCAGGGTGGCAGCTCGGGACTCTCAGGCTCCCCCTCCAAACGCAGCAGCGCCTTTTCCCCTTTGTCCTGAAACAGCAGGAAACTGAAAGCACAGCCTCAGGAAAGCTCTTTAGCTTTCAGGGATCCCCTGCCTTGCTCTTCCTCTGCAAAAGTCCCCTCTGAAATGCCCTGGGCAGCTCTGGCTGCACAGCCTGCCTTCACCCCTTCCCCCTGGTCTAACATGAGCCCCTGGGCTGGGAGGCCTCCTCACAGACCCTGCAGGCTGGAGCCTATGAACGCTTTCGGAGACCCTTCCCGCAAGGGCAGCTGCATTGCCCTGCACCAAGAGACTCACCGTGTCAAGGGCTGCAAAGGTTTCTTCCCTTGCAGCTCTCCTCTCTCCTCCCACTCCAGGCTGCCTTAAATCGTGCTCTGCCCTACTCCTTTGCCCAGAGCCCTGCTGCGCTTGGCAGAGGAGTTGCTCCTCGGCAGAGCTGTCTCTCTGCACTGCTGCCTGCTTACCAGGAGCTCCCTCCACCCCAGGAGCCTGTCTCAGCCCCGGAGGAGGGGACCTGCCCAAGACGTCACTGTCTCTGCCCCCACCCCACTCGGCGCTCCCTCCAGGTGTCCCTGGGGCTCTCCAGGAACCTGCTTGGGAAGAGACTGAAGGAATCACCACTGTTGCCTGTCTCACCTCTGCAGAGACGTTTCTTTGCAGCAGTGGCCTTGCTGCTCTCCGAGACACAGTTAGGTCTGCGAATCCCCCTTCCTTGGCCCATCATGAGACAGGACACCTGGACACTGCCAGGGAGGCATCTCCTTTAGCCATGCTGAGGGAAGGCAATCAGCTGAGTCAGTGGAGGCATCTCATGCTGGATTTGTAGTGGTGGGGCTGGAAGGGACCTCAGCTGCCTCCCATGCCTGCCACAAACCCCCAGGAGGTGGGATTCCTCTTGCTTCAGTCATGGTGTCTGTTAGGAATAGGCACCTGCACTCCTTTCCTACAGTCCCATGGTCATGCCCCTGTCACTCCAGAAACACAGATGGGTTCTGCTCCTTTATAGCTTGATGGCATGAGGGTACACTGTTTACTGGTGTCCATTAGAGCCTTATAATCCTGCGGGTCTCCTGTTCCAGGCCATCGAATCCACACAGTCCCGTAAACCCTGTTGTCCCATTCCTCCACCTGGCTGGAGGCAGGGCCCCCTCTAATCCTGGTCATAGCATTTATAGAATCATAGAATCATAGAATGGTTTGGGTGGGAAGGGACCTTTAAAGGTCATCTAGTTAAACCCCCCTGCAATGGGCAGGGACTTCTACAACCGGATCAGGTTGCTCAGAGACCCATCTAGCCTGTCCTTGAACGTTTCCAAAGATGGGGCATCTACCACCTCTCTGGGAAATGCATTCAAGTGTTTCACTTCCCTCACTGTGAAAAATTTTTCCTTGTGTTCAATCTAAATCTACCCTCCTACTGCAGCCTTCTTTTCTCCAGGCTGAACACCCCCAGCTTTTTCAGTCTTTCCTCATAGCAGAGGTGTTCCATCCCTCGGATCATTTGTGTGGCCTCCTCTGGACCCGCTCCAACAGGTCCATGTCCTTCCTGTGCTGAGGACTCCAGAGCTGGACGCAGGACTCCATGTAGGGTGTCACCAGAGCAGAGTAGAGGGGCAGAATCCCCTCCCTCGACCTGCTGGCCACACTTCTTTTGATGCAGCCCAGGATACAGTTGGCTTTCTGGGCTGAGAGAGCACATTGCCGGCTCATGTCCAGCTTTTCATCTACCAGTCCCCCCAAGTCCTTCTCCTCAGGGCTGCTCTCAATCCCTTCATCCCCCAGCCTGTACTGATACTGGGAGTTGCCCCCACCCAGGTGCAGGACCTTGCACTTGGCCTTGTTGAATCTCATAAGGTTCACACAGGCCCCCTTCTCAAGCTTGTCCAGGTCCCTCTGGATGGCAACCTGTCCCTCGGGAGTGTCACCTGCACCACTCAGCTTGGTGGCATCTCAAAACTTGCACTCAGTTGCACTGTTCGTGTCCTTGATAAAGACATTAAACAGTACTGGTCCCAGGATGGACCCCTGAGGGACACCACTTGTGCATTGGGTATCTATCTCCAGGGGTGGTCTCCACTCTAAGGTGGGCTTTGACTAGATGATCTCCAGCACCTACAACCTCTCTTCTTCCTCTTGGATTTGACCTTGAAGCTATCTCAGGATTTCTGATGTCTCCACTGGAGGGGTTGTCTTCTCAGTCAACACCCAAGGTTGAGCTTGAGACCTTCTAAAGATCTAATGGCCACCTGGCACCACCTGAGGAGGACAAGCCTTGAGCCCACCCAAGCTCAGGTGAAGACCTGGGCAGAGGCTTCCCTCCAAGGAAGGCTGGATGAGGTGAGGGGGAGTCTCAGCCAAGGGCTGAAGGCACTGGGGGAGGTGGGGCTGGCCCACAGCAAGGTGAAGGTCAAGAAGCAGGGCTGCAGCTGGGGCCAGAGGCCACATGGGGCATGGCATAGTGGAGGGAAGGGAGGGAGGGGTATGGCCAATGGACGCACTTAGGGGTGCCAAGGTTGCACTTAGGGGTCCAAGGGGGCCCTTAGGGGTCTGGGGGGCAGTTAGGGGTCTGTACAGGGATGAGACCCAGTCTATAAGGTTAAAGAGATCAGGGACGGGGCCCAGTCTGTACTGGCAGGAGTTAAAGGGATCCAGGTTGGACTGTGACGGGACAGAGCCTGTACTGGGAAGGGATCATGGGATCCATTTTGTACTAGGACGTGCCCAGTCTGTAATGGAAAAGGATAAAAGGATGCAGTTTGTACTGGGACAGGGCCCAGTCTGACCTGGGCAGTGTTAAACGGATCCAGTTTGTTCTGGGATGAGGCCCAGTCTGTGCTGGGAAGGGGACCAAGGGATCCAGTTTCTACTGGGACAGGGCAAAGTCTGTGCTGGGAGGCATTAAATGGATCCAGCTTGTACTGGAAGGGGGCTCAGTGTGTACTGGCAGGGGTTAAAAGGAACCAGTTTGTACTGGGACAGGGCCCAGTCTGTACTGGCAGGTATTAAATGTGTCCAGTTTGCACTGGGAGAGGCCCCATTCTCTACTGGGAGGTGTTTGAAGGATCCACTTTGTACTGGGAGGGGGCCCAGTCTGTACTGGGAGAGGTAAAGTGATCAGGTTTGTACTGGGAGGGGGCCCAGTCTGTACTGGGAGGGGGTCAGGGGATGCAGTTTATAATGTGACAGGGCCCAGTCTGTACTGGGAGGGGTTAAAGGGAACCAGTTTGGACTCAGATGGGGTCCATTCTGTACTATGAGGGGTTAACAGGATCCAGTTTATAATGTGACAGGGCCCAGTCTTTACTGGGAGTGGTTAAATGGACCCAGGTTCTGCTTGGAGGGGGGTCAGTCTGTACTGAGAGGGGTTAAAGGGTTCCAGTTTGTACTGGGACTGGTCCCAGTCTGTACTGGAAGGAGTTCAGGGGATCCTCCTTGTACTGGGAGGGGGGGGCCAGTCTGTACTGGGAGGGGATCAGGGCATGAATTTTATAATGGGACAGGGCCCAGTCTCTGCTGCAGGGCATTAAAGGGAACCAGTTTGTACTGAGACAGGGCCCACGCTGTACTGAGAGAGGTTAAAGGGATCCAGTTTGTACTGGGACTGGTTCCAGCCTGTACTGGAAGGAGTTCAGAAAAAGAAATCTATGTAATAGCTGAAAAAGTCTTAATTTCCAGCTTTTCGTGACTTTTTAAAGAAATTTTGCTGATCCCTGAGGGATGCTGCTAGTATCTGGCTCCTCGGAGGACTTTGTACCACTGACAGATTTGTTCCTGATCGTCCAGCCAACTTCCCACCCACCGCATCATCCACTTCTTCAGTCCAGATGTCAACAATCTGCTCTGGGGAGGCCATGGGAAACCACATGCAAGGACTTGCAAAAGTCCAGGTACACAGCATGCCCTTCTTTCCCCTCCCACGTGGGTTCAGCAATCCTTTTCTTGTCCTTCAAGTGATGGAGATAGCTGCAAGAGCATTTGCCCTGTCACCATCCCAGGAACCTAGGTGAAGCTGACCAACCTGTAACACGCCCGGTCCTCCTTCTTGCCCTTCTTGAAGATGGCTTTGATATTTGCCTTTTCTGAGGACCTTGCAACCTCCCTGATCTCTCTGCCCCTTCCAAGATGTTTGAGAGAGATCTCATGATGATACCAGCCAGCTCCACCAGCCAGCTCCACCAGCACCTCTCTGCTCCTTCCCACACCAAAAGCCTTCTTCATATCCCACCCTTGCAGGGGAGTGCCCAGGACACAGCACACACCAGTCCAGGCCCTCTGGGCTGGCTCAGAAGAGAGCCAGAAGTGATTTCTTCCTGCAGGCCCACAGCTCCAATGGTTTCCCTGCGCAGCTCACAGCTTCCCTGAGCATTTTTCTCAGTGCCCCCCAACCTTTCTAGTCCACAGGCTTAGATGAAGGGATTGAAGAGGGATGTGAGGATGGTGGAGAAAAAGGGCTTTGTCAAACTGTCTCAGGAGGGCTGTTCTGGGCATCACACCCCCAAGGCCGAGGGTGTCATAGAAAACAGTGGCACCAGTGAGGTGAGAGGAGCAGGTGGAGAAGGCTTTCTGCCTGCCCACGCTGGATGGGAGAGCTGCCCCGGGGAGGCATCTCTGATGCACACAGGATGACCATGTGAGCAGGAAGGGGAGGATGGGGTCTAGAAAGCAGGTTATGAGAGCAAAGAGCACGAGTGTCACAGTGTCACTGTGTGAGAGCTCCAGCAATGGGGTGAAATCACAGAAGAAGTGGTCCGCTCCCCTGGGGCCACACAACTGTATCTGGGACACGACTGACATTATGACTGTAGATGACAGAAATGCCCCTAGCGAAGGGGCAGCTGCCCTCTGGAGACAGACCTGCCGGTTCATGAGTCTTGTAGAGAGCAGGGGGTGGCACACAGCCCAGTACTGATCGTAGGGTGTGGTCACGGGTAGTAAACACTCAGTGCATGCAAAAGGTGCAGGAAACAATACTAGCACCGTGATGAGCAGAGATGGTGCTGTCCCCAGTCACGCAGCTGGCCATCAGCTGGGGCAGGGTGGTGGGTCTGTAGAAGATCTCCAGGGAAGACAAATGGCCCAAGAAGAAGCCCATGAGGGTGTGCGGATGCTGGTTTGCCACCACGTGCATGATGATGAGGGTTTTTCTCAAGCACAAACACTATGCAGGTCATGAGAGAGAGGGAAGAGATTTGCCTAAGGACTGGAAATGTTCCCCATTCCATAGGTATGTGGGACTCCATCATGGCCCCATTGCCCTTTCTCCACCTATGAGGAAGAATATTTGGTTCAGTTTTAGTTTAGTTTTATCCTTGGACTCCCTGGCAAGGGTCATCTCTAGGGAAGCTGTGGGTTTCCTAAAGCCTATTTCTAAATTCCTCCATCTCAAGCGAGCGTCTGCATCCACCTCCTCTCTGCTTCTACTGTCTATGGAACTTCCTCATGAGTTTCCTCTTCACCCAAGCTGGTCTTGTCAGCTATGGACTCACCCCTGCTCTTTGTGAGAGATTCTGTCATTGAAGACCAGCTGTACTGAGTTGTGCTGCCCCTCACTGCTGCCCACAGGATCCCCACTAAAAGCCCCCTGAACAGGCCAAAGTCTTCCCCTCTGACATCTGACACCTGCACTCTGCTCCTCTCCTTCCTCAGGCTGCTCAAGAGCTGCACCCCCCTATTTCATGGACACTACAGCCAAGGATGACACTGGTTTTCACATCCCTCACCAGATCCTCATGGTCTGCAAGGACCTGAGCCAGGTGAGCATCGTCTATGTTGGTCCAGCTGGTGGCTTTCCTAAGCAATTGCTCCAACATCCTCCAGAAACCTATTGGTCTCTTTTCACAATGCTGTCTTCCCTCTCCAATGAATGTCAGGGTCATTAAAATCCCCAGAAAGAGCCCCAGGTCACTGATCTGGAGACTTCCTTGAGTTGCTTAAGTAAGAGCTTGTCCACCTCCTCCCCTTCTTTGCAGGTTCTTTATATCCCGCCACGATGTCGCCCAAACTGGCCTCTCCTCCGATCCTCACCCACAAGGGCTCACCCAAGCTCTTGACCTCTAGATTCATTGGACTCTTTGAAGAGTGTATCATCAAGAGAGTGAGTAAAAGATGGGGGAGAGGAGAACCAGAAGAAGGGGAGAACGTAGGCCCACAAGTGGAGACCCCAGTGCAATGTGCTGCTTCTTCATGCAGTGCCTTGAATCTACCGGATAGAGATGGGACAGGGCTGGCCTCACTGCAGGGGTGGGGATCAGTCACTTGCACACAAGCACCGAAGGAATCGGAGATGCCGCCTGGGGTGTCTGTCACGCACCCGCTCTGAGGGGACGTGGCTTTCCTGCAGGTCCTGTGCTGTCCCTGCCAGCCACAGGCAGGTTTGGTGGAGAGCCTTGGTGTCTCACAGAGCCCTACAGGCCTGTATTTGGCCATTCCGTGAGCAGCTGCCCTGCATTAGGTCGGGCTCCATGGGGATGTGTGAGACAACTCTTGTTACAGACAGTGCAGAGCTGGTCAATACAGCTAAAGGAGGGGAGAAAGAGAGAGACTTCACTCTCCTTCGGGCACAGAACTGCATTTGCTCAGCTGAACACTTCTATGGGTGGCCCTGAACAGCGTGAGTAGGGACGGGTGGTGATGTCCTAAATGTGGGCATCTGCTGTCATTTCGGCTGGCATCCGCACCAGGCTGCAGGATGATGCCCCCAGATGTTTCCCAGTCTCTCAGTACTGCTCCATTATCGTGGACTACATCTGGTACCTCAAATGTCACAAGGGGCTTGTGTGTCAAATCCTGGTCTCCATCTCCATCACTGACATTGGGACCGTAGAAAATGAGAGTACACAGTGTACCCTAATGCCATCAAGCTATATAGGGGCAGAACCCATCTGTGTTTCGGGAGTGACAGGGGCATGACCATGGGACTGTAGGAAAGGAGTGCAGGTGCCTATTTCTAACAGACGCCATGACAGAAGCAAGAGGAATCCCACCTCCTGGGGGTTTGTGGCAGGCATGGGAGGGAGCTGAGGTCCCTTCCAGCCCCACCACTACAAATCCAGCATGAGATGCCTCCACTGACTCAGCTGATTGCCTTCCCTCAGCATGGCTAAAGGAGATGCCTCCCTGGCAGTGTCCAGGTGTCCTGTCTCATGATGGGCCAAGGAAGGGGGATTCGCAGACCTAACTGTGTCTCGGAGAGCAGCAAGGCCACTGTTGCAAAGAAACGTCTCTGCAGAGGTGAGACAGGCAACAGCGGTGATTCCTTCAGTCTCTTCCCAAGCAGGTTCCTGGAGAGCCCCAGGGACCCCTGGAGGGAGCGCCGAGTGGGGTGGGGGGCAGAGAAAGTGACGTCTTGGGCAGGTCCCCTCCTCCGGGGCTGAGACAGGCTCCTGGGGTGGAGGGAGCTCCTGGTAAGCAGGCAGCAGTGCAGAGAGACAGCTCTGCCAAGGAGCAACTCCTCTGCCAAGCGCAGCAGGGCTCTGGGCAAAGGAGTAGGGCAGAGCGCGATTTAAGGCAGCCTGGAGTGGGAGGAGAGAGGAGAGCTGCAAGGGAAGAAACCTTTGCAGCCCTTGCCACGGTAAGTCTCTTGGTGCAGGGCAATGCAGCTGCCGTTGCGGGAAGGGTCTCCGAAAGCGTTCATAGCCTCCAGCCTGCAGGGTCTGTGAGGAGGCCTCCCAGCCCAGGGGCTCATGTTAGACCAGGGGGAAGGGGTGAAGGCAGGGTGTGCAGCCAGAGCTGCCCAGGGCATTTCAGAGGGGACTTTTGCAGAGGAAGAGCAAGGCAGGGGATACCTGAAAGCTAAAGAGCTTTCCTGAGGCTGTGCTTTCAGTTTCCTGCTGTTTCAGGAAAAGGGGAAAAGGCGCTGCTGCGTTTGGAGAAGGAGCCTGAGAGTCCTGAGCTGCCACCCTGAGAGATCAGGAGGTCTGGTAGGAGGCAAGGCAACTGCTTGCATCCACTCCTCTCCCTCCAGAGAGCACCAGCACCACCTTTGCTGGCCTCAGCAGGGTTTCTCTGACCTGCTCCTTCCTGCCTGCAAGCGGGGAGTACCTCTAGAGAGTGCCTGGAGCTGGGAGGTTTCTTGAGGTCAGAGCTGAGCAGACAGGAGTGGGTGATGGGGTCTGTGATCCCTGACAGGGAAAAACTGGAGGGCAGAGCAACAGTTCCCGGCAGGGATAGCTCCAGGCAGCGGACACATGGGCAGGGAGCTCTAGGAACCTCCAACCCCAAATGGCATGGGAGGGAGAAGTTGGGAAGCTCCCTGTCATCCCCTCCAATGCAGACACCTGCCTCTGCGCAAGACCCCTGCTCTCGTCTCCCACCCAGCACAGCCTCTGCCCTCAAGGCTGTGTGGTCCAGGGCAGGAGCTGCCTCCTCTGCAGCCAGAGCTCTGGCACAGCAGAGGGGCATCTCTCCTGACACGTGGCCGCTTCCCTCTGCAGGGCAAAGGGGCTGCAAGCGACTGCTCTGGCCAGGGAGTGCTGTGGGGCTGTGAACATCCCTCCAGAAGGGCACAGCTCTCCTGTAGGACCTTGGAGATGTCTGAGAGCACCCGATCTGCCCATGCCAATCAGCATCCTTGTCCTGTCCTCTTCCTCACACTCTGCAGAGCTGTGCTGGAAAGGAGAGGTGTTTTGAACTCTGCACCTGGCACAGGGCCCCTCTGCTCCCAGGACAGGCCAGTGTCCTTTGCAGAGCAACCTCTGGGTGCAGCCCTCCTGCAGCTGAGAGCGGTGCAAGCCCAGAGCAGCTGGGCACCAGGCTGATGGACAGAGCAGCCCTCCTGCATGGGAGCACTGGCGGAGGTTTGCACTGAGAGCAATGGGGCAACAGGGGAATGTGACCCCGTCCAAGACCATTTCCCAAGTGGGATGGGGGTGTCTGAATACTAAAACACAGTGTAACGAGACCCATTTGCTGCACCTCATCTCCCACCTTCCTCTGGGGAAGAAAGCGTCCTTCTGGGCTTTTCACCCTCTGCTCTAGTGCAGCACAGGGAACCCCTCCCCAGGAAGCCTCCCTCCAAACACCCTGGGCTGTTGCTGCCTCCATGGGTCATTGCTGGAAAGCAGGGCTGACCCTTCAGGAGCCCCTGGGGAGAGGGCACGGCTCTGCACAGCACACTCAGCCAGCACAAACCACAGCTGAAGCCTTCGAGATGTGTTACAGCCCCCCAGGAAAGAAAAGCACCCTTAGGTAGTTCACAATGAATGAATTAAATTTTGCTCAGAGAAGCTTCTCTGAATTTTTCTGGTTTATCTCCTTTGGCAGTTTCCATGCCCAGAAGCAGCAAACGTCCAATGGCAGCTCCATGAACGAGTTCCTCCTCCTGGCATTTGCAGACACATGGGAGCTGCAGCTCTTGCACTTCTGCCTCTTCCTGGCCATCTACCTGGCTGCCCTCCTGGGCAACGGCCTCATCATCACCGCCATAGCCTGTGACCACCGCCTCCACACCCCCATGTACTTCTTCCTCCTCAACCTCTCCCTCATAGACCTGGCCTCCATCTCCACCACTCTCCCCAAAGCCATGGCCAGTTCCCTGTGGGACACCAGGGACATCTCCTACTTGGGATGTGCTGCACAGGTCTTTTTCTTTCTTTTCTTCATTGGAGGAGAATATTGTCTTCTCACTGTTATGGCCTACGACCGCTATGTGGCCATCTGCAAACCCCTGCACTACGGGACCCTCCTGGGCAGCAGAGCTTGTGTCCACATGGCAGCAGCTGCCTGGGGCACTGGGTTTCTCTATGCTGTGCTGCACACTGCCAATACATTTTCCCTACCCCTCTGCCAAGGCAATGTCCTGGAGCAGTTCTTCTGTGAAATCCCCCAGATCCTCAAGCTCTCCTGCTCACATGCCTACCTCAGGGAAGTGGGACTTCTTCTGGTTAGTGCCTGTTTAGCATTTGGTTGTTTTGTTTTCCTTGTGGTGTCCTATGTGCAGATCTTCAGGGCCGTGCTGAGGATCCCCTCTGAGCAGGGACGGCACAAAGCCTTTGCCATGTGCCTCCCTCACCTGGCCATGGTCTCCCTGTTTATCAGCACTGGCATTTTTGCCTATCTGAAACCCCCCCTCCATTTCCTTCCCAGTTCTAAATCTGGTGGTATCATTTCTGTACTCAGTGTTTCCTCCAGCAGTGAACCCCCTCATCTACAGCATGAGGAATAAGGAGCTCAAGGATGCCCTATCTAAACTTGCCCAATGGGCGCTATTTCACAGACAATAACCTGCCTACCTTTCTATGCACATTTCCCACAGTTTATCTTAGTCCACCAGTCTACCTTTTCCTCTTGTGATAATCCAAAATATAGAGAATTTTGTGGGTTTATACTACTTGTCTTGAGGCTTGATCTTATTGTGTCTGACCCTTTTACCATACTGTATCAGATGTGGCCTGTCAGATAGCAGCTCTTCAATAAAATGGCATCTCCCAGGTCCAGTGCCTGAAGGCCGGGCTCTTCCTCCAAAGGTATTTCCAAGATAATATCCAAGGAATTTGTCTTTTAAGATGTCTGTTCTCCTCGTGTTCTCAATGTTTTGGGAGTTAAAGGTCATGTTACTATTTCATTCCACTGAGCCAAATACTCTGGATTTAAAAGCTCTCTTTTTGGTGTCCAATGGGAGAGGAGATGGCCCATGAGCTCCCATTCTCTCCTCAGGTTTCTTCATGTATGACAGGAGTGATGGCATATACCAGACTCCCTAGAAAAGAATTTGGAGAGGTGAGGAGAGGAGAGGATGGGGACTCCCCACGTGCCCTGGGGTTGGAATGAATGGAGGCTCAGAAGGTGAAACACCCTCAATGGTGAAGTCCCGAAAAGTAAAGCACTAAATAAATGTATCCATGAACAAGGTCTCTGCAGTGCCATGGGAGTCAGTGGAGACCCAGGAGGAACAGGGAGGGGAGCCTGGAGAGATGCAGGAGCTGTCTGAGGAGGCCCAGGGCCAGGACTGTCACATTGTTCTGGGCAGTGGGGCTGATGGAGGCAGAGAAGGGGGCAAATGCAGTCAGGTTTGGGCATCACCTACAACATGTATTCAGGAGAGCCAGAGTGTTCCTGGCCCCTATTTACTCATGCCCTTGGGGCCAGCACCATCCCTGGAGCTGATGGTGAGCCTGAACTGAGCCTCTCTGCACTCTGAACAGTGCTTCTCTGCCCCCCAGGAGCTGCTGTGCCCTTCAGAGGGGCTGGGGCTGTGGGGTGAGTGCCCAGAGCTCTGCAGCACCCTGCGGTGGGCACTGCCGTGGGGCCAGCCCAGGCTGGGCTGCTCTTCTGGGCTGGGCTGGGGAGAGGGCAGGGGAGGTGGGGAGAGCTGGGGAGGGGCTGGGCTGGGCTGGGAAAATGCCTGGGAAAGGAAAGCCCCAGTGTAGAGCTAAGCTGTGTGAGTGTGCAGGGTGGGGGCACACAGCACTGCTCACAGTGCAGAGTCAGGCATCATGGTGAAGGAAGCAAGGCACCAAAGGTGCATTAGTAAGAAGCCCAGTCCTTGCCATGTCCCCTGGCCACCTCGGGAAAGCGGCCCTGGGAAAATTGTCCCAGATCGGTCCTGCACACCGGCCATTTCCATCTCTGGCCATACACCCCAACCCTGAGAAGTGATCTTTGCTGCATGGTCACTTCCCTCCTCCTCCGGGGCTCTGTGATATATCCAACTCCACCACCGGTATTAAGAAAAAGGGAACCAGTTTCTTAGAGACACTTATTACACACCAAGTCCCAGAGCTCTTGCCACAGCTGGTCTCTCTCAGCCAAGCCAGTTCTCAGACAGCTCCAGCTAGATCAGGTGCCCATGACCTTGTCTCAACAAATGTTGAAAAATCCATTGATTGGCATCCCACCAACTGGCCTGCATTCTTGCTCCAGTGTTTCACTCCGAGGGAATTCACAAAAACCCAGCTCTCTCAGCCTCTCCTTCTCCATAATGTGCTCCAGGCCCCAACCAGTCTATCCCAGGTGCAGGATCTGGCCTTTGTCCTCCTTCTATTTCATGAAGGTCCCCACAGGACAGTCCTCCCGCCTCTCAGGTTTCCCCTGAAAGGCATCCCTAAGGCACAGGAATGGTCCTCCCATGTTAGTAACATTGAAAAATGTGGTGAGAGTTGCCTCCTCTGGGTCATGGATACAGGTGTTAAACTGCACAGGGCTCAGGAGAGTCCCCTGTGCCACCTCACCAAACCCCACTATGTCCCCTGGCCTCCAGGTAGAGTCTGGCCCCTTCACCACTGCTCTCTCAGCCTCGTCATCCAAGCGGTGTTTTGCCCATCTGTTTGTCTGTCCATCCAGACTGTAATGGCCTAACTTGGGTACAAGAACATTGAGGGAGACCTTGCAAAAGGCTTGCTGAAGTGGAGGTAAATGACATCACCTGATGTCCCCTCATGCACAAAGGAAGCTACTTCCTCATGAAGGCAACCAGGTTGGTGAGGCATGATTTACCTTTGGGAAGTCCACGATGATGCTCTTCTCTTTTGGGTGCTCAGGAATGTCACCCAAGAGCACTCATTCAATGGTTTACTCCTCACCAAAGTGAGCTTGTACAGCCTGGGGTTCCCTGGCTTGAACTTCTGGCCTCTTTCAAAGATGGGTGCACCATTTGCTTGTCCTCACTCACAAGAGACCTCTACCAATCCCATGACCTTTCAGAAGGGATATTCAAAAGAAATATTGATGTTCACCTGTACCTTCTTCATCACTCCTCTGCCTGTTAGATGGTGTCTTTAGTTTCTCTAATCTCTCAAACAGTTTCACCTGTCCCCATACAATGACCATTTCTAATGCCATCTTTGCAGATGCAGACTCTCTAGGCAAAGGCCAGTTCCATTAGTCTCTAAGTTTCTCCTCCCATTATTCTTTGTTCATTCAGATAACTCTCACCTTCCCAGCTGCTGCTTTGTGTTTCACTGAGTTCAAAGCTTGCCTGTCTTTCAGTAGTCTAATTGTCTCTTTAGCCGACACTTGAGTTGTTTTCAAATCTTTTTATACCTATCTATCTAAAACATTTCTCATAAGATTATCCCTTGTAGAAAGGCAACCTCATTAAAGACAGCTCGTACTTAGCCTGTGGTTACAGAGTGTGTTTTATTGTTTGTGAAAACTGATCATGCTTTGCTTTGCTTTGCTTGCAAATAGGAAAAATCCTTATGTGGCCTGTGTGCAGCCAGTTGCGATGGATGCCCTCGACCTCTTAATCAAACTAGCAGTAGTTTGGTACAGGCTTCAGAAGAGGTAAAGGCGTGAGCCGTAGCCAGGCCATGAACTCCCCTAGTTTCTATCTGTTCTCTGAAAACCCACAAAGGAGCCGAGGGGTACATGATGTCTATGAGCTTGGAACACCAATCATGCGACTGACACGGGAATAGTGGGTGGCTATTCCAAGACTCAATTATCAAGGAACAAAGAAACTCGGGGGTACAAGGAGCCTCCTGCATACCTTTCCTATCGCATGTAATTTGACTGCAAGCCAACCACTTTATCCTATAAATACGACAGCCTCAGTGAGCCTTCTTTGAGCTCTCCCTGCTAGGCAGCGTGGGTGCCTGGCGGTGATCCCCCCTTGAGCTGGGACACCTCTCAAGGTTGCTCCTCAAGGCAGAGAGACCTTTTACCAGCGACAGATCTTTGGCAGGAGACTGATATCGTGCAGAACGTTGTAGCATGGTAACTTTGATTTTGTCTTGGCAACTTTGATTGCATGCTGAATTGACAAATTTTGCCTATATAATCTCTTAGACATAAATCGTTGTCCGAGTCTGAGACTAAGATTGGACCTAGCCACACCTAAGCTCCATCAGGCGTTTAGAAAGCAAGGAGGTCTACTCTGAACCTCGTGACTCAATGGGAGGGTCCTCCTTACCCTTTTGTATCCCTGGTCTCCCCGTGAATCATGTGAACTTGAGTGTAACTCAATTTTCCTTTGTATGTTTCTTCCATGCAGTAATTAATAGAGTAAACCTCATCATCAAACTTATTGAACCTTGAGCAACCACTCTTAAACTTTGTTAAATTCCATCGAATTCATTGAACTCTGTCAAAATTATTATTCTACCTGAATAAAACTTATGCCATAGGAGCCAGTGGGGTTCCCATTTTGAAAGGAGGATGGAGAAACCGGAGAAGGTCCAGAGGAAGTCGGTCATGATGGGCTTCGGGGCCTAAAGCACATGAGCTGTGTGGAGAGGTGGAGGCACCTGGGCCTCTTTAGTCTGCTGAAGGAGAGGCACAGGGCAGTCTAAAAGCAGGTGACACCGACCTGGAGAGGTGGTGGAGCCAAACTCTTCTGCGGTGTCAGATGGTATGGCAGAGGCAACAGCCACCAAGTTCCTCCCGGGAGCTTCACCCTGGGCCTTAGGAAACCCTGACAAGGCAGGTGGTGCTGCCCTGCAGCAGGACATCCAGAGAGGATCTTTCATTTCCATGTTTGGAGGTTTTCAGGTTTCAGCTCCACAAAGCCACAGCCAGCTTGACCCTGGGGTTGGTGATACCCCACCCTTTGGTGGGAGGCCACCATTGCAGACATGGAGACAAGGCACCTGACCAGCTCCTTGCACCCAGGAATCGGTATGCCATGCCACCTGAGACTCCTGGGAACAGCTACGCTTTTGTCCACAGAAGCGTGATTCCTCTTCATGTGTCCTGCCCAATCTCCTGACCCATGCGGTGCTTTAGGCTCTGAAGACAATCAAAACCAACTTGATGACTAGGTTAGTCTCCTTTTACATGCTGACAGGCAGGGCAGATGCAGGGAGCTCAGAGCTTCCAGGCTCCCTGCTGCACAGTTAGGACTTCAGAGACTGGAAAGGCAGGTAACGGTGTTGTGGCGGTGTGCTCCACATCAAGGTTTTGCCTTCCTTTGTGCCTTTTCACTAACCTGGGATCTGTCCCTTGGCCGCCTTTGGCTAAAAACAGAACAACTCCCCTATTCCACCTCCCTGTCCTGATGAAAACTGTGAGAAACAGATGGAGCAGAGATGATTTAAGGGCAATTCTGTCTAAGAGCTGTAAGCATTAAATAGTAACAGAGAGTTAGCAGTGAGAGAAAAAGCACTGTTCTAAGAATTGCATGCCAGAGGCTAATCACGGAGAACTTGTAGCTATTTTGTCAAGTAAAGATGAAATGGAAGAGCTTCGGTTCATCATCGCGAATACGAAGGAGTTCCCTTACAGCACTGTCCTGTTACTGCCATTAGGGACAGTACCACTAATTCCAAAACATCCTTGAGAGCTTCTTTATTTTTCCTCGTCTCCAAAGCTCAGGCTGCTCAGACCTGGAAAGTACTGCCTCAACTCTCTGCAAACCAAGTCTCTCCAGCCTTCTCTCCTCCACACTCTTTTACCCCAGGACACTTCTCCCCATCACGTCAGCACACTGCCTGGTCTCTATTTTTTGATCTGGGTGAAGCCAGGGTACTGCCTCGGTAAGCCTTCCCTACAGAAGTCCCCTCTCCCTGCTGATCCCACTTGTGTCACCGGACGCTAGGTACAGCTCCATTTTCCTGCTGCAGAGCTCCATGGCATGGACAGTTTTCCTGTTTCTTTCATGAGAAAAGGTGACAAGCAGGAGAGACTCCGTGCCAGGGAGTCCCAGCCTTGGGTGTTGCTCACCTGGTTCTTACTGGCATCTCTGTTGGTGTACCTGGTACTTTTCTGTGGCTACTCTTTCTGCACAGAAGATCTTAAAAAGACAAAGATTTCATAGCAGACGGTCGTAAAAGCCCTGTTATAGACAACAAAGTTTGCCATGGGCTCTGGAGGGAGCCAGGAAGATAGTTAACAAGCACCAGGAAGATCCAGGAAGCTTAAGGCCACTTCTGAAGAGTGAGTGGCTGTAAGCAACACTGACTGGCTGTGCGTAGGTCTCAGAGAGAGGGTCGAGGGTCGTCAGTGGGAAACAAGGAGGTGGCTGATGGCTTTAGCAAATCCTTAAGCATATCTGAGCCCAGAAATGGAAAGCAACTGATGTGTGTGGATGGGGAAGAGGAGGAGGTTTGTCCTGGGAAGATGTCAGGAGGGAAGACCCCTCTTCTGCAAATCAGGGATGACAGACATTTCCATGTGATGTGCATCCCCTAGGAGAAGGGGAATGCTCGCTGCTGAGGATGGCTGTGCTCAGTCATGCACCGTGAGCTGACCATGCTCCCTTTACCTCCTTCACTTCCCACACTTGGATGGACCTCAGGAAACATCGATGAGCGTGGAGGATGCACAGACCTCCTGCGCTGAGGTCCTGCCACTGCAGGGGAAGAGGGAAGGGTTTGTGAGACACATGGTAGTGCAGGGAGAGAGCAGAGCACGTGAGGATTCAAGCAAGTCTGGGGCTAGGACATCTTGGGTGCTAGAGGAATGCGAACAGGGCTTTGAAAGAAGCCAGATGGGTTGTGGGGAACTCAGAGACATTGGCAAATCCTCAGAAAACCACACCTTTGTGTTTGAAGAACAGTGAGGACACAGATTTATCAGTAAACCTTGGGATATCATGGGGGCAGAGTGAGCTGGGGAAGCAGGGGTGGTGGTTAAAATCTGCAGAGAAACGGGCACAGACAGAGGACAGTGTAGGACAGCCTGTGGTGGGGAAAGCCAAGGGCTTTGGTAGGGCTGGGACCCAGAACTGAGGTCTTTGTTCTCTTGGCTAGGGCTGCTGACTCTTGGGCTGAGGCCCACGTGAGGACACCAGTTCCTTGCAGCCCCCATACTTTGTTGCCTCCTCACCCCTGAGAGAGCCTGGGAGGTGTCTTAGCACTGACCTGCACTCAGCATCACAAACCCTCACATCTCTCTGCCCCTAGCAGGAGCCCTGAGACACCCAGGAAGGAAAGGATCCCCATTCCTAGGGTCCTGGGGTCAGGGCTTGGCCATCCTCCTTAATGAAACACGTCAAGGGCTTTCACAGCCCCCTCCACTTGGCTTTCTGCATGTGCCACTCTCACTAGTTACCATGCTGTCATGCCCAGGTGTTGCAGGCTGTGAGGAGGGTCCAGTCTGAACATGACGTCATTCACAATTGAACTTGGAACCTAGCATGTTTCAGGCCTAAGAGGCAATATCGCACCACGAGGAGAGGCTGGCTCTGGGGATGCCATGCCTGGTGCTAACCCACATGCAGAGAGGGAATTCATGACTGCAAGAATCGCGGTAGCTATCATCAGAGACAACAGAATCACCGAACCATTCGGGTTGGAAGGGACCTTGGGAGGTCTTTAGACTAACCTCCTGCTCACATTGGGATGAACAACGAATTCCCATTAACTTCCTAAGGGCTTTTGTCCAAGAGTGTCCAGAAAATGTCTAAGATCTTTGGTGGGCTCCTGGAGACCCTCTGAGGAAGCTGAGGGTGCCTTTTGCTGCCAGGTAAGGACGGCTACAGGATTCCTTGACTCCAACAAGCTGCTACTAACCTTGAGCATCTTCTAACGAACCCTGTCCACTGTCCTTCATCAAAAGGTGCAGTGTTGAGAGGCTGCTAAAGTTTTTCCAAACCTTGGACTATTACCCCGTGCTGCTCTTCCCTGTAGGCACCAATGACACAGCCAAACCTGCACAGGATTGAGTGTGACTGCATGGCTCTGGGGGTGATGGGCATGGTGGCACAGGCAGTGTTCTCCTCAGTCCTGCTGGTGAGGGGGAGAGGCTTGGGGACTGGACAGATCCTGTGGGTCAGCAATTGGTTGCACAGCTAGTACCAGCAACAGGGGTTTAGTTTCTATGACCAGGAGACCCTCTCTGAGGACCACTGACTGCTGTCAGTGGTGTCTACGCTGTTCCTGAGGCTGTTTGGCAGAGGTGAAGCTGATCTCCAGCAAGAACAAGGTGCTGCTGACAGGCACAGTGTGAACATTGCTGCTCTGTTCCTTGCCTGTATCATCAAGGGGGTGAGTAAAGGGTGGCGGAGAGAAAAACCAGCAGCTTGAGAGTGTAGGCACACGAGTGCAGACCCCAGTGTGATGTGCTTCCTATTCCTGCACTGTCCTGCATCTACTGGCTAGAGCAGGGACAGACCTTGCTGCAGGGCAGTGGTGGCAATCGGTGGCTTGCACAAAGGCAGTGCTGTCTGGGCTGTGTGTCACACACACGCTTTGAAGGGGGGCAGCTTTCCTGTGCAGGACCAGTGCTGTCCCTGCCAGCTGCACGTAGCTGTCTGTGAAAGCCTTGGCACCTCACATAACACTACAGGCCTTTCTTTGGCCATTACATTGAGTAACTGTCCTGAAATCTGTTAGGCCATGTGGGGATGAAACGAGACAGCTCTCATGATAGTCAGGAGAGATCTGGGAAGTACAGCTGATGGAGATCAGAAAGCGAGAGACTTAGCTCTCCCTGTGGTCCATGAGTCCATTTGATCAGCTGAATCCCTGTGTAGGCTGCCCAGAAAATGACAACTAGAGAAAGATTCTCTTGTCCTAAACGTGTGCATCTGCTGTCATCTCAGTTGTCCAAAGGAAATCATCCTCCTGCTCAGAAATGATGCCCCAGATACCACCCTGTCTCTCAGAGCAGGTACATTAGAACATGTAGTTACCTCCATGTCTCTTGGACCAGCTCTGGCACCTCAACTGTCACCAGGTGTTTGCATCTGAACACCTCACTCCTGGGCTTCATCTCCAGTAATTAGCATGGGAGCTGCCTGCAGGCAGCGAGGGGAGAGGAGCCAGGCAGAGAGAGGTGTTAAAGGCAGTCAGCAGTGGGAGGATGCTGAGAGCTAAGGGAGAAATCCTCACAGCCCTTGACACGGTAAGTCTCTGGCTGCAGGAATCTCCTGAAGCTGGTACATCCCACAGTTGACAGGATCTGTCAGGATGACTCTCACAGTATCCCTGTTGGAGAGGAGAGGAACATGCTCCAGAGCAGGGCTTCCCTGCTGCACGGTCAGAGGGACAGGGCACGATCGCTGCCTTCTCCTGGGGACAACTGCAGGGGTGTGAAGCTGGGTGTGCCCAGGGCCGTCCTTCCGAGCAGGGTCTGTGTGCTGGGGCTGTGTGCTGGGGCAGGGACTCTGCCGCCTGCCAGGGTCAGCACTCAGCCTGCCCGGGGAGCTGCCCACGATGCCGCAGGGAGAAGCTGTGAGTGGAAGGCAACCTCTGGCAGGGCAGGACAGGATCCTTCTTCTGCAGAGAGGGTGCTGCGTGGGTCAAGGCTGCTCACAGCTCCAGATCACCACTACGAAACTTCCAAGGGGATGTTTCAAGGGGAAGTTCAAGGCAGGGTTTACAATAAAGATAAGGAGATTTCCCGAGTCTGTGTTTTCAGTTTCGTACTGTGAGGGCAGGGGAGAGAAGAGGGGCAGTGAGGGAGGGAAAGAGAAAGAGAAAAGGACCTGTCAAGTTTGAACAAGTCATTGAGACTCCTGAGCTGCAACTTGGAGTGGCCAGTAGGTCTGCTAATAGCCTCCTAAAGTGCCTTCAACTGCTCTTCTGCCTATGGACAGCACCAGCATCACCTCTGCTGGACCCATCAGGGTTGTTCTGAACTTTTGCCACTCCCAACAGGAACATGTGCCCAGCCAGTCCCTGCAAAGAGAAGGGTTTCTGTAGGGCCAAGGTGAGTGCCCAGAGGTTCACATGGGGTTTGTTAGCAGGGGAAAGACATGGAACAGGGAAACACCTCCCAGGGAAAAAAAAAATCTCTAGGCAGCAGATACATGATCAGGAAATGAGAGGAAACTAAAACCAGAAATGTTGTGGGAGGGAGAATGAGCAAGCCTCCTCTCCCACCCAGCAAACCCCATGCCCTCAGGGCCGCAGGGTCCAAGGCGTGAACCACCTCCTCTGCAGCCAGAGCTCCAGCAGAGCCGTGGTGCAGCTCTCCAGCCACGGGCCCTTCTCCCTCTGCAGAGCACAGGGTCTGAGAGCAGCTGCCCGGCAATGTTGGTGTCCGGGAGGTGGCGTGCACAGCTGGGTAAGGGTAACGCTGTCCTGAGTGCCTGATTGCCTCTCCCCTGGCATCTCTCAGCCAGACCCTCACCTTATTTTAACTTGTTTCTCCACTGGTCTAGGTTATTCTTATTTTATTTCATTCTTGCTGTCAGGCTCTCTGGGGATGGGAGTTTCAGCTGCAGAGTCACACTCTGATCTTGTGTGTCATCCCATGCAGGTGTGTCCATGGGAACAGGTGTCCCAGCTTTCCTCTCACCTGTGGAGATCTCATCCATACAGTCTGTGGGGCTGGGGAATGAGCTGACTCTTACTGAGATGCCATCTTTAGGGCACTTGGCTGTCTGATGTGTTCTTCCAAGCCTTGAACTGCCCTCAAGGATGCAAAGCTGTCCCATAGCACCTCTCTTTTCTCTGAAAGCCCCATGGAGAACGCAGAGACTCTACGACCGAGGAAATGCTGTCGGGTTGGTGAAATGAGGCATGTGTGTCCTTGGCTAGAAGTGGGGTTCTGAGACCTTGAGAACGTGAGACATTTAGTGGTCTGCAGTGAATCCCTCTGCTCTCAGCAGTGTCTGGTGGTCTTCAGGGCACCATGGGAGTGTGATCACCCTCCATCTCAGAAAGGTGCAAGCCCAGGGCAGCTGGGAACAAGGCGGAGGGACAGACCAGCTCCCTTCACTCTGCTCTAAGCCACAGGCAATCCTCCTGCCTCTCAGGACTCCCTCTGTTCTCCCTGAGGGCAGCAGAAATTCTGAGGTTTCTGACATCCAAGAACACTCCCCAGGGGAAACGGAGGGAAACTTTAAGAATAAACTCTGAAATTGCCCTCTGCCATTCTGCTTCCTCACCACAGGGAGTGCAGGTGCTGACAGGCCCTTCTGCGTTAGGAGCAGTTTCATCTGACAAAGTCCAACACCAGGACTGGGTCCTTCCCCCACCTTTCCCATGAACCCACTCCTGCAGAGTAGGGCTGACTCCTCGGCAGGCAGCAGGCAGAGCCTGTATTTCTCATGGCACATTCAGCCAGCACCAAGCAGAGTTTCAGAAATGGAGCTGAAGGAAGTTCTCATAGAAAAGTAAAAAGGGGGTGGGTGTAGAAAGGGGAGCATCTAGGAGAAATGGCTTTTGTTTTGTTTAGAGAAGTCTCCCCTAACTTCTCACTGCATTTTCCTCCTTGGACAGTCACTCATGACCAGAAGCAGCAGATGTCCAACATAAGCTTCATTACCGAGTTCCTCCTCCGGGTTTTCGCAGACACGCGGGAGCTGCAGCTCTTGCACTTCTGCCTCTTCCTGGCCATCTACCTGGCTGCCCTCCTGGGCAACGGCCTCATCATCATCGCCGTAGCCTGTGACCACCGCCTCCACACCCCCATGTACTTCTTCCTCCTCAACCTCTCCCTCACAGACCTGGCCTCCATCTCCACCACTCTCCCCAAAGCCATGGCCAATTCCCTGTGGGACACCAGGGCCATCTCCTACTTGGGATGTGCTGCACAGGTCTTTTTTTTCTTTTTCTGTGCTACAGCAGCGTTTTATCTCCTCACCATCATGTCCTATGACCGCTACGTGGCCATCTGCAAACCCCTGCACAACGGGACCCTCCTGGGCAGCAGAGCTTGTGTCCACATGGCAGCAGCTGCCTGGGGCACTGGGTTTCTCTATGCTGTGCTGCACACTGCCAATACATTTTCCCTACCCCTCTGCCAAGGCAATGTCCTGGACCAGTTCTTCTGTGAAATCCCCCAGATCCTCAAGCTCTCCTGCTCAGATGCCTACCTCAGGGAAGTGGGGCTTCTTGTGATTAGTGCCTGTTTAGTCTTTGGGTGTTTTGTTTTCCTTGTGGTGTGCTATGTGCAGATCTTCAGGGCCGTGCTGAGGATCCCCTCTGAGCAGGGTCGGCACAAAGCCTTTTCCACGTGCCTCCCTCACCTGGCCGTGGTCTCCCTGTTTATCAGCACAGCAGTGTTTGCCTACCTGAAGCCGCACTCCTTCTCCTCTCCATCCCTGGATCTGGTGGTGGCAGTGCTGTACTCGGTGGTGCCTCCAGCAGTGAACCCCCTCATCTACAGCATGAGGAACCAGGAGCTCAAGGATGCAATGTGGAAACTGGTGACTGGATGGTTTTATGCAGCAACAAACTGCCCATCTTCTTCTGTATATCACTCACAGTGTAAAGCACTATAGGCCCAGCCTGACTTTGGTAGTTTGATTGGTTTAGTTTTTAGCTTTTCTTCGTTGCAATAATGTTGTCCACAAAGCAATGCCATTACTCATACCATTCCTAAGTCAGTATCTACCTGTCCTGTGTGACCCAGAGACTGTGTAATGATGAGCCGTGCTCTCTGTGTTTTAAAACAAAATAAACGACCCTGCAGTGACTTCTTTGTCCCAGGTCCTTTACTGAGACCTTCTCTGGAGCTGCAGGGGCAGTGCCTGTGTGCAGAGGTGGAGGGGAAGAGAGTCCTGGCACAGCAGCACTGCCAGGCAGCACCAGCACTTGGTCTTTCCGAGCTGCTCACTTTCCTCTTCCACTCGCTCCTTCTGAGCCCTTCTGTTGGTGTAAGGCCTGAGAGCACTGGCAGCTTGATATAGTCCTGGTGTGTGGCAGTTTGTGCCAGCAGGCGGGGACAAGCAGTGGGTGCTTCTGTGGCAGAGCTGACGTCCATAACAGCATTGCCATCATGAAAGGGCAGTTGCTGAAGGCTTAGGTCTCACCCACTGTGGACAGCTTCATTGCAAATGCTCCATCACGCTTCCTTGGCTTTCTGGCCTGTCCCTTTCATTGCATGCTATCAAAGGAGGTGGCCTGCAGAGCATCTCCCCTGTGCAGTCAGAAGGGGTTCTGCAAGCATCAGTGACATTGCCCTCGAGAAGAAGGCGGCATTTTTCACCTTTCACAAGGCACAGAGCACATCTCAGGAACATGAATGCACTCGCTGGCACACACACACAGCATCCAACTGGCGTTTTGCCCGTCTGTTTGTCCATCCAGGCTGCAATGGCCTAACTTGAGTAGAAGGCTATTGAGGGAGACCACACCAAGAGCCCTGCTGAAGCGGAGGTAAACGACAGCCACTCTTCTCCCCTCATGCACCAGCACCGTTACTTCACCACGAAGGCAATCAGGCTGGCGAGGCATGATTTACCCGTGGGGAGTCCATGCTGACTGCTGGTGGACATGTTCTTCTCTTTTAGCTGTCCAGAAATGTCAGCCATGAGGAGGCATTCAGTGGCTCCCTCCTCACCAAAGGGAGCTTGTACAGCCTGCGCTTCCCTGCCTTGCACTTTTGGCTGCCTTCCAAGATGGGTGCAGCACTTGCTTGTCCTCACTCGCATAAGACCTTCACCAGTCCCATGACCTTTCAAAAGGGACACTCAAAGAAATGCCAGCCTTCCCCTGTAACTCCATTACCACTATTCTGCCTGTTATACAGTGTACCTAGTTTCACTAGTCTTTCATACACTTTCACCTATCCTGATAGAGTGGCCATTTCTAAAATCATCTTTGTGGATGCAGACTGCCTAGGCAAAGGCCCTTGCCGTTTTTCTCCAGTTTTCTCCTCCCCTTAGTCTTTGTTCCTTCAGACACCTCTCACCTATGCAGCTGCTTTAAGCCCCAGGGAGTTCAAAGCTTGCCTGTCTTTCAGTAGTCTAATTGCCTCTTTAACCAACACTTTAGTTGTTTTCCTCTCTATCTGTTTGCACCTATCTATCTCTAAGCATTTCTCATAAGATTATCTCTTGTAGAAAGGTAACCTCCTTAGAGGCAGCTTGTACTTAGCATATGGATACAGAGGGTGTTTTTTTCTTTGTGAAACTTTATCCTTCTTTTCTTTTCTTTAATAATTGAAAATAGGAGAAATTCTTCTGTGCCTGTGTGCAGCCAGTTCTCGAAGGAGAGCAGGTGGGAGATGGTGCAATGGAGCTGTGACATCCAGCTGCAGAGATCAGTGCAGAAGTCTGATGCAAGGAACAGTGATGCAAGTCCCAGGGGGCCAATGTCAGAAATGGGGAGGTTTGGGAGGTGAGGAGCAAAGTTGTCCATACAGTGGCAGACCTCAAGGGACCTGTCCAGACCTCCCGAGCGGACACTCAGGATCATTAACACCTGGAGAATGCTTCTATCACCTCTTCTTTAACCTCAGAATTCATACAAAATATTCTTTAAAATAAAAGATCATTTTTATTAGATGGACTTTGAAATCTTTCTCCTTAACTCCCCTATGAAACCCCTCTAATTAGCTGTACAAGTCGTGAAGACTTGGAGAAAATCACAGGAAGAGACAGGGCTCGTTAGGGATTTCCGTATTTTAATGAGCCCCATGGTGTATTTGGGGCTGAGGCCTTGAACCTCAGATACGGAGAGGAGATTGAACAAACTGCTCCAGAAGTCCAAGTCAGAAGCAAACCCAAAGTACCTTGAAGCATTAATGAGTCCCATGAGGACCATTACTGACAAAGCCTCCCCAGGGACTCCTTAGAGCAGGTAATTGGAGGCCATGATTGCAGGCAGGCAAAGGCTCTGTGCAGGCAGCTGTAATGCTGAGCAAAGCCTTTGGTTTCTTTTGTGAAGCAGAAAGGCCAAGCCCTTATCCGCAGGCCCCGGGAAGGCAGATCCTGTCCCTCCCGCATGGCTCAGGGCTCTTCCTGGGGGCAGTGGGGTGTGAGGGTGAGCAATGCCAAGTGTAGGAAAACTGTACAACACCTCCCGGCCTCCCCAGGCAGGGCTGAGGAAGAAACAAAGGCCAGAGCCTCAAAACAACTTTTGCCTGGTAGGCCTCGGTGCCGGAGGCAGTTGCCATAGCCAAGAGGACAAAGACCTCGGTCCTCTTGGGCCTTTCAGCCTTGCTAGAGCCCTTGGCCACATCTGCTGCAGGCTGTCCTACACTGTCCCATGCCTGCACCTCTTTCCCTTCAGGCTCTTGACATCCTTCTTGCTTTCCCACTTGCTCTCAGCCCAGCATTTCTATATCTTCACTGAGGTCTCTGCACCCTTGCTGGCTTTCCCTTGAAACACAAAGCCATGGGCTGATCCAGACTCCCTCTGGGTCACCTCTTGCACCACAAGGCTACCCTTTCAGGGACATTTCTTCTTCCTCACATCCAGTCTGAACCTCCCAAGCTGCACTTTGTGGAGGCTTCCTTCTCTTCCCACTGCCAGGAAAAGCTCCATCACCTCTGAGGCCACCCTTCAAGCAGTTGCACGCTACTACTAGAGTGCCCTGAGCCTCCACTTCACCAGGCAAAAGAAGCCCAAGTCCCTCAGTCTCTGCACAGAGACCCAGACCCCCATCCTGAGATGCTGGTGGGCAGAGGCTGTTGGGGGGGTTACCCGGAGGGCAGGGGCACCAGGAGGAGCGCGAGCCTGCTGCTGTACCTGCCATGGCAGTTGGGCAGTGTGGGGCTGGTTAGGGGCAAACAGCATTCTGAGGGGTCCGTCCCCATGGCGATCATTCCGCCAGCACCTGCTTCAGCCCGCCTTGCGATGCTTTGATTTTTCATACCACAACAACTTCCCACCTCCATGATTTTCCATCCTGCTGATGATTTCGTGCCCTCAGTGTGGGTTTCCCAGCCCCACCATGGTTCCCCGTCCCACTGATGATTTCCCATCCCAATGATGGTTTGTTATCCCAGTGGTCTCCCATCCCAAACATGATGTTTTGGGGGAGGCGAATTTCCTGTCCAAGGGGAAGGGATGGGGCCAGCCCCAGTGGCCCTGTGATGCCAACATGCCTGTGCTGCGCCATCCTGCCCTGGTGGCTGGGATTGGGGGGTGGGGGGTGGGGGCACTTCTGGGTTGTTTTTGTCCTCCCCTCTGTGCCCTGGGGGGCAACTGCTGTTCCCAACTGTGGTGGAACCGGTGCCGGTACCGGTACTGTGTGGCCATGATGGGGAGCTGTCCTGAAAATTTGGCAAGTGGGCTATGCTGACCGAGGAGAGAAGCTGGGACGCAGAGTATAGCATTACAAGAGGAATTCTTGCATTTGTGCGCGTGAGATGTCCCATTCAAACTGGGGCACCACAAATGCAGTTTTACACACGCTTCTTATGCCTTTCAAGCATTCAGGTCCAATGCAATTTAACCAGTCCCTGCTGAACACACACACAGGCTGCTGTTCTGCAAAGCAACTCTAATTCTGTGGCGTCATCATCCATCTGCTTCTTTCTTGATCTTGACGTCCCTGGAGTGGGTCTGGCTGCAGATCCTGGTCTCTGATGGCAGATAAGGGGAGGGTTTCACAGAGGTGTCGGAGGGGCTGGGATGCTGGATGAGCTGGGTCGTCCAGGGGCATCCTTTCTTCTTCAGGGTGGGGGCTGTCCTTCTCCTCCTTGCAGTGAGCTGGGGCCCTTTGGTCATGCTGACTGAACCATGACTGTGCAGTATACAATGTCAACTAGATGTTTATCTGTCTGTCTTCAGGAACTTGGTCCAATTTCATACTCTCATGACTAATTGCTGCAATAGTTAGGGCATGAGATTTTGCTAAGAGAGCCCCTGGGGTGTCCCTCTGTGGGGGTCCCCGGGAGGTACTTGTGGGGGTTGCTCGTAGATGGGTGGGAGCTGCAGGTACTGGGGGCGATGGTAGCAGCGTGGGGTGGGGATGCTGTTCCTGGGGACACCGGTTCCAGCCTGCGGTGGGGATGCTGGTGGTGGGGCTGTCAGCAGCAGGACGGGGCAAAGATACCAGGGGTGTTGGTACCAGGCCGGGGAGGGGATGCCGGTTCCAGGGCAGTGGTTCCCGTTGGGAACCGCAAGGTGGTGCCGCCTTTCATAGGGGTGGCCGCCTTTCACCAGGGAACGAAATGGAGGGACAAGGAGCACTAGTTCAGAGCCAGCCTGTGGCTGTATCTTGGGGGCAGATAAAATTCATGGGAAATGAACCTGTAAGAGACCAGGTGCTTTGCTCCACAAATCTCACGGACACAGTCCTGTACCTGGGAAGAGTGGAAAAGAAACCCTCAGCAACCCAAATGTGCCAGCCAAAGCTGGGAACAGGCACGCTTACAGCCCTGGGCAGGTTTTTCTTCATCCGGCTGGTGCAGCTCAGGGAGGAGGTGGGAGCTCTGACGGCAGATGAGCAGCCCTTCGCCAGCAGGGCATGGGGAAGCCCAGGGGCTGATGGCTGGGGGAGGTGTCCGGGCCATGGCAGCCATGTGGTCTCGAGGGGACACATCCCCATGTGGGCCCATGTCACAAAGGGGAGGTGATGCGGCACCCACCCGGCGCTTGTGACCTCACCTGGCCAGGGCTTGGAATCCTGAAGAGCAGGCCAGCGAAAGCCAGTTGGGCTGAGCTGCCATTTGGGATAACTCAGCTCCTTCCATTGCTACTTGCGTACCCACTTTTCCCAACCATTTATCGTTTCCTGCCCACTTCTCCTCAGCTTCCGTCCTCGTTCAAAGGTAATTATGATTTGACTTTCAGGACACATCATAGGGTAGGTAGATATGGGAGAAAAGTATAGGCTGGTCTGTGCCTTCCGAGCTCTAGGCTGAGCTATTACACCTTTCTAGGCTGGCCAGATACGGGCTATCGGTAGAGCTCCTGTTTGCTAATTCTTATATTTCTTTACCATATCCCAGGATAGGTAAGTAGGGGGGTGGCCGTGTAGTCTGAGGCGTTGGGCTCAGCCTGGAATGACAAGAAGCCCACCCTGACTGATGGGGTAGGAAGGGAGACAGAAAAGGAGGACGGCAAAGGCAGCCGTTAAAGTAGCGGCCAAAAGCCGGTCACTCCTGCGTACAAGGTGGGAAAGTGTGGGCTGGAGACCAGAGGGCTCTGCTGCTAACGCTGGCCACAGGTAAGCAGCAGGTCCCCTTCAGGGAACGTGACACGCAATGCAGTCTGTCAAAAGGGCCTTGGTAATTGCTGTCAATTGGAGTCCTGTGACAGGGACAGCAGGGCCGTCAGCCTGCAGCTCTGCAGCGCTTACAAGTACCACTGAAACACTCCTGATGGCAGACGTTGATCTGTGGGTTTCATTTGGAATTTGGAATTTTGGAATTTTTTTCAATCGTTTTGTTGAACTACAATTATTTGTTTGCAATCAGCCAGGCTCACCCAGGTGTTTTCAATTAGACACGGGAAAACACGTTTTGTCCCTCCTCTGCCACGATGGACAAGACTTTGGAAGAGGATGTTGCTCGTAGAAAGATCTGACATCAGTAGGGTTACCTTCTGGGCTAGGGACTTGCTTGTTTTCATCCAGTTACAATCAGGAAAAGGGAAGACTTGACCTGATAATCCAGTTCAGGAGTCTAGAGGGAAAGGAAGGTAGCCCGAGGCACAGAAATCAGAGTGTGGGTTTCATGGCGTTTTGGCAAAGTAAGCAGGGCAACAGACTCTTTTCCAAAACTGTTTCTTGACCACTCATTGTCAATGGCAGTGTTAGGCTTCCCCCAGTGGTTCTGTGTCGGAGGGTAGAGCTGCGTGTCCTGGGGGCTCCTGTACAGAACTTGACTTTTAAAAGATGCTTTTGTGCAACCACATCGTCTCATCTCTTTTCCAATGTCGTCTCCCTGCAGCCATTGCCGAGGGAATGGCTCTGCCACAGAGGATCCTCTTTCCCCCGGAGAAGCTTTGCATGGCCTGGCAGCAAAGACAGGGAGCTGGAGCAGGCCTCCACAACCTGGGCAATACGTGCTACCTCAACTCCGTCCTGCAGTGCCTGACGTACACACCCCCTCTCGCCAACTACCTGCTCTCGCGTGAGCACAGCCGCTCGTGTCAGTACTTTTATGAACAGCTCCTTGCAAATCTGGTGGGCTCTTCCCAAGGATTCCCAGCACCTGGAATGTGATTGAGGACAAAAGCAGCCCTCCTCTGTCAATCCCCCGAGTTGGTGTGCTTTGAGCACTCAAGCCTAGAAGCCCCTTGTCCTACCTCGATGTGTTCGTCCTCAGAAAGGCACCTCTTTTGAGGCCCCGCTCTCGGTCCCTATGCCTGCAAGTTAAACTCTCTTTGCTTCTTGCACAGAAACCTTTTGTCAGTTCAGCATCCCTCTGAAGAAAGTTTTCTGTGCACGACAATGTCCCAGGCTCGGTGGGCCATTGGCACCTTGGGAGAAGAGGGGTGGGGGCTGTCCTTGTAACTTCAAGGTCTCCATTAGGTTTCCCACTGCTCTGGATATCTTGCTAACCTGAGAAGCTTCCCTCCCTCCCTTCCTCTTCAGGTCGCCAGCAAGGCTTGTGCATGATGTGCGTAATGGAAGCGCATGTTAACAAGGTCCTGCATTGCTCAGCCAGTGCCATCCAGCCTTGGACTGTAGTCAATGTCCTCCCACGTGAGTCATTTCAGGTGCTTTTACAGGTTTCCTTCCCTTCTTGTCCTCGGGGGACAACTACTAACTTCTTCTTTCTTAGGAATAGGAGAACATTTCCAGCATGGCAGGCAGGGAGACGCCCACGAGTTCTTACGCTGCACTGTCGATGCCATGCAGAGAGCTTGTCTGAGTGGAAGCAGCGAGTAAGCACAAGCAAATTCCCATTTCAACATGCCCAAGCCCTTTGGACTCCTTGATGTACTCCCATCAAGGAAACCCTACAGCCAGGGATTTCAAAGCAAAACTCTTGGAGGAGATAACTCTCTGCCCTACTTCTGAGCTCCAATTACCGTTTCTTTCCAGCCTGGATGTCTCTTCTCAAGCAACTACCGTCATCCACCAAATATTTGGGGGTGTGCTGAGATCCAGAGGTACTTTTCCATGACTATTGCTCTCCTTGGAACTGTCTGTGTCCTTCTCTCTGCCTGTGATAAACAGCTCATTGTGTGACTGGCGTAGCAGGTATGGAGGCCGTAAACCGGCACAGTCAGTCGACTTCCCCTGTCGCTGAGCATTTTGATTTGCCTTGCAGTCACGTGCTTGAGCTGCAAAGCTGTTTCCGATTCTTATGAGGCCTTCCCGGATATTCCTTTGGATATAAAAGTAAGAGGGTTTATTACTGTGATTCAAGACATCCCAAGGCCACTGTAGCTGGTGTAAAAACAAATACTGCAACCCCAAGAGAAGAGAGCTTGGTGGTGGGTGGGAAGTGGAATGGACTGTGTCCTTCTGGGGAGGCCATGGCAGTGGTCTCCCTCTAGGTGCTGGCTTTAAGCTGGACAAGCAGGCATTATCCTCCCTGCACCCTTGAGGGACTCCCATCCTTCTTCCCTTTGCCCTCCCTCAACACCCGTCTGGCTCCCAGGCGGATGGGTTGTGTTGTTTTCATTACGATGAGCCTGCACCCCATCGGTAGCTGAACTGAGTGGTGCCACACAGAGGTCACTCTTGATAGCCCTGGGCATTCCTGGGAAATGAGGGAAATGGTCACCATAATACCCTCTTTCTGCCTCCTTCTGGACACTGCTTGTGGGTTCACAGTGGGTCTCCTCAGCCTCAGCTACCTGGGCCTTCTTGGCAGCTCTTAGCTAAGTGTTTGGGCAAGGGCGTTTCCCCGAGCTCAGTGCTCCCCTTTCTCCCTCCTCCAGGCAGCCTCATCTGTCACCGCAGCTCTGGAGGACTTTGTCAAACCCGAGCAGCTGGATGGTGAAAACTGCTTTAAATGTAGCAAGTAAGATGATTACTAACGACATATTAATGCTAGATCCTTCATGAAGGTGCTGCATGTCATCGTGCAGAAGTCATCTTTTCAAGGAGGTTTAATGCACAATAATGGGACGCAGCTGTTGTTTAATCTGGTACTTATGGTTCTGAACAGCCTTAAAACAGCGTCAGGATGTGTGAGACAGGAAAGCTTGTCTTGCCTTCTGGCGGGGAAAAAGGCTGCCCTTCAGCATCTGGCCCTGTGCTTGGTTTCAAGGTGTGACAAGATGGTTGCCGCCTCCAGGAGGTTTACAATCCATCACGTGCCCAACGTTCTCACCGTGTGTCTGAAAACGTGTGTTGAACCTTTCACCGGCAGGAAGATCAGCAAGGTGCGTACGCAATTGGAGTGCAACTTTCTCTTCCTGGAGCGGGAGATTTCCCAGAGCAGTATGCTCTTTCACAAGCCGTTCATGTTGGGTTTTTCGTGTTCCCTTCTGGGGAGACGAGAGTGCCCGTGGGAAGACAAGCATGGACTCTGCTCCGACAGAGCTGCTTTGGCCAGGAACAGTTTCCTGCCACCCAAACCATTACATGTTGCAGGCTATTCCATGTACTATCTCAGGATCATTTCTGAGCCCTCTTGGTCTCTCCGTAGGTGGTGGAGTATCCCGAGTACTTGGATCTTCGGCCATACACATCCCAGGCAGCAGGAGAACCGCTCCTCTACGCCTTATATGCTGTCCTGGTACATCGCGGTGTTACCTGTCATGCAGGACACTATTTCTGCTACACCAAGGTCAAGAGCACCTTCCTTCCTAGCAGGGGAAAAATGTGTGCTGGGGAAGGCAAACTTTCACAGCAGGGTTACTGGCAGCCAAGGTTCTGGGGGAGAAGGTCTCCTTCCCGGCTGCGCTGGATTTCTTTTGGCGTCCTCTTGGTTCTGTAGTTTTCTGCCTGGGTTATCCCTGAGAAACCAGGCAGTTCATCTCCAGCTCTCGATGCCTTTCTTTGCAGGCCAGCGATGGACTGTGGTACAAGATGAACGATGCGTCTGTGGATGGCTCTGACATCAACACAGTTCTCAGGCAGCAAGCCTATCTACTGTTCTATGTCAGGTAATAACCAGTATTCAGATGGGTTCCGAATACGTTTCCTTCTCCTGGCTTTGCTCTTTTTCTTCTCATCCTCCTGAGTGTTTCTCTTTCGGTCCTAGGAGACAGCTCCTACCTGCATCATTCAGTGCTGTCAAGTCTGAACTACCCCACCTCCGTCCTTACCTTTCCTTGCCGGGCTTTCGGCTCCTGCCCTGCTGTAAACTGCTCCTTGTCTGCTCTCTGAAGCTGGCTAATGTAGAGAAGAGTACTTAAAGGGGGCCTGCAGGAAAGATGGGAAGGGACTCTTTATCAGGGAGTGTAGTGATAGGACGAGGGGTAATGGTTTTAAACTGAACGAGGGAAGATGTAAATTAGGTATTAGGGAGAAGTTTTTTACGGTGAGGGTGGTGAGACACTGGAAGAGGTTGCCCAGAGAAGCTGTGGATGCCCCCTCCCTGGAAGCATTCAAGGCCAGCTTGGATGGGACATTGAGCAGCCTGATCGAGTGGAAGGTATCCCTGCCCATGGCAGGGGACTTGGAACTAGATGATCTTTAAGGTCCCTTCCAACCCAAACCGTTCTGTGATTCTGTGACTCTATGAAATGGAGGCTGCAGGGGGTATAAAGACAAGGACTTGCTCTGACAGGTGTAGACCTGGTGGGAAGACCCCAGTCGAATTTCTCATTTCTAGTCTCGGTTACGTCTTTTCTCTGTTGTGGAAACTGCTCCAAGAAAATGACTGAACCCCAGGGGAGGCTGCAAGAACAGACCTAAATGGAGATCACTCTTTGTTTCTCCAGGTGCTCTGATTTGAAAACTGGAGAAAGGGCTTCTTCCTCACCAGCACCATCATATGCCCGTCCCTTCCTCAGTCAGCGGGGGGCCGACAGCAAACAGGCGTGCTCTGTGGGACCACAGGGTCTGCCTCGTCGGACTAAGGTAACTGTGGGGAGGTGGGTCAGGGCAGCAGGTGGACAGTGGATTTCTTTCTGGGCTCTTGGCATTGCTCTCTTTTCCCTCCCACACTGCAGCTTTCTTCACAGCCCCAACACTGCTCCCTCTTAAAGCATCCCACCAAGATCCATCCCATTTGTCTGCCTTTGGCCCTTTGGCCTTTGCAGCCCTCCAGGAGAGCCTTTGGGAGGCCCTTAGCTGTCCCCTCCCACAGCTTCTGGGCTTTCCTCACTCTTCTGGTCCTTTCAGGAGGAAAGGGCAGGACCTTTTCACAGCTCTCTTTGCAGGACGTGGCGCTGGGCATGGAGGACTCTGCAGAGGACAGCAGCTCCTCTGCAACAGCCAGCAAGAGCCAGCTCACCTGGGCAGCTGCACGGGAGGCATCTGCAGGCTGGCCGCGCTTCATCTGGCCAGGCAGGCTCAGCATCGCCTCCTACGTTGGCTCCTGCCTGCATCGCTTCTTCCGTGGCTGTGTAAGGCTGGTGTCCAGAAGGAAAGCTGCGTGCCCGCTCTGCTCTCAACCATGTGAACGTGTGCTGCACACCACGCGAGAAGACATCAGCAAAGAGGAGCATGGATTCAGCCCTTGTTCCCACTGCCAGAAGAGTGGTGCCAAGGAGAGGGCGCGGAGCAGATCCCCGCAGTGGGGAAAAGATCTCCGCAGCTGGTGCGTGGACACCACGGACTATGACCACTCAGCAGGGAGGAGGAGGAGGAGAACTGGTCCTCCAAGGCGTGATCATGCTCCCAGGGATGATGCAGCTGCAGGGCCCTCCAACGGCAGCTCCCAGTCAGCTCCTGCACCCAGTGCTGCTCAGGAGCAAACCCTGCCAATACAGAGAGAGCAGAGCAGATCTCTGCGGCGGGGCTATGATCTCCGAAGCCGGTTTGTGGAGATCACGGACTACTCCTGCTCAGCAAGGGAGAGGAGGAGGTGGAGAACAAGTCCTCCACATCGTGACCGAGCCCTGAGGGATGAGACAGCTCCAGGGCCCTGCAAGGCCAGCTCCAAATGGGCTCCCGCACGCCGGGCTGCTCGGGAGCAAACCCTGCCAATGCAGAGAGAGCGGAGCAGATCCCCGCAGCGGGGCTATGATCTCCGCAGCCGGTTTGTGGAGATCACGGACTACCCCTGCTCAGGAATTGGGAAGAGGAGGGTGAGAACAAGTCCTCCGCATCGTGACCGAGCCCTGAGGGATGAGACAGCTCCAGGGCCCTCCAACGCCAGCTCCAAGTGGGCTCCCGCACCCAGGGCTGCTCAGGAGCAGCTGAGGCAGAGAGAGCGGAGCAGATCCCTGCAGCAGGGCTATGATCTCCGCAGCCGGTTTGTGGAGATCACGGACTACCACCGCCCAGCAAGGGGGAGGATGAGGTGGAGAACAAGTCCTCCACGATGTGACCGAGCTCCAAGGGATGACACAGCTCCAGGGCCCTCCAATGTCAGCTCCAAGTGGGCTCCTGCACCCAGGGCTGCTCGGGAGCAAACCCTGCTGAGGCAGAGAGAGCGGAGCAGATCCCCGCAGTGGGGCTATGATGTCTGCAGCCAGTTTCTGGAAACCACAGACTATGACACCTCAGCAGGGAAGAGCAGGAGGAGGCGGGTTTCAGTGCCTCAGAGACGCACGCCAGACAAAGGCTCGGGGCACTGCGGTGGTGACAGGGACAGATTGTGACCATGGCTGAAGAAGGAGCACAGCATCTTTCTGCTGCTGTGCCACAGAGGAGCAGCAGAAGAAAAAAGAGGAAGAGAAAATGAGGAAGCACCAAAACTGCCCCCAGCAGGGACCGAGCTGCACAAAGGGCACCAGCAGCCCACCCTGCCCCCCCTCCCAGTGCTGCCTCTGGCCAGGAAGAGCTCAGAGAGACCTTCCACAGACTCGGACAGCTCTGCCGGCGAGCCCGCCTGCCCACAGGTCCCGCGAGGAAGAGCTTTAAGCCCTGGTCAGCTCTTGGGATCGCCTTGCAAAAACAACACGCACTTGGTACCAACAGTCAGAAAAGCCAAAGCCAGAATTAAAAACACTCGTTGGCCTTGCATATGCAATTCCTGGGGTGTTTTCTTCTCTGTAGGTTTTGGGGCAATTGGAGGAAATGCCCAATGTGGGAGGTTTATGTCTTGGGATTTTGAAAGCTGTGTGCTTGCATGTGCCCATCTTGCAATCTCTTCTTGTCAAATATGGAGATCAAGTCACTCAAACAAAAATGGGCTGGCTGAGACGAGAGCGAGTGGGACTGAAACAGGCTGAACGGCCGGGCCCTGAGGGTGCTGCTCAGTGGCACCAAGCCCAGTGCGAGGCCAGTAAGCAGGGGTGTCTCCCAGGGGTCAAGACTGGGTCTGATCCTGTTTATCATCTTCCTTAATTAATGTTCTGGACGATGGGGCAGAGTGCACCCTCAGCAAGCTGGCCGATGACACCAGACTGGCAGCAGTGGCGCTTAGGCCATGGGGTCGTGCTGCCGTCCCGAGGGACCTGGGCAGGCTGCAGAGATGGGCTGACAGGGCCCTCATGCCCAGACCAGAAAGGGGACGTGCAAAGGGTGCTGTGCGGGTGACGAGCAGCGGCACAGGCTGCCCAGGGAGACTGTGGAGTCTCCCTCCCTGGAGATGTTCCACAGCCCTCTAGACATGGTCATGGACAAGCGGCTGCAGGAGGCCCTGCTTGAGCAGGGGGGTTGGACCAGGTGACTTTGTCCTCCAGCTGACCTCCCGGCCAGCCTCAAGCAGCCGCTGATTCTGTGAAATGGACGCCTGGAAGAGGACCCAGCCACCAACGCTGTCCCCCTCAGGCGGCCATCGACAGCTCCACCAGCAAGCTGCAGCCGTGGAGAGGAGCCCAGGGCGGAGCAGGCTCCTGGCAGGACCTGCGGCCCCGGGAGAGGAGCCCAGGCAGCAGCAGGTTCTCTGGGCGGAGCTGCGGCCCGTGGGGCCCAGGCAGGAGCAGGGGAATGGCGTGAGGAGGAAGGGGCGGCAGAGCCGAGGCGCTGTGGGCTGCCCGCAGCCCCATTCCCCGTCCCCCTGCAGCGCTGGGAGGGGAGAGGGGCCCGAGGAGCCGGGAAGGAGGAGTGAGGCTGAGCCTGGGAAGGGCGGGGCTGGGGGAAGCCGTTTGGGGTGGGGTTTGGTGCTGCTCTCCTGCTGCCTTTTCCCTTGGCCCCAAACCGCATCAGCCTGGCCCCGCTCAGGCCCCGCTCGCCCCTGAGGGGGCGCAGGCGGCTCTGGGAGGAGAGGCCCGGGCTGCTCCCGCCCACCCAGCCAGAGCCGCGCCATTGGCCACAGCTGAGCCAATCGGCAGAGCCGGTGTTGGCCTGTCAGTGCCAGGCGGCCTGGGGCGGGGCCGGAGGGGCCAGAGGCCCAGCGGCCTGAGGAGAATGGGGGCAGAGAGGGGCCGGGGGCAGGCGGGGGGCCCCGCTCAGCAGCCGAAACCAGTTCCCACCAGTGCAGCCCTGGCTGAGGACAGCCCTGGGGAGAGCAGCACAAACCCATTTCCCTTTTCCCAGCCTCCCTGGCTGCCGGCTGCAGCCGAGGCAGAGGCCGCGCAGGGGAGGGCTCCTCCTGCCAGCGCTGCTGATGGCGGCAGAGGAGAGAGCGGCCTGGTCCTGCTGAGCGCAGGGCCGCTCTCCCGCCTGGGCTGCCCCTCGGCCCGGCGCTGCATCTCAGCACCAAGGGTCTGTGTGGTTGGTGGTGTTGTTTTCCGGAAGGGTTGTTCCCCCATCCCATCCTCCCTTCCCCCTCCCTGCCCCGGCCAATATTCACCGGAACCGTGCTGGCAGAAGCTCCCGGTTCCTGTTAAGGTCATTTACATGGAATAATTTAAAGGCAATTTCATGAGGCTGCAATTCAAACTGCTCCAGGTACACTGGAGCTTTAAATGTGCAGTTGCCTGCCAGTGACCTTTCATATGCCTTTCTTCCTAGGTTCATTCATTGCATTCCCACCAAAACCAAAGCCCCGGCTTACACATGGAAAGGGGCAAAACCCGCCGTGGGAGACAGCTGCTCTCCAGTCCTCATTGCTGTCTGGAGCCCTCCGTGACCAGGAATGGGCAGTAGGTGCCTGCAGTGTATCCCATCTCTGGATGTGCCAGGGCAAACACCAAGCTCACAGCTGGCCCAAGTGAGTAACAGCTCTCCAGCCGTTCGTGCAGACAAGACAGACAGCCTTTCTTTTTTGCCCCGTGTCAGTGCAGTACAAAACAATCAGCTCCTCGGACTGAGGAGCCTCGGGCTGAGGCAAAGGCGGCATTAAGTACCTCAGCCTTTTCCTCGTCCCTTGTCCCTGTTTCCCCCCGCCTCCAATAAAGGATGGAGATTCTCCCTAGCCCTCCTTCTGTTGCTAATGCATTTCCAGAAACAGTTTTTATTGTCTTTGAGGGCAGCAGCCAGATTCAGTTCCAGCTGGGCAGTCTCCTTCTCCCTCCCCTGCGGGAGCCCCGCCCTCCCGAGGTGAGATGTGGGGGCGGGGCGTTCCTGGGGGAGGGGCGAAACCGCGGGGGCGTGGCTGCGGTGGGGAGGCCGGGCTGTGAGGTCACAGACCCCCGTTGTGCGTCACCTTGATGTGCTCTGCTGTGCCACGGGCACCGCTCTGGCAGTGCCAGCTGCAGCGGCAGCAGCAGCAGCAGCAGCATGGTGCAGGTGTGGGGGGCTGTGGCCCCCACCCGCCTCCTTCTTCTCCTCCTCCTGGTGGCTCTGCAAGCCCAGGATGCGCGGGCTGCTCCGTGGCGAGCGCGGGGATTAGGTAGGCAGGCGGGCAAGGGACGGCACCCAGCCCTGGGCAGCATGGAGCGGAGCCCACCGCACCTCGGGGTGGCAGCAGGGCCAGGGCTGTAGTGGGGCAGGGCTGGGAGAGCAGCGGGGCTGGGCTGAGACGGGTGAGCTGTGGCAGCTCCTCGGGCCAGCGGGAGGCAGACGCCCTGCAGGGAGGCACAGGGGCTGCGGCCGCTGCAGGCGGCTTTTGCAGGTGAACGGTGGTGCCAGGAGTGGTGCCTGGCCCTGCCGTACAGCTCTGGCCCTGCCGTGCAGGCCGGGGGAAGGCTGCCTGAGCAGGGCGTCGCAGGGCCAGCTCTCGTGATGGTGCCAGGGGCAACAGACCACAGGAGCACTTCTCTCCCAGGCTGCTCACAGCTGTGCCTGGGGCCGTGGCTCTGCCGCTCCCCAGCTGGGTCCCAGCTTTCAGCCTCGGGGACGTCTGTCCTCAGGAGGTGTCCGCTCAGGAAGACGGCAGCATTCCTGCTCTAGCCCTGCAGTGCTCTCCTTGGGCAAACACAGGTCCCCGACACACAGCCCCAGCCCACAGCCCAGGGGAACAGACGGGGCAGCACTTGTGCAGCCTCTCACTGCCCAGCGGGCTCTTCTCCATGAGACGTGCGAATGATCATTTTATTCCTCCCGTGCTTTCATGTGGGCTTCTTTTGTGCACAGCAGAGATCTCCCAGTAAGAAATCCCCGAGGGGCCGTATGTTTGTCCAGCCGCTCCTTGAGGGGAGTTGCACACGGCCTGGAAACGGTATTTTGAGAGCTGCCAGGTGCCAGCCAACAGGTCACCCGGGCCCCTCTGCAGCTTTGGAAATCTCCCCCCCACGTCTGGGTGCCACGTCATTCCCTGACTCCCCTCCAGTCACTGCAGGTCACTGGGAAAGAAGTAGCTCACAACATCTAATGGAAACGTGCTTGATTACAGCTGTGCCTGTAGGCGACAGCCACCAGACTTCTCAGCCTGATCTTGTCCGGGAGCCTCAGGGCGATCCCACAGGTATGGCACTTGAATGCATGAGCATTTAGGGTTTCATAGTCTGTTCCTATGAATTTTTACTTAATCATTTCTTGGCCAATGCTCAGACGTGCAGAAGAGCAGAGAGGGAATGGGTCGGGCTGAGTGATGTCCCCTGGGGCACTCTGCCTTGCGAAGCTGTCTTTGCCAGCCTCTGCCAGCCTGCGCTGCTTCCAGTGCCTGCTGCAAAGCCAGCGGGCTTGTTGGGGTTGAGTTTAGAGCTGGTGGGAGCTCCAGGGAGTCCTTTCTCCCGACAGCTCTGTGCACGGGTTGTTTTGGATCAGCATGGTCCAGGCACCCAGGAACTGTCTGCACGATGCTCCGGAGTGGCAGGGAGAGCGGAGTGCCATGGAGCAATCCCGCGTTTGAACGGCATTCCCTGCCCTTCAGCCCTGAGGAAGTATACGGAACTATTTCACGGGAGCTGCTCTCTTCTGTTGGTTTCCAGACGTGGCGGGAGGCGATGGATATCCAGCTTCCCCGCTGGGTCCCAGGGCTGACGTGCAGGGAGATCGCATGGGTACGTCATGGCTTTTTACTGCCTTTGAGAGCTGCCAGCTGCAAGCCCAAATGCGTGCGGGTGTGAGAATATTGACCTGCGCTGTGTGTGCCGTGACATTCCGTGATCCCCGTGTATGTTCTGCTGTTCAGTTATGATGGTGTATATCACAGTGTAGGATGGAAACGTGTCACGGGTGTTTGGTTGCAGATGTGGCTCCAGCTCCTCAGCTGGATCCTGCGCTGGAGCTCAGCTGGCATCCCAGGGGTGAGCAGTCAGTCTTGGCTGACTTCACAGGCTAAGCACTCCTTTTCAGTATTTTAGTAGTGAGAAATTTAACTGGATCCTTTCTGTTAAGGTCCTCAAAGAGCAAAGTATAAAGCCAGACTGGGGAAATCTTCCCAGCAGCCATCAGAAGTCCTAAAGGAAATCCTGGGACAACTGGAGAAAGCGGCACATGGTGGGTGGATAGCACTCTTAACCAGAAGGCTTGGGAAGCTGAGGTTTTAGACACCTGCATGGACAAGCCATAGGCAGCCCAAGCAGAAAGGGCTCGAGGAGAGCCTCGCTGCACTGACACGCGATTGCACACCTCGCAGGTGCTGGTGAGCTGCAGAGATGGTGCAGAGTCTCTGCTGCCAGTTGTGGTTCCGGCTGAGTCCCAGGCACAGCTGCTGCCCCAGTTATCCCATCGCTGGCCAGAGCTGTTCTGGGTAGACGCTGGTATCCAGCTGGCAGGAACTGGTGGTGCTCACACCTTGCTGCCAGTGGCCGGAGGGGAGAGAGCCCTTGGGCGGCAGAGAGGATGCGCAGGCAGCTTGGGGTCGCTGAGAGCGGCAGACTTTGCCGGGGCTGCAGGCATGCCCTGGCCAGGGTCGGAGCAGCCCCGACTTCACCGCCTGGTCCAGCCCCGTTGTTCTCCTTGATGTTTGAGGACTCTGTGAGACCTCGGGGTCAGGGACAGGTGAAAGCCGGACACCCAGCTTGGGGCCGGACACTGAACCTGAAGGCAGCTAAAATGAAAGGCTGTGCATTCAGTCTCGGGAGGTTTAGCTGTCTGTGTGTAGTTGTGCTTTAGATACCTTGGTTGTGGCTTTCCTCTTGTTTTGGGGGACTGTGGGCTCTTCACTGCCGCTTGTGAAAGTGCCCAGACCATGGTTGCAAGAGCTTGGGGTTCATTCCACTGTGTGGGGCTGTTACCCTTAGTGTGTGATGGAGTTGGCATGATGGGACGTGCTTCTCCGAAGGGCTCTTTCCCCAGCTGAGTTGGCTGCAGCGTCCTCCTGTCCTCTCTGAGGGAAGTAATTTACCGTCATCTTGCAGTTTGCCCAAAATGAACTGAGTGGAATGTGAACAGGAAGATGACCTGCAATCTCCCAGTCTCTCAGCAGGTCAGGTTTTGCCGTCTACTGGTAAACTGGAAAGTGTCCCATGCTCAATTTTTTTCCGTGACTGACACATTGTTTGGACCAGTGATGAGGTGCACCCCCAAACGCCCAGGCTTTGTTTCTGAGTGTAATTAATGTATTTTGCCTCCTGAAGATACCGTGTTCCTGAGGAGGAACGGTTACTTCTACTTCAACTGACCCACTTTCTTTCTAAAGAGATGGACGGTGAGACCGTGGAGAAGGAGGCGCTTGAGGAAGGAGGCAGTCCCTCATTGCCAGTCTCTGATGGAAAAATGGGGGCAATCCAACCAAGCGGCGTGCCAGGTAATTGCTGTCCCTCGGTCATCCAGTGTCACATCTCAAAATCCCTGGGTGTCTGCAGGCTCTTCCCCTGGTGCCAGCTACTGCACATGGTGTCAGCAGCCGAACTATTAGTACAGAGCCAGTGTTCTGAAGGGAGCCAGGAGCGGCTCCCTGAGGATGGCTGTCGTCTCGGGGGTGTGGAGGTTCTTGCCAGCAGTGTGCCAGAGAGACACCGGTAACCCTCTGTGGATGTGGTGAAGTGCTCGCCTCCCACCGCCCCCCTTTCCCAGGAATTTCAGAACTCTGCCATTTTGGGAACGAGGCCATCTGAACCACGTGCAGTAGATGATGGGAAATGTGACTCTTGATCGAATGTGCCTCCCTCAGTACCTGCATCCCAGAGCTTGCCGTGCATCCCTAGAGGCCCTAGGCCCAACAGAGGGGGATCCCTGCTGTGAGCCGAGATGCAAAGGGATTCACTGGCAGATCAGGCACAGGCTCAGAGGGCACCTGCACCGTCCTTCTGCACCCCCTGTGCCTGAGCCATGCTGAAGCTTTACCTTCCTCTGCTTCTTGGCAGTGCTGCCCAGCCCCGGGGAAAGCCACCCCACCGGAATATATGAATTTTTTCAAAAGACTCCATGTTCTGGGCAGTCTTGAAGGGGGGCATAAGTGGGAGAGAAGTGCTGAAAACTGGAGGCATGCAAGCAGTGTGCCCATGGTGGAGAAAAGGCAAAGGGGGAGAGCAATGTGGAGGTGTCTCGTGAGAGGGCCTGACTCCGTCCCCTCGGGGTGTGGGTGCTGGGCTGGGGAGGGAGAGCTGGGGGTGGCACTCCCTGATGCAGGGATGCAGAAAGAGAGGCTCCAGAGTGCATTGGTTGGCAATGGCTTTGGGAGTTTCCTTTGTTTCTACTGAAACGTTGCAGCCCCAGGATGGTCACTCCTTCGGAGATGCTAACAAAGTGAGAGAGACCATTTCCTGGCAATGTCAGACCTCCTGTGAGATTGCCAGTCGTGCGCAGGACACGCTAACGTGCAGAATTGTTCCTCCAGGTGTGGATGGCAGGAGAAACTCAAATGCTGTGGATCCCAATGATTTCCAGAAATACTGCATAGAAGGCGCCGTGGCAGTCTTGGGCTCCGTGCTGTTTGGGATGGCATTGTGTGGTGTGATCTGTCTGTGGAGGAAGAGGAAACAGTGAGTTGTTGGCAGGTTTTTTTGGCCAAACTTCTGTATGAGATGGCTGCTGTTGGTCATGAAGCATTTCGAGTATTCTGGAGTGGTGAGTTACTTATTGGCTAGACTCGACTGAGGTTTCTGCTGTAAGATGCTTTAAGTGGCCTCTCCATTCATGGGCATTCTTTTCTGAAAGCCCTTCTTACTGTGGCAAGTGTTGGTTACAAGTGACCCTGCCTCAACAAGAGCCGACCCAGCGAGAGACGTAGGCAGAGCAAGGTCAGAAAGTAAAAACAACAGGGGATGCTGTTGCCATAGAAAGTGAGAACTGCAATAGTGACATCTCCCTACCAGTGAACCCCGCAGCAGAAATCACTCTGTTAGGTGATGCCATAAATCCCAGATGTTCACCGCAGCCAAGGTGTCCCAGCAACGCAGACCGTGGTGCCGAACCTTCCCAGCTCTGTGCCTTGCTTTGGAGAAAGAGTCAGTCTGTCCCACCTGCAGCCCAACACCGCCAGCGTGCGCGTTCTCAGCACAGGCAGGGCTTTTGTCTGTGCAGGGTACGTATCCCTTTGGATAGGTCTTGTGAAGAGAGGATGGAGAGCACCTCAGCGAGCAGTGAGCCGAGGCTGTCCCCTTGCCTGGTCAGGGATGGGCATGGAGGCGAGCGCTGGTCCCTGCCAGGCACGCTGAGAAAGGCGACCAGGAGGCTCTGCTGGCCCTGCAGTGCCGTGCCTGGCTTTGGTCCCCTCGGCCTGCCGGGGTCAGGTCTCCTTCCCGGCACATGCAGAGCAGGCAGGTCAGGATGGTCAGGGCCGAGAGGAGACGAGCCATGGGCAGGCGAGCAGAGCCCCAGCCGAGGGGTGCGGGGCGCCCCGTTTTCTGCACAAAGCTCTCCGTGCCCACAGCTGCCACGTGCAGCCAGGTGCCCAAACCCCACAGGGCGCCCAGCGCTGCCCCGCACCCTGGCACCCACGTGGCACCGCAGCTGCAGCGGGGCCTCAGCAGCCTCCTCTCTTCACAGGCGCCTCTCTGCAGCTTCGTGAGCCCAGCCTGACACCAGCAGCCGCCCCACGCGCCCAGACAGCTGTCCCGCATGCCCCAGAACCCCTGAGAGCCGGACCCGATGCCAGCAGCCACCGCCTGTGCCTGGAAATCCATCCCACCTGCCACGGAGCACCAAGGAACCGGCCCCCGCCTGCCCAAACAGTGTGTGTCCTGAAAAAAGGGTGTTGTTAATAAAAGACAGGTTTGGACCCTTTAAATCAGGCCTGGGACTCTAAAAATGAGGCTTTGGACCTTCAAGGTCAGAACTGGGGACTTAAAAATGACGCTCTGCGCCCTTTAAATGCGTCCATGAACCTTAAAAGCGAGGCTTGGAAATATTGCAAATGAGGGTGTGGACCCTGAAAATGAGGGTTTGGACCTTAAAAAGAGCGTTTCGACCCTAGAATCAAAGCTTTGTACTCTAAAAATGAAGCTTTGGGCCCTAAAAATGAAGCTGTGAGCCCTAAAAGAGGGCTTTGGACACTCAGCATGTGGCTTGGGCCCTCAAAACGACTGGCTGGATCCTCCAAATGCCACCTTGGAGCCTGAAAGTGAGGCTTTGGAAAGTCAAAACGAAGCTTTGAAGTCTATAAAGGAGACTACGCAAACTCCAATGGAGCCTTTGGACCACTAACATGAAACTCTGAAGTCTAAAATGACGCTCTGGGAGCAAAACTAAGAGTTCAGAAAGTAAAAACGAGCCTTTGGACCCTCTAAATGTAGCTTTGGACCCTGAAAAGAGGCTTGCTGCCCTAAAAGTGACGGTGTAAACCGTAAAGAGGAAACTGTGGGCCCCCCAAAAAGGCTATGGATAATAAAAGACAGGTTTGGAACAAAAAAAATGAGGATTTTGGCCCTCAAAGGGACTCTTTGGGCACTAAAAAGAATGGGCCAGATGCTACAAATGACACTCGGGACCCTGCAAACGAGGGGAACACGTTATGTTCCTCTCTGGCCCCAGGAGCCGAAGCTTTGATCCTGAATATAGGGCTTTGGGCACCCCAGTGAAGGCTTTGAGCTGTCAAAGGGGGCTTTGGAGCCTCTAAAGGAGAGTTTGGACCCTCCAAAGGAGGATTTGGGCCTTCAAAAGGGGGCTTGGGAAAGGAAATGGAGGTTTTGAACCCTGAAATGAGGCTTGGTGCCCTAAAATGATGCTTTGGTACCAAAACCTAAGGCTTTTCACCCTAAAGATGGGGTTTTGGAGGCTCAAAATGAGGCTTTGGACATGAAACAAAGGAGGCTTTGTAGCGTAAATGAGGAGTTTGGACCCTCAAAGGAGACTTTGGGCCCACCAAATGAGTATTTGGGCTGTCAAAATGAGGCTTTGGTCCGTCCAAATTGCAGACTGGATCCTACAAATGAGGCTATGGTTCCTGAAAGCGAGGCTTCGGTCCCTGAAAAGGAGGCTTTAGAAGCTAAAACTGAGGGTTTGAGCCCAAAAATGAGCCTTTGGACCCTATAAATAAGGCTTTGGACTCCAAGAATCAGGCTTTGGACCTTCAAAATCAGAACTGGGGACGTAAAAATGACACTGTGGGCCCTTGAAAGGAGTCCTTGAATCTTAAAAGTGGGGCTTGGAAATTTTAAGTGAGGGTTCAGACCCTGAAAATGAGGGCTTGGACCATCAAAAGGAGGCTTTCAAGCCTAGAATCAAAGCTTTGTACTCTAAAACTGAAGCTTTGAGCCCTAAAACAGGGGGTTGGCCCTAAAAACGAGGGTTTGGAAACTCAAGATGCAACTTGGGCCCTCAAAACAGCTGGCGGCATCCTGAGACTGAGCCTTTGGAGCCTGAAATGGAGGCTTTGGAAAGTCAAAATGAGGCTTTGGTATCTAAAAAGGGGACTTTGCAAACTGAAAGGGAGCCTTTGGATCATAAAAATGAGGCTTTGGAGCCTAAAAGGAGACTTCAGAGCCTAAAATGAGCCTTTGATCCCTAATAGTGAGGCTTTGGGCCATAGAAATGAGGCTTTGGACCTTCAAGGTCAGAATTGGTGTCTTACAAATGATGCTCTGCGCCCTTTAAGTGAGTCCTTGAGCCTTGAAAGTGAGGCTTGGAAATATTGCAAATGAGGGTGTGGACCCTGAAAATGAGGGTTTGGACCTTAAAAAGGAGGCTTTCAATCTTAGTCTCAAAGCTTTGTACTCCAAAAATGAAGCTTTGGGCCCTAAAAATGAAGCTGTGAGCCCAAAAAGAGGGGTTTGGACACTCAGCATGTGGCTTGGGCCCTCAAAACGACTGGCTGGATCCTCCAAATGCCACCTTGGAGCCTGAAAGTGAGGCTTTGGAAAGTCAAAACGAAGCTTTGAAGTCTATAAAGGAGACTACGCAAACTCCAATGGAGCCTTTGGACCACTAACATGAAACTCTGAAGTCTAAAATGACGCTCTGGGAGCAAAACTAAGAGTTCAGAAAGTAAAAACAAGCCTTTGGACCCTCTAAATGTAGCTTTGGACCCTGAAAAGAGGCTTGCTGCCCTAAAAGTGACGGTGTAAACCGTAAAGAGGAAACTGTGGGCCCCCCAAAAAGGCTATGGATAATAAAAGACAGGTTTGGAACAAAAAAAATGAGGATTTTGGCCCTCAAAGGGACTCTTTGGGCAGTAAAAAGAATGGGCCGGATGCTACAAATGACACTCGGGACCCTGCAAACGAGGGGAACACGTTATGTTCCTCTCTGGCCCCAAGAGCTGAAGCTTTTTTCCCAAATATAGGGCTTTGGGCACCCCAGTGAAGGCTTTGAGCTGTCAAAGGGGGCTTTGGAGCCTCTAAAGGAGAGTTTGGACCCTCCAAAGGAGGATTTGGGCCTTCAAAAGGGGGCTTGGGAAAGGAAATGGAGGTTTTGAACCCTGAAATGAGGCTTGGTGCCCTAAAATGATGCTTTGGTACCAAAACCTAAGGCTTTTCACCCTAAAGATGGGGTTTTGGAGGCTCAAAATGAGGCTTTGGACATGAAACAAAGGAGGCTTTGTAGCGTAAATGAGGAGTTTGGACCCTCAAAGGAGGCTTTGGGCCCACCAAATGAGTATTTGGGCTGTCAAAATGAGGCTTTGGTCCGTCCAAATTGCAGACTGGATCCTACAAATGAGGCTATGGTTCCTGAAAGCGAGGCTTTGGTCCCTGAAAAGGAGGCTTTAGAAGCTAAAACTGAGGGTTTGAGCCCCAAAATGAGCCTTTGGACCCTCTAAATAAGGGTTTGGACTCTAAGAATGAGGCTTTGGACCTTCAAAATCAGAACTGGGGACTTAAAAATGACACTGTGGGCCCTTGAAAGGAGTCCTTGAATCTTAAAAGTGGGGCTTGGAAATTGTAAGTGAGGGTTCAGACCCTGAAACTGAGGGCTTGGACCATCAAAAGGAGGCTTTCAAGCCTAGAATCAAAGCTTTGTACTCTAAACCTGAAGCTTTGAGCCCTAAAACAGGGGGTTGGCCCTAAAAACGAGGGTTTGGAAACTCAAGATGCAACTTGGGCCCTCAAAACAGCTGGTGGCATCCTGAAACTGAGCCTTTGGAGCCTGAAATGGAGGCTTTGGAAAGTCAAAATGAGGCTTTGGTATCTAAAAAGGGGACTTTGCAAACTGAAAGGGAGCCTTTGGATCATAAAAATGAGGCTTTGGAGCCTAAAAGGAGACTTCAGAGCCTAAAATGAGCCTTTGATCCCTAATAGTGAGGCTTTGGGCCATAGAAATGAGGCTTTGGACCTTCAAGGTCAGAATTGGTGTCTTACAAATGATGCTCTGCGCCCTTTAAGTGAGTCCTTGAGCCTTGAAAGTGAGGCTTGGAAATATTGCAAATGAGGGTGTGGACCCTGAAAATGAGGGTTTGGACCTTAAAAAGGAGGCTTTCAATCTTAGTCTCAAAGCTTTGTACTCCAAAAATGAAGCTTTGGGCCCTAAAAATGAAGCTGTGAGCCCTAAAAGAGGGCTTTGGACACTCAGCATGTGGCTTGGGCCCTCAAAACGACTGGCTGGATCCTCCAAATGCCACCTTGGAGCCTGAAAGTGAGGCTTTGGAAAGTCAAAACGAAGCTTTGAAGTCTATAAAGGAGACTACGCAAACTACAATGGAGCCTTTGGACCACTAACATGAAACTCTGAAGTCTAAAATGACGCTCTGGGAGCAAAACTAAGAGTTCAGAAAGTAAAAACGAGCCTTTGGACCCTCTAAATGTAGCTTTGGACCCTGAAAAGAGGCTTGCTGCCCTAAAAGTGACGGTGTAAACCGTAAAGAGGAAACTGTGGGCCCCCCAAAAAGGCTATGGATAATAAAAGACAGGTTTGGAACAAAAAAAATGAGGATTTTGGCCCTCAAAGGGACTCTTTGGGCACTAAAAAGAATGGGCCAGATGCTACAAATGACACTTGGGACCCTGCAAACGAGGGGAACACGTTATGTTCCTCTCTGGCCCCAGGAGCCGAAGCTTTGATCCTGAATATAGGGCTTTGGGCACCCCAGTGAAGGCTTTGAGCTGTCAAAGGGGGCTTTGGAGCCTCTAAAGGAGAGTTTGGACCCTCCAAAGGAGGATTTGGGCCTTCAAAAGGGGGCTTGGGAAAGGAAATGGAGGTTTTGAACCCTGAAATGAGGCTTGGTGCCCTAAAATGATGCTTTGGTACCAAAACCTAAGGCTTTTCACCCTAAAGATGGGGTTTTGGAGGCTCAAAATGAGGCTTTGGACATGAAACAAAGGAGGCTTTGTAGCCTAAATGAGGAGTTTGGACCCTCAAAGGAGGCTTTGGGCCCACCAAATGAGTATTTGGGCTGTCAAAATGAGGCTCTGGTCCGTCCAAATTGCAGACTGGATCCTACAAATGAGGCTATGGTTCCTGAAAGCGAGGCTTCGGTCCCTGAAAAGGAGGCTTTAGAAGCTAAAACTGAGGGTTTGGGCCCCAAAATGAGCCTTTGGACCCTCTAAATAAGGCTTTGGACTCTAAGAATCAGGCTTTGGACCTTCAAAATCAGAACTGGGGACGTAAAAATGACACTGTGGGCCCTTGAAAGGAGTCCTTGAATCTTAAAAGTGGGGCTTGGAAATTGCAAATGAGGGTTCAGACCCTGAAACTGAGGGCTTGGACCATCAAAAGGAGGCTTTCAAGCCTAGAATCAAAGCTTTGTACTCTAAAACTGAAGCTTTGAGCCCTAAACCAGGGGGTTGGCCCTAAAAACGAGGGTTTGGAAACTCAAGATGCAACTTGGGCCCTCAAAACAGCTGGCGGCATCCTGAAACTGAGCCTTTGGAGCCTGAAATGGAGGCTTTGGAAAGTCAAAATGAGGCTTTGGTATCTAAAAAGGGGACTTTGCAAACTGAAAGGGAGCCTTTGGATCATAAAAATGAGGCTTTGGAGCCTAAAAGGAGACTTCAGAGCCTAAAATGAGCCTTTGATCCCTAATAGTGAGGCTTTGGGCCATAGAAATGAGGCTTTGGACTTTCAAGGTCAGAACTGGGGACTTACAAATGATGCTCTGCGCCCTTTAAGTGAGTCCTTGAGCCTTGAAAGTGAGGCTTGGAAATATTGCAAATGAGGGTGTGGACCCTGAAAATGAGGGTTTGGACCTTAAAAAGGAGGCTTTCAATCTTAGTCTCAAAGCTTTGTACTCCAAAAATGAAGCTTTGGGCCCTAAAAATGAAGCTGTGAGCTCTAAAAGAGGACTTTGGACACTCAGCATGTGGCTTGGGCCCTCAAAACGACTGGCTGGATCCTCCAAATGCCACCTTGGAGCCTGAAAGTAAGGCTTTGGAAAGTCAAAACGAAGCTTTGAAGTCTATAAAGGAGACTACGCAAACTCCAATGGAGCCTTTGGACCACTAACATGAAACTCTGAAGTCTAAAATGACGCTCTGGGAGCAAAACTAAGAGTTCAGAAAGTAAAAACAAGCCTTTGGACCCTCTAAATGTAGCTTTGGACCCTGAAAAGAGGCTTGCTGCCCTAAAAGTGACGGTGTAAACCGTAAAGAGGAAACTGTGGGCCCCCCAAAAAGGCTATGGATAATAAAAGACAGGTTTGGAACAAAAAAAATGAGGATTTTGGCCCTCAAAGGGACTCTTTGGGCACTAAAAAGAATGGGCCGGATGCTACAAATGACACTCGGGACCCTGCAAACGAGGGGAACACGTTATGTTCCTCTCTGGCCCCAAGAGCCGAAGCTTTGATCCTGAATATAGGGCTTTGGGCACCCCAGTGAAGGCTTTGAGCTGTCAAAGGGGGCTTTGGAGCCTCTAAAGGAGAGTTTGGACCCTCCAAAGGAGGATTTGGGCCTTCAAAAGGGGGCTTGGGAAAGGAAATGGAGGTTTTGAACCCTGAAATGAGGCTTGGTGCCCTAAAATGATGCTTTGGTACCAAAACCTAAGGCTTTTCACCCTAAAGATGGGGTTTTGGAGGCTCAAAATGAGGCTTTGGACATGAAACAAAGGAGGCTTTGTAGCCTAAATGAGGAGTTTGGACCCTCAAAGGAGGCTTTGGGCCCACCAAATGAGTATTTGGGCTGTCAAAATGAGGCTTTGGTCCGTCCAAATTGCAGACTGGATCCTACAAATGAGGCTATGGTTCCTGAAAGCGAGGCTTTGGTCCCTGAAAAGGAGGCTTTAGAAGCTAAAACTGAGGGTTTGAGCCCCAAAATGAGCCTTTGGACCCTATAAATAAGGCTTTGGACTCTAAGAATGAGGCTTTGGACCTTCAAAATCAGAACTGGGGACTTAAAAATGACACTGTGGGCCCTTGAAAGGAGTCCTTAAATCTTAAAAGTGGGGCTTGGAAATTTTAAGTGAGGGTTCAGACCCTGAAACTGAGGGCTTGGACCATCAAAAGGAGGCTTTCAAGCCTAGAATCAAAGCTTTGTCCTCTAAACCTGAAGCTTTGAGCCCTAAAACAGGGGGTTGGCCCTAAAAACGAGGGTTTGGAAACTCAAGATGCAACTTGGGCCCTCAAAACAGCTGGCGGCATCCTGAGACTGAGCCTTTGGAGCCTGAAATGGAGGCTTTGGAAAGTCAAAATGAGGCTTTGGTATCTAAAAAGGGGACTTTGCAAACTGAAAGGGAGCCTTTGGACCATAAAAATGAGGCTTTGGAGCCTAAAAGGAGACTTCAGAGCCTAAAATGAGCCTTTGATCCCTAATAGTGAGGCTTTGGGCCATAGAAATGAGGCTTTGGATCCTAAGATGAGGGTTTGGACCTTAAAAATGAGGCTTTGGGCTTTAAAATGAGCATTTGGACAATAAAAGGAGTGGTTGGATCCTGAAAAGTAGGCTTTGGGCCCTGAAAAGGAGGCTTTGGGCTCTGTAATCAGTTTTGGACCTTAAAACTGTCCCTGCTCATGAAGTTCAGGGCAGTTTATAGAGTTATTTATCTGAATGATTCGAGTCATGTGCCATAGGGAGAACTCCGTCTCCCTCTTCTCCTTCTGCTGTGTTTACGAGATCTCCACTGACGTGGAGATATTGGCCATTGCCTCATGTTCAGCCCCACGTTGCCTTACAGCATTCAGGGAATCTGCTCACTTTCATGTTCAAATCCAGGCCCACGGAGCTCCATGAGGTGCCAGGGCTACACGAGGTGCCAGGAAACAACGTTCTTTATCCTTTGTGCAGTCCAACAGAAACAACGTTCCCATGAGAACTTGTTGCTGCGCTGTTAGGTGCAGGCAAAGCCAGGCAGGTGGCCTAATGGCCAGTGGAGAGTGGGAGCTGGCTGCAGGCTCCTCGGTGGCCATGAGCTGCTGAGGTTGTCCTGCGGCGCAGGGACCTGTGCAGCACAGCACAGGCGTGAAGACCACACTGTCCATGCAGCCCAGCCCAGCCCAGCAGGAACTGCTCAGGTTCCCCGTGAGAAGGCTGTCCTCCAGCCTGGTGCCCCAGCTGAGGTGCTGCGGCCCACACGTGCACTGCCAGGAAGAGCTGTAGGCCCATGGCTTGTCACACAACTGCCACCTTCTTTGATTAAATGTACCCATAGCATAGCATAGCATAGCATATAAACCAGAGCAGACCAGAATAGTTTAGTTTGAGGGGACCTACAATGATCATCTAGTCTGACTGCCTGACCAATTCAGGGCTGACCAAAAGTTAAAGCAAGTTATTAAGGGCATTGTCCAAATGCCTCTTAAGCACTGACAGGCTTGGGGCATCGACCACCTCTCTAGGAAGCCTGTTGCAGGGTTTGACCACCCTCTCAGAGGCAGCCTGGTGGGTGATGTGGTGGTCGGAGGCTGTCTTGGGCACAGCGACCATGAAATGATAGTTTTCAATTCTTGGAGAAGTAAGGAAGGGGGTCAGCAAAACTGCTGCCCGAACTTTGGAAAGGCAAAGTTAGGAGTCTGGTTAACAGAGTCCCTTGGGAGGCAGTCCTGAAGGGCAAAGGAGCCCAGGAAGGCTGGACGTTATTCCAGAAGGAAATCTCAAAGGCACAGGAGCAGGCCGTCCCCATGCGCTGAAAGACAAGCAGGCGGGGAAGAAGACCGGCCTGGCTGAACAGAGAGCTTTGGCTGGATCTCAGGAAAAAAAGGAGAGTTTACCACCTTTGGAAGAAGGGGCAGGCAACTCAGGAGGACTACAAGGATGTTGTGAGGTTGTGCAGGGAGAAGATCAGAAAGGCAAAGGCCCAGCTAGAACTTAAACTGGCCACTGCAGTTAAAGATAACAAAAAAGGTTTTTACAAATATATCAGCGACAAAAGGAGGGCCAGGGAGAACCTCCCTCCTTTGTTGGAGGCAGAGGGAAACATCGCCACAAAGGAGGAGGGGAAGGCTGAGGTACTTAATGCCTTCTTTGCCGCAGTCTTTAAGAGTCAGACTGGTCATCCTCAGGGTATTCAGGCCCCTGAGCTGGGAGATGGAGATAGGAAGCAGAATGAAGCCCCAGTTCTCGAAGAGGTAACAGTCGCCGACCTGCTCCTCCACCTGAATGCCCACAACTCTATGGGGCCTGTAAGGGACTGATTTGGACTGTGTCTGTCTCGACATCGCTGTTGCATCACCCCCCTCCAGGTCCTGACCTCGACACCAGCTCTGAGGGTCCTGCCCTGGAGGTGTCTTCATGGGAACTAGGTGCCCAAGCTGTCAGGCACCATGTCATTCAGTTGGTAGCGTTGAAAACTTTTCTGAAACATTCCTCATTCAGCTCAGGGAGGGGGATTGCGATGAGAAATGGCGTGGGCTTTACCTCTAAGAAGTCTCCCCTAACTTGTCACTGTCTGTTCCTTTTTGGACAGTGCCCAATGCCCAGAGGAAGCAAATGTCCAACGGCAGCTCTATCACCCAGTTCCTCCTCCTGGCATTGGCAGACACGCGGGAGCTGCAGCTCTTGCACTTCTGCCTCTTCCTGGCCATCTACCTGGCTGCCCTCCTGGGCAACGGCCTCATCATCACCACCGTAGCCTGTGACCACCACCTCCACACCCCCATGTACTTCTTCCTCCTCAACCTCTCCCTCACAGACCTTGGTTTCATCTCCACCACTCTCCCCAAAGCCATGGCCAATGTCCTGTGGGACACCAGGGCCATCTCTTTCCTGCAATGTGCTGCCCAAGTCTTTGTATTTGTCTTTTTCATTTCAGCAGAGTTTTATCTTCTAACCACCATGGCCTATGACCGCTATGTGGCCATCTGCAGACCCCTGCACTACGGGACCCTGCTGGGCAGCAGAGCTTGTGTCCACATGGCAGCAGCTGCCTGGGGCACTGGGGCACGGAGAGGAGATTGAACAAACTGCTCCAGAAGTCCAAGTCAGAAGCAAACCCAAAGTACCTTGAAGCATTAATGAGTCCCATGAGGACCATTACTGACAAAGCCTCCCCAGGGACTCCTTAGAGCAGGTAATTGGAGGCCATGATGGCAGGTAGGCAAAGGCTCTGTGCAGGCAGCTGTAATGCTGAGCAAAGCCTTTGGTTTCTTTTGTGAAGCAGAAAGGCCAAGCCCTTATCCGCAGGCCCCGGGAAGGCAGATCCTGTCCCTCCCGCATGGCTCAGGGCTCTTCCTGGGGGCAGTGGGGTGTGAGGGTGAGCAATGCCAAGTGTAGGAAAACTGTACAACACCTCCCGGCCTCCCCAGGCAGGGCTGAGGAAGAAACAAAGGCCAGAGCCTCAAAACAACTTTTGCCTGGTAGGCCTCGGTGCCGGAGGCAGCTGCCAGAGCCAAGAGGACAAAGACCTCGGTCCTCTTGGGCCTTTCAGCCTTGCTAGAGCCCTTGGCCACATCTGCTGCAGGCTGTCCTACGCTGTCCCATGCCTGCACCTCTTTCCCTTCAGGCTCTTGACATCCATCTTGCCTTCCCGCCTAGCTCTCACCCCGGCATTTCTATATCTTCACTGAGGTCTCTGCACCCTTGCTGGATTTCCCTTGACACACAAAGCCATGGGCTGATCCAGACTCCCTCTGGGTCACCTCTTGCACCACAAGGCTACCCTTTCAGTGACATTTCTTCTTCCTCACATCCAGTCTGAACCTTCCAAGCTGCACTTTGTGGAGGCTTCCTTCTCTTCCCACTACCAGGAAAAGCTCCATCCCCTCTGAGGCCACCCTTCAAGCAGTTGCACGCTACTACTAGAGTGCCCTGAGCCTCCACTTCACCAGGATAAAGAAGCCCAGGTCCCTCAGCCTCTGCACAGAGACCCAGACCCCCATCCTGAGATGCTGGTGGGCAGAGGCTGTTGGGGGGGTTACCCAGAGGGCAGGAGCACCAGGAGGAGCGCGAGCCTGCTGCTGTACCTGCCATGGCAGTTGGGCAGTGTGGGGTTGGTTTGGGGCAAACAGCATTCTGAGGGGTCCGTCCCCATGGCGATCATTCCGCCAGCACCTGCTTCAGCCAGCCTTGCGATGCTTTGATTTTTCATACCACAACAACTTCCCACCTCCATGATTTTCCATCCTGCTGATGATTTCCTGCCCTCAGTGTGGGTTTCCCAGCCCCACCATGGTTCCCCGTCCCAGTGATGATTTCCCATCCCAATGATGGTTTGCTATCCCAATGGTCTCCCATCCCAAGCATGATGTTTTGGGGGAGGTGAATTTCCTGTCCAAGGGGAAGGGATAGGGCCAGCCCCAGTGGCCCTGTGATGCCAACATGCCTGTGCTGCCCCATCCTGCCCTGGTGGTTGGGATTGGGGGGTGGGGGGTGGGGGCACTTCTGGGTTGTTTTCGTCCTCCCCTCTGTGTCCTGGGGGGCAACTGCTGCTCCCAACTGTGGTGGAACTGGTGCCGGTGCCGGCACCGGTACTGTGTGGCCATGATGGGGAGCTGTCCTGAAAATTTGGCAAGTGGGCTATGCTGACCGAGGAGAGAAGCTGGGACGCAGAGTATAGCATTACAAGAGGAATTCTTGCATTTGTGCACATGAGATGTCCCATTCAAACTGGGGCACCACAAATGCGGTTTTACACACGCTTCTTATGCCTTTCAAGCATTCAGGTCCAATGCAATTTAACCAGTCCCTGCTGAACACACACACAGGCTGCTGTTGTGCAAAGCAACTCTAATTCTGTGGCGTCGTCATCCATCTGCTTCTTTCTTGATCTTGACGTCCCTGGAGTGGGTCTGGCTGCAGATCCTGGTCTCTGATGGCAGATAAGGGGAGGGTTTCACAGAGGTGTCGGAGGGGCTGGGATGCTGGCGTGAGCTGGGTCGTCCAGGGGCATCCTTTCTTCTTCAGGGTGGGGGCTGTCCTTCTCCTCCTTGCAGTGAGCTGGGGCCCTTTGGTCATGCTGACTGAACCATGACTGTGCAGTATACAATGTCAACGAGATGTTTATCTGTCTGTCTTCAGGAACTTGGTCCAATTTCATACTCTCAAGACTAATTGCTGCAATAGTTAGGGCATGAGATTTTCCTAAGAGAGCCCCTGGGGTGTCCCTCTGTGGGGGTCCCCGGGAGGTACTTGTGGGGGTTGCTCGTAGATGGGTGGGAGCTGCAGGTACTGGGGGCGATGGTAGCAGCATGGGGTGGGGATGCTGTTCCTGGGGACACCGGTTCCAGCCTGCGGTGGGGATGCCGGTGGTGGGGCTGTCAGCAGCAGGACGGGGCAGAGATAGCAGGGGTGTTGGTACCAGGCCGGGGAGGGGATGCCGGTTCCGGGGCAGTGGTTCCCGTTGGGAACCACAAGGTGGTGCCGCCTTTCATAGGGGTGGCCGCCTTTCACCAGGGAACGAAACAGAGGGACAAGGAGCACTAGTTCAGAGCCAGCCCGTGGCTGTATCTTGGGGGCAGATAAAATTCATTGGAAATGAACCTGTAAGAGACCAGGTGCTTTGCTCCACGAGTCTCACGGACGCAGTCCTGTACCTGGGAAGAGTGGAAAAGAAACCCTCAGCAACCCAAATGTGCCAGCCAAAGCTGGGAACAGGCACGCTTACAGCCCTGGGCAGGATTTTCTTCATCCGGCTGGTGCAGCTCAGGGAGGAGGTGGGAGCTCTGACGGCAGATGAGCAGCCCTTTGCCAGCAGGGCTTGGGGAAGCCCAGGGGCTGATGGCTGGGGGAGGTGCCTGGGCTGTGGCAGCTCTGTGGCCTCCAGGGGACATGTCCCCATGTGGGCGCCCATGTCACAAAGGGGCGGTGATGCGGCACCCACCCAGCGCTTGTGACCTCACCTGGCCAGGGCTTGGAATCCTGAAGAGCAGGCCAGCGAAAGCCAGTTGGGCTGAGCTGCCCTTCGGGATAACTCGGCTCCTTCCATTGCTACTTGCGTGCCCACTTTTTTCCAACCATTTATCGTTTCCTGCCCACTTCTCCTCAGCTTCCATCCTCGGTCAAAGGTAATTATGATTTGACTTTCAGGACACATCATAGGGTAGGTAGATATGGGAGAAAAGTATAGGCTGCTCTGTGCCTTCCGAGCTCTAGGCTGAGCTATTACACCTTTCTAGGCCGGCCAGATACAGGCTATCGGTAGAGCTCCTGTTTGCTAATTCTTATATTTCTTTACCATAGCCTAGGATAGGTAAGTAGGGGGGTGGCCGTGTAGTCTGAGGCGTTGGGCTCAGCTTGGAATGACAAGAAGCCCACCCTGACTGATGGGGTAGGAAGGGAGACAGGAAAGGAGGATGGCAAAGGCAGCCATTAAAGTAACAGCCAAAAGCGGGTCACTCCTGCGTACAAGGTGGGAAAGTGTGGGCTGGAGACCAGAGGGCTCTGCTGCTAACGCTAGCAGCAGGTAAGCAGCAGGTCCTCTTCAGAGAAGGTGACACGCAATGCAGTCTGTCAAAAGGGCCTTGGTAATTGCTGTCAACTGGAGTCCTGTGACAGGGACAGCAGGGCCGTCAGCCTGCAGCTCTGCAGCACTTACAAGTACCACTGAAACACTCCTGATGGCAGACGTTGATCTGTGGGTTTCATTTGGAATTTGGAATTTTGGAATTTTTTTCAATCGTTTTGTTGAACTACAATTATTTGTTTGCAATCAGCCAGGCTCACCCAGGTGTTTTCAATTAGACACAGGAAAACACGTTTTGTCCCTCCTCTGCCACGATGGACAAGACTTTGGAAGAGGATGTTGCTCGTAGAAAGCTCTGACATCAGTCGGGTTACCTTCTGGGCTAGGGACTTGCTTGTTTTCATCAAGTTACAATCAGGAAAAGGGAAGACGTGACCTGATAATCCAGTTCAGCAGTCTAGAGGGAAAGGAAGGTAGCCCGAGGCACAGAAATCAGAGCGTGGGTTTCATGGTGTTTTGGCAAAGTAAGCAGGGCAACAGACTCTTTTCCAAAACTGTTTCTTGACCACTCATTGTCAATGGCAGTGTTAGGCTTCCCCCAGTGGTTCTGTGTCGGAGGGTAGAGCTGCTTGTCCTGGGGGCTCCTGTACAGAACTCGACTTTTAAAAGATGCTTTCATGCAATCACATCGTCTCCTCTCTTTTCCAATGTCATTTCCCTGCAGCCATTGCCGAGGGAATGGCTCTGCCACAGAGGATCCTCTTTCCCCCGGAGA